>NC_143069.1:1047500-1390833 GCF_052426305.1 Pelodiscus sinensis
CGCCGTGGGGCAGCCCAATCTGGGGGGGTCCATGTGGGTGGGTAACACACAGACGGGCTGGGAGCCAGGATGCCAGGGTTCTGGGAGGGGAGTGGGGGCTACTGGTTAGAGCGGGGGAGGCTGGAACGCAGAACCCAGCACCCTGGCTCCCAGTTCCCTTGGCTGTTACCCCCTGGCCCAGCCGGCGGGTCTGGGCCCGGGCCGGGCATGGGGCGAGGGTGTAAGTGTGGTGGCTTTTCGGTGACTCCACTCCGCCTGGCCTGGCAGGAAGTCGCGGGCGGAATGTCCCAGCCCGGCGAGCCCCGTCCCCGTCCCTGGCAAGATCCGCCAGCGGCAGAACCGGCGCCGAATGACCTGCCCCACCCCCCGGGAGATCAAGCAGGCCATGGCCAGCATGGCTCTGGGGGAGCTCACCAAGGCCTGCAGCCTGCCACAGCTCGTCGAGATCTGCCTCAATTCCTTCGGTAGGCCCCGTCCCGCCCCCCCAGCGCTGCTGGGGCGCCAGATGGTTTAGCAAAAATACCGAACACTGCCCCCCCCCGGAGAAAAACACCCGGGAAAATTCTGTTGAGAAGAGAAAAGGGGGGGGGGGCAAAGTCGTTAAGCAAAGCAAAAGAAAAAGGGCGCTGAGCCCCTCACTGCCCGCCCCGCCCCCTGGACACAGCAGGGGAAGGTTGTGTCCCTCCCGCCCCCCCCCTCCAGCCGAGGGGAACAGGACCTGCCGGCACCGCTCAGGGCTCGTGTCCGGGATTTTCACCGGATGGGGACCCAGAAAACGGACAGTCCGGGCGAAAACCGGACACCTGGCAACCCTACGGGTCCGGCACCTCCCCGCAGCCCCGCCCTGCTGGTGTCCCCCCCCGCAGTCCCCGTCCGGCCCCGCCCCCCCCCTGTCCCCTGCCCGGCCAGGGTCCCCCACTCCCGACCCGCAGCCGCCCCCCCGCCCGGCCAGGGTCCCCCAGTCCCGACCCGCAGCCCCAGCCCCCCCCCGCCCGGCCAGGGTCCCCCAGTCCCGACCCGCAGCCCCCCCCCGCCCGGCCAGGGTCCCCCAGTCCCGACCCGCAGCCCCCCCCCCCCCGCCCTGCCAGGGTCCCCCAGTCCCGACCCGCAGCCCCCCCCGCCCTGCCAGGGCCCCCCACTCCCGACCCGCAGCCCCCCTGCCCGGCCAGGGCCCCCCACTCCCGACCCGCAGCCCCAAGAGGTTCACCAAGGAACATCTCAATCCCTGGGCCCAGAGAGGGGCTGAGTGGCCGACGGGGGGAATCCAGCTGCCCAAAGGTGCCCCCCCTCCTGTTCCCCAAGACCCCCCTTAACTCCGCCCCTGCCTTTGCCTCCCCAGACCCGGCCGGGAGCCTGTACCGGAGCGACTACACCGTGAACATGACCCTGACTGTGCACAGCTGGGTCGTGCCCTCGGCTGACCTCGCCCGCCACCTCCTGGCGCTATATCCTGCCCGCAGCCCCCCCCCCCCGCCGGGGTCCCCCCCCCCGCCCCGCAGCCCCCCCCCGCCGGGGTCCCCCACTCCCGACCCGCAGCCCCGCCCTGCTGGCGCCCCCGTCCTCTGCCCCGCCGGGGTCCCCCACTCCCGACCCGCAGCCCCCCCCGCCCCGCCGGGGTCCCCCACTCCCGCCCCGCAGCCCCGCCCTGCTGGCGCCCCCGTCCTCTGCCGCGCCGGGGTCCCCCACTCCCGCCCCGCAGCCCCCCCCGCCCCGCCGGGGTCCCCCACTCCCGCCCCGCAGCCCCCCCCGTCGGGGTCCGCCACTCCCGACCTGCCCCCCGCCCTGCTGGCGCCCCCGTCCTCTGCCGCGCCGGGGTCCCCCACTCCCGCCCCGCAGCCCCCCCCGCCGGGGTCCCCCACTCCCGACCTGCAGCCCCCCCGGCACAGCTGCCCCACGCCGGTCTGAGAGCTGCCCGGTGCTGCGGGCGGGGGAGGCGGGGGGGCTCTGCGATGGCCGGTCGCTCACTGAGGGGCGGGGGGGGGGGCAGGATGGGATTCCAAGGGGGATGGAGCCTTAACTCGGAGCCACCTACCGGGAGGCCTCGGGGGAGAACCAGAAGGAAAGACGCATCCGGATCTGCAACTTCGTCAGGTGAGGGGCCCCCCCGCCCCCCCCCGCCCCCAACCCCCTCCTACCCCTGCCCCCCAACCGCCCCACCTACATCCCCTTCTCCCCAGCACTCCCTGCCCCCCTGGAACCGATGCCCTAGCCCTGCCCCTCCCCCCAGGTACTGGCTCACGCACCACCCCGAGGCCTTTCGCCTGGAGCCCCAGCTGGTGGAGGCCCTGGGCGAGCTCTGGCAGGTGGTGCAGGCTGAAGGCCACGGGACATGCTGCCCGCCGGTGGACACGGCTCTCGGGTAAGGATGGGCCCTGCCCCCCGGCCCCTTGCCTTCCCGCGAGTGTATTAGTGCACAGGGTGTGAGTGTGCATCGGGATGTGGCACTGGTGTGTGGGGCATGCACAAGAGAGTGCATTTGTGCATGGGGTGTGGGTGTGCACAGGCACATGGGGATATGCACACCGGTGTGTGGGGCAAGAGAGTGCATTTGTGCATGGGGGTGTGAGTGTACATGGGCACACAGGGATGTGCGCACTTGTGTGTGGGGCATGCACAAGCGAGTGTATTTGTGCATAGGGTGTGAGTGTTCAATGTGCGCACTTGTGTGTGGGGCATGCACAAGCGAGTGTATTTGTGCATAGGGTGTGAGTGTTCAATGTGCACACGTGTGTGGGGCATGCACAAGCGAGTGTATTTGTGCATGGGGTGTGAGTGTTCAATGTGCGCACTTGTGTGTGGGGCATGCACAAGCGAGTGTATTTGTGCATAGGGTGTGAGTGTTCAATGTGCGCACTTGTGTGTGGGGCATGCACAAGCGAGTGTATTTGTGCATAGGGTGTGAGTGTTCAATGTGCACACTTGTGTGTGAGGCATGCACAAGCGAGTGTATTTGTGCATGGGGTGTGAGTGTTCAATGTGCACACGTGTGTGGGGCATGCACAAGCGAGTGTATTTGTGCATAGGGTGTGAGTGTTCAATGTGCACACGTGTGTGGGGCATGCACAAGCGAGTGTATTTGTGCATAGGGTGTGAGTGTTCAATGTGCACACGTGTGTGGGGCATGCACAAGCGAGTGTATTTGTGCATAGGGTGTGAGTGTTCAATGTGCACACGTGTGTGGGGCATGCACAAGCGAGTGTATTTGTGCATAGGGTGTGAGTGTGCATGGGCACATGGGGATGTGCACACCAGTGTGGGGCGTGCATCAACGGGGACAAATGTGCAGGCACCAAAGCCCCTGCTGGTGTAACCAGCCCCCCACCCCCATCCCCAGCTGGACCCGCAAGCTCAGCTACCAGGACAGCCCCAACTGCAACAAGAAGCGGAAAGTGTCTCTGCTTTTCGACCACCTGGACGCCACGGAGCTGGCCGAGCACCTCAGCTACCTGGAGTTCAAAGCCTTCTGCCGCATCTCGGTGAGCACCCCTCCCCCAGCCCGTCTGCTCTGCGGGCTGCGCTGGAGAGATCCCACCGCTGACACCAGCCCCTAGCCCTTGGCCAGCTCTGCCTCCCGGGGTCTGAGAGCAGCTCAGCGTAACAGCTACCTCGGTGGCTAAGCTCCCGTCCCTCTGTCTGCCCCCCGGGCAGTACCTGGATTACAGGAACTACGTGCTGCACGGCTCCGTGCAGGAAAACCTGGCCCTGGAACGCTCCGTGGCTCTTTGCAACAGCATCTCCCAGTGGGTGCAGGTCATGATCCTCAACCGGCCCACGCCGCAGCAGCGCGCCGAGGTCTTCACCAAATTCATCCACGTCACACAGGTGAGGGGCCCTCTGGCCAGGCGGGGGGGCCTTGCCGTGGAGGGGCAGAAAGAGCCGGGGTTTATCATGAAGGTGGGGGGGAGGGGCTCACATGTGCTAGGAGGATGGGTGAGCATGCACATGTGTGTGCGCATGCACAGGGGCTGATCGTGCAGTTGTGTCTGTGCAGATGGGTGTGTGCATGAAGCACACAGGGGTGCATACATGAGCATGAGTGTGTGCATGCAGTGTGTGAAAGTGCACATGATTGTACATGCACATGGGTATGTGCAGGAGAGTTCACGAGGGTGCATGCACAAGTGTGTGTTAAATGCATGAGAGTCTGCATGGGTGTGTACACGCATGCACAAGTGTATTTAAAGGGTGTGAGTGTGCCTGGATGTGTGCATGAAAAGCATGTATGGATGTGTGCGTGCGAGTGCATTGGTGCAAATGTGCATGCATGCGTGCACATGACAATGCACACACGAATGCAAACGTGCATCTGTGAGCAGGCATGTGGTACGGCAGGGGCCTGGCTAGTTGGACCTGGGGGGGTCCCAGCTCCCCGGTGCATTGCTGGCAGGAGCTGGGGGGGGGCGCCTGATCCCTCTTTCTCCCCCCACAGAAGCTGCGCCAGTTGCAGAACTTCAACACGCTGATGGCGGTGCTGGGGGGGCTGTGTCATAGCGCCATCGCCCGCCTCAGGGACACCCACGCCCTGCTGCTGCCTGAGGTCGCCAAGGTGGGCCCCGCCCCGGGGGGCTCTGCGCGGGGGGGGTCTCCAAGTTGCTCCCATCAGACCGTCCCCTGCCCCCCCCCCAGGACGGGAACTAGCCAGGGCCTCCCTGTGCTGGGAGGGGACAGGTGCCTGATCTCTGACGGACTGGCCTCTCCCCCTCCCGCTCTGCTCCCACCCGCCTTCCTCCCCTCCCCCACCTTCCCCTGCCCCTCTGCTCCCACCCACCTTCCTCCCCTCCCCTCCTCCCCTCCCCCACCTCCCTCTGCCTTCCTCCCCTCCCCCACCTTCCCCTGCCCCTCTGCTCCCACCCGCCTTCCTCCCCTCCCCCACCTTCCCCTGCCCCTCTGCTCCCACCCGCCTTCCTCCCCTCCCCCACCTCCCTCTGCTCCCACCCGCCTTCCTCCCCTCCCCCCACCTTCCCCTCCCTCTCTGCTTCCCACCCGTCTTCCTCCCCTCCCCTCCCCACTTTCCTCCCCTCCCCCACCGCTCCCACCCGCCTTCCTCCCCTTCCCTGCTGCTCCCCTCCCGCACCCCCAGACGCTGGCGGAGATGACCGAGCTGCTCTCCTCCAGCTGTAACTACAGCGCCTACCGGCGGGCCTACGGCGAGTGCAGCGGGTTCAAGATCCCCATCGTGGGGGTGCACCTCAAGGACCTGGTGTCCCTGCACGAGGCGCTGCCCGACTGCCTGGGCCCCCTGCTCAACCTCACCAAGCTGCAGAGTCTCTACCAGCAGGCGCTGGAGCTGCGGGCGCTGCAGGAGGCCCTGCCGCCCTTCCACGCCAACAAGGACCTGGTGCACCTGCTCACGGTGAGCCCCCCGTGCAAGAGATGGGTTGGGTGTGCAAGACGGGTGCACATGGTTTGGGGTCAAGTGTGCAAGCAGGCCCAGCAAGGGTGGGGTGCCGGGGGAGCCCCTGCCCTTCCCCCCCACGTGGGCCCAGCTTGCCAGGCACTATGGCTGCTGTCTCTCCGCCTCCGGCCCCGCAGTGGGGCAGTTCTCCGGGGCACTGGCTAGTGTCCTGTGTCCCCCACATGCACACACTGGTGGTGTGAACATGGCACTGGTGCAAACACACGCAGAACCCCCAGCAGAGAACAGCAGTGCATTCGCACGACTGCCCCAGTGCAATTGCACGACTAGCTGTGCCCCGATCAGCGGGGGGCAGCAAGCCCAGCCCAGTATCTGGGAAGGCTAGTCCCAGCAGGACCCTCCTCCTCGCCTCTACCCCCTTCTCTGCCCCCCAGCTCTCCCTTGACCTGTACTACACGGACGATGAAATCTACGAGTTGTCGTACGCCCGGGAACCCCGCTGCCCCAAGTCCCTGGTAAGATGGGGGGGCCCTGAGCTGATCCCCCAACCCTCACTCCCTGTTGTGGGGGGCTTGTCTGACCTTCATTCTTCCTTCCCCCAGCCGACCACCCCCTTCAAGCCCCCCATGGTGGTGGTGGAGTGGGCCCCAGGCGTGGCCTCAAAACCCGACCGGCTCACCATCAGCAAACACGTCCAGCAGATGGTGGAGGTAAGTGGGGAGTCCCCCACTCTGGGGGCAGCCCCCTAACTGGGCCAGGAGAGGCCTGCCACTGAGCCAACAGGGGGCATCGTCTCTGCCCCATAGCCCAGCTGAGGGCAGGGCGCCTTAGCCAGGTGAGCTGCTGCCAGCAGGGGCCAGGACTCGCACCTGGGCTGCAGGAGGCTATTATCCCCTATATGGACCAGCTGGGTGAAGGAGGGTCCCTGCCCAGGCAGCCCATCTTGGGGGTGGGGCCCCGCAGGACTGTCCAGGCTCTGCCCCCAGCAGGCAAAGGGGGGTATTTGTCTATTGGCTGCCCTGAGGTACCAAATGCCCCCGCCCCCACGGGCTGCTGGCCAGCACGAGGGGCTGCGTGGGGCGGGGTCACACTGTGCTGCCCTCCCCTGCAGTCCGTGTTTAAGAACTACGACCACGACCAGCGCGGCTGCATCTCCCAGGAGGACTTTGAAAAGATCATGGCCAGTTTCCCCTTCTCCTTCTACGGGCTGGGGAAGGACCGGTGAGTGTGCGTGCACGTGGGGGCGTGACCCCTGGGTTCCACCCCCAGTTCTAGGAGAGTGGAGCCTAGTGGTTAGCGCGGAGGGGGCTGGGAAGCAGGACTTTCTGCAATTCCTGCCATGGCTCTGTGCCTCAGTTTCCCCCACTGTGCCCCTTTATCAGTCGGGCCCCTCACACTCTCGCCCCCCCGGCAGCGAGGGGCCATACAGTCGGGAGGAGATCACCGGTTACTTCATGCGCGCCTGCGCCGTCTTCGCCAAGCTGGGCCTCGGCTTCCTGCACGACTTCCACGAGGCCACCTTCAAGAAGCCCACGTTCTGCCACAGCTGCAACGGCTTCGTGAGTCACGCCCCCACCTGCCCCACACTGCCCCCCGGTGGCCCGGACAGAGGTGGGCCCAGCCCTGCCCCACACTGCCCCCTGGTGGCCCGGACGGAGGCGGGCCCAGCCCTGCCCTACACTGCCCCCTGGTGGCCTGGACTGAGGCGCACCCAGTCCTGCCCCACACTGCCCCCCGGTGGCCAGGCCTGGAGCACCCTCAGCCCCACACACTGCCCCCTGTTGGTCAGCACAAGGGCATGTCCAGCCCCACACCACCCCCAGTGGCCACCACAGGGGTCAAGAATCTGCTTAAGCCAAAGACCTCAGCCCACAGTGCCTCCTTGCAGTAGCCAGGAAAGGGGGTACATCAGATCCCTGCAGCTTTACACCCCCCCAAGAACCCTGCCCCACAGCACTCACCAGGTGGCAGCAGTGAGTTAACCCCTGTATTTGTGGACACCGGCAGCATGGAAGTCAGGCTCCAGTGAGCCTCCCCCCACCCCAGGCCACTGCCACCCCTCCCAAGCCACAGCTAATGGCTCTGCTCTCTCCTAGCTCTGGGGCGTCTCCAAGCAGGGGTACAGATGTCGGGGTAAGTGTAGCCCAAGTGGCAGGGGGGGGGAGAGGTTTTAGGGCCAGGGAGGGGCAAAGGGCTAGAACAGCACAGCTGTGTGTCCTGACCCCTGCACTGCTCACCAGGGAGGGGGATTCTCCTTCTGCTGCAGAGGCTGGGTCCCCCCCCCAGAGGGCTCCTGCTGGGGGGGGTCATTCTAGTCCCTGCAGCTCACACATGTCACCCCCCCCAGACTGCGGCATGAGCTGCCACAAGCAGTGCAAGGACTTGGTGGAGCTGGAGTGCAAGAGACGGTTCCACTCCAGAGCCTCAGAGGGGGGCACCCCCCACGCTGCCACACCTGCCGCCACACAGCACCCCAGCTCAGGTACTGGGGTGGGACTCCAGAGCCCAGGGCAGCTCCCCCTGCCCCTAGGGGAGAGTGGAATGACCCATGGGCTCTCCTCCCCCCTCTTCCCTGACCATGGACTGGGCCATGGCATGACTCACTAAGTGGCCACTGACACTCCCTCCCCTTACTGGTGCAGTGGCACAGCCCATTCTGTCCCCCCCACTTGCAGACGGTGGTACAGCCCGTGGCCTGCCCCATTCAAAGGGCCACTCTCCCCCCCACATGCAGGGTCGGAGGAAGAGGCCTTCCCCTTCCCCCCGGCAGAGGAGCAGGCCATGGTACTGGCGGGGGTGCCCACGGGCTGGCGGTGCACCCGGGAGGCCTGGACGCAGACGGAGGGCACTGACCCCACGGCAGAGGGCCACGAGCCCCACGGCCGGGTGGGCGGCTGCGGCAGGGGCCAGAAGCTCCTGGAGCAGCTGCAGGAGCTGGAGAAGGTGAGAGGCCGAAGGTGGGTTCAGCGGGGAGGGGTTGGGCGTGCGCACTGCACAGGGCGCCCCACAGCCAGGACTTGACCCCCTGCCTTCTGCAGCAGAGGGCTGCCTGGTGGGGGGGGCAGGCCCACCGGCCAAGGGTGGAGCTGGCTGGGACACGGGGGCTCCCTGCTGCCCCCAACCCGCCCCCGGCTCTCTCCCCCGCAGGAGCGGCACCGGCTGCTGCTGGAGAACACAGGACTGCGGCGCCGCAACGCCCAGCTGGAGGCAGAGGACACGGCCCGCGAGGCCGCTGGGCGCCGGGGCAAGGCCGAGGGGGGGGCGCGGGGCCAGGCCTCCCTCACCCTGCTCCTGGAAGGGGTGGAGGCCCTGCACCTGCAGCATGACTCCAAGGCGTAGTGGGCCGGACTCAGCCCCCCTGGCCAGCGCTCCCCCGCCCCCCCCGCCAGACTCAGCCCCCCTGGACAACGCTCCACCGCCCCCCCCGGCCGGACTCAGCCCCCCTGGACAACGCTCCCCCGGCCGGCCTCAGCCCCTCTGGACAACGCTCCCCCCGCCGGACTCGCCCCCCTGGACAACGCTCCACCGCCCCCCCCGGCCGGACTCAGCCCCTCTGGACAACGCTCCACCGCCCCCCCCGGCCGGACTCAGCCCCTCTGGACAACGCTCCCCCCGGCCGGACTCAGCCCCCCTGGCCAGCGCTCCCCCGCCCCCCCCGCCAGACTCAGCCCCCCTGGACAACGCTCCCCCGGCCGGACTCAGCCCCTCTGGACAACGCTCCCCCCGCCGGACTCGCCCCCCTGGACAACGCTCCACCGCCCCCCCCGGCCGGACTCAGCCCCTCTGGACAACGCTCCACCGCCCCCCCCCCCCCCCCCCCGCCGGACTCAGCCCCTCTGGACAACGCTCCACCGCCCCCCATCTCTGGATCCAAGAGGAGCCGGTGCTCTTGGCACAGCCTAGGACCTCTGGCTGCAGAATCTCACCTCCTGGGGCCCAGTGAGCGAGGCCTGGCCCCACAGCTCCTGACTGTATCTGGGCACCACCCCAATAAAGCAAATGGCTCTTTGTAGTCAGGCCTGGGCGAGGCCATCAGCTGCCCCCTCTCACTGCACATCTGTTGGCCACTGCACCACCAGCCCTGCCTCAGTTTCCTCTTCCAGCCTTGGCGAGGCTGGAACTCTTGGGGCTGGGAGAAAAGGGCCCCGACTGCGCAGCATCCAGCCGGGCTCGGGCTGCCCCCACCTGGCAGGTCACAGTGCAGATGGGGGCAGGGTACAGGTGAGAGCATCTGTCTGTCAGGGCTGGTGGGGGGGTCCCCAAACAAACACTGCAGCCCCCCCAAAATCCAAGGCTCTGCAGCCCAGGCTTCGGTCACATGACATCACTGGAGTGCCCGCCCACTGGCCGCGAGGGGGACCCCCTTGCACTTTGGGGAAGGGGATTGAGGGGCCAGGGTGAGGCTGGCTGCAGCCCAGCTCCACCTTCCCTCTGGGTCCCCCCTCTGCCTTGGGGCCCAGCACCATTCCCCTGGGCGGGGGGGCCGCACTGCAGGATCGGGCCCATGAGACTCCCCCAGAGTCCCCCTGCTGGGCCCCAACTCGCCTCGTGCACCCGCAGCTGCAGTCAACCCCGGCCCCCCCCCCGGGCTGCAGCAGCCTGGGTCTTGGCCACGAGCACCCCTGGGTCCATTCCAAGGGGAGACAAATCAATCCCGGCACAAACTGAACTTTGCTTTATCCCCCCCCATCGCGCTGGGGTTTAAAGCCACCGGAAACGTACAGCCCCCAGCTCCCGGCCCCTCCCCCAGCCTCATTTTACAAAGCCCCGCCCAGCCGCTGAGACCTAGGCCCCGCCCCCGCACGCCACGGCCAAACCGGCACGTGCAAAGTGCACCATGGGACGGTCCCAAGTTCATAGTCCCAGAACCCAGGAGACCTGGCTCCCAGCCCCCCTGCTCTAACCACTAGCCCCCACTCCCCTCCCAGACCTGGGGACAGAACCCAGACCCTGGCTCCTAGCCCCCCTGCTCTAACCACCAGGCCCCACTCCCCTCCCAGACCTGGGGACAGAACCCAGCCCCTGGCTCCCATCCCCCCTGCTCTAACCACCAGGCCTCACTCCCCTCCCAGAGCTGGGGACAGAACCCAGCCCCCGGCTCCCAGCCCCCCTGCTCTAACCACCAGGCCTCACTCCCCTCCCAGAGCTGGGGACAGAACCCAGCCCCCGGCTCCTAGTCCCCCCTGCTCTAACCACCAGGCCTCACTCCCCTCCCAGAGCTGGGGACAGAACCCAGCCCCCGGCTCCTAGTCCCCCCTGCTCTAACCACCAGGTCCCACTCCCCTCCCAGACCTGGGGACAGAACCCAGGCCCTGGCTCCTAGTCCCCCCTGCTCTAACCACCAGGCCCCACTCCCCTCCCAGGGCTGGGGGAGAACCCAGGCCTCCCGACCTCTGCTCCCTCTGTGCCCCCACCCGGCTGCAGGCCCCTCTGCACAGAGCTCTGGAGTCCGTGCCCTGTGCCAGGTGCGGAGACGGAGCCAGAGCCAGCTTCACTTCTTCTTCTTGCCCCGCCGGCCCCAGCGCTGCTGGCCTGCTCCCCCCTCGCGCCGCTTCTCCCAGGTGGGCATGGGGGGCTCGATCTCAGTGGGGCGCCCCCCCCGGTCCGGGACGCCCCCCATCAGCACCTGCGGGGAGGGAAAGAGCAGCAGAGCTGAAGGGAGAGAGGCCCAGCCCCCGCCCACCAGACCTGGCGGCGCAAGAGGCGGGTGGGGGGGGTTGTGACCACGCTGCCCCCCCCCCCCCCCGAGCGCCCCACCTACCTTGTTGATGGCACAGCTGGTGCGGTGGCGGCAGCGGCCGGTGCTGGCGCTGACGATGCGCGAGGCGTCCGCGCGGGCGGCCAGCAGCCGGGCCAGGGACACGCCGGGCGCGGCCGATTCCACCTGGCGCAGCGGGGACACGGCAGCCCGCAGGGCGGCGCCATGGGCCTGGGGGGAGGAATCCGCTCTGGCATCTCCCCTGCACCCCCCCGGCCCAACGACTCCGGGCACAGAGCACCCCCCGCCAGCCAGTCCCCCTTCGGGTGGGGGGAGCCAGCCCCCCCCGAGGGGACAGACCCCTTCCCCATTCCCCCCCCCACCAGCCAGCCCCCCCCCGAGGGGACAGACCCCTTCCCCATTCCCCCCCCCCACCAGCCAGCCCCCCCCCCCCCCCCCCCCCCGAGGGGACAGACCCCTTCCCCATTCCCCCCCCCACCAGCCCCCCCCCCCGAGGGGACAGACCCCTTCCCCATTCCCCCCCCAGCCAGCCCCCCCGAGGGGACAGACCCCTTCCCCATTCCCCCCGCCAGCCAGTCCCCCTTCGGGTGGGGGGAGCCAGCCCCCCCCGAGGGGACAGACCCCTTCCCCATTCCCCCCCCAGCCAGCCCCCCCCCGAGGGGACAGACCCCTTCCCCATTCCCCCCGCCAGCCAGTCCCCCCCAGAGGGGACAGACCCCTTCCCCATTCCCCCCCCCACCAGCCAGCCCCCCCCCGAGGGGACAGACCCCTTCCCCATTCCCCCCCCAGCCAGCCCCCCCGAGGGGACAGACCCCTTCCCCATTCCCCCCGCCAGCCAGTCCCCCTTCGGGTGGGGGGAGCCAGCCCCCCCCGAGGGGACAGACCCCTTCCCCATTCCCCCCCCAGCCAGTCCCCCCGAGGGGACAGACCCCTTCCCCATTCCCCCCTCACCAGCCAGCCCCCCCCCGAGGGGACAGACCCCTTCCCCATTTCCCGCCCCCCAGCCAGCCAGCCCCCCCCCCCCCCAGAGGGGACAGACCCCTTCCCCATTTCCCGCCCCCCAGCCAGCCCCCCCCAGAGGGGACAGACCCCTTCCCCATTTCCCCCCACCAGCCAGCCCCCCCCAGAGGGGACAGACCCCTTCCCCATTCCCCCCCCCACCCCCCCCCAGAGGGGACCCCCCCCCCCCCCGCCAGCCCCCCCCCCCCGAGGGGACAGACCCCTTCCCCATTTCCCCCCCACCAGCCAGCCCCCCCCGAGGGGACAGACCCCTTCCCCATTCCCCTCCCCCACCAGCCAGCCCCCCCCCCCGAGAGGACAGACCCCTTCCCCATTCCCCTCCCCCACCAGCCAGCCCCCCCCCCCCCGAGAGGACAGACCCCTTCCCCATTCCCCTCCCCCACCAGCCCCCCCCCCCCCCCCCGAGAGGACAGACCCCTTCCCCATTCCCCTCCCCCACCAGCCCCCCCCCCCCCCCGAGAGGACAGACCCCTTCCCCATTCCCCTCCCCCACCAGCCAGCCCCCCCCGAGGGGACAGACCCCTTCCCCATTTCCCGCCCCCCAGCCAGCCCCCCCCGAGGGGACAGACCCCTTCCCCATTCCCCCCCCCACCAGCCAGCCCCCCCCGAGGGGACAGACCCCTTCCCCATTTCCCGCCCCACCAGCCAGCCCCCCCCGAGGGGACAGACCCCTTCCCCATTTACCGCCCCCCAGCCAGCACCCCCCAGAGGGGACAGACCCCTTCCCCATTCCCCCCCCCCACCAGCCAGCACCCCCCAGAGGGGACAGACCCCTTCCCCATTTCCCCCCACCAGCCAGTACCCCCCAGAGGGGACAGGCCCCTGCCCCATTCCCTGCGCCCCTGGTTGGGATTGGCCCAGTTGCTCACCGGGGCGCGCTCGGACCAGAGGAAGGCTTGCAGCGTGACTTCGAAGCGTGTGACCATCATGCGCTTGCGGCACTCGTACTCGGTGCGCAGGGCCTGCCGGATCCCCTCCAGCGCCGCCTAGCCAGGGCGGAGAGACCCGCTCAGCCTCAGAAAGCCCCCTCCCGCTGCCAGGAAACTGAGGCACAGGGCGGGGGAAGGGGTGCAACCTGTTGCAAGCCAGACAGCGAGGTGCAGTGGGAGTGGGGACAACCCAGGGGCCCGGCCCCGCCCCAGCCAGGGCTCCAGACCCAGGGGCCCGGCCCCGCCCCAGCCAGGGCTCCAGACCCAGGGGCCCGGCCCCGCCCCAGCCAGGGCTCCAGACCCAGGGGCCCGGCCCCGCCCCAGCCAGGGCTCCAGACCCAGGGGCCCGGCCCCGCCCCAGCCAGGGCTCCAGACCCAGGGGCCCGGCCCCGCCCCAGCCAGGGCTCCAGACCCAGGGGCCCGGCCCCGCCCCAGCCAGGGCTCCAGACCCAGGGGCCCGGCCCCGCCCCAGCCAGGGCTCCAGACCCAGGGGCCCGGCCCCGCCCCAGCCAGGGCTCCAGACCCAGGGGCCCGGCCCCGCCCCAGCCAGGGCACCAGACCCAGGGGCCCGGCCCCGCCCCAGCCAGGGCTCCAGACCCAGGGGCCCGGCCCCGGCCCCGCCCCAGCCAGGGCTCCAGACCCAGGGGCCCGGCCCCGCCCCAGCCAGGGCACCAGACCCAGGGGCCCGGCCCCGGCCCCGCCCCAGCCAGGGCACCAGACCCAGGGGCCCGGGCCCGGCCCCGCCCCAGCCAGGGCACCAGACCCAGGGGCCCGGCCCCTTCAGGGAAGATCTGGACGCTCCCTGCGACGTGAGGGGCAGGGCTGAGCGGGCCTGGGAAGTGGCGTTGGTGCCGGGAGCCGCTCAGCGCCTAACTCCCTTGGGCAGGGAGCCAATCCCAGAGTGGAGCCGCCAGGTCTGTGCCCCCGGCCGTACCCACTGCGGAGCCATCAGGGGAGCCCTCAGCAGCGGCGCCATCTCCTGGTGGTCATGGGGCAGCGCAGACAGGGCCTCCGCCACCTGGGGGGGAGGGGAGAACATGCTCAGCAGGGGTGGGGATGGGGGGGCTCAAGGTGCCGGTTGGTTCCCTCCGGAGCCAGATCCGAGCCGGCACCCCCCTCCCCCCGCCCCAGCCAGTCCCAGAGACGCCAAGCCCCTGCTCCTGCCCCCCTCCCCCCGCCAGTCCTGCTCTGGGGCAGGATCCAAGCCGGTACCCCCCGGCCACAGGGACAGACCCCTCCCCCCGCCCCAGCCAGTCCCAGAGACGCCAAGCCCCTGCTCCTGCCCCCCTCCCCCCGCCCCAGCCAGTCCCAGAGACGCCAAGCCCCTGCTCCTGCCCCCCTCCCCCCGCCAGTCCTGCTCTGGGGCAGGATCCAAGCCGGTACCCCCCGGCCACAGGGACAAGCGCCGCATCCGACTCCTCACCTTGGATTTTATGTCCCCCAGGAGCTGGGGCCCAGGGGGGGCCAGCTCCAGCCCCCCCAGAGCCTGGCAGATGAGCTGCAGCTCCCGCCAGGCAGCATCGGCCCCCTCTCCCTGCGGTGGTGCAGGCGGGCGCTTCCGGCACAGGAGCCGGGCCGCCTGCAGCTCCGAGCTCAGGAAGTCTGGGGAGAGGCAGGGGTGAGCCGTGGGGGGCAGGAGGCCAGCCCTCCGATGAGGGGCTCTCCATCCACGCCTAGCGTCCACCTCCAGATCACCCACTAGCCCACACTGCCCTCCCAGGGCCCAGGAGTCCGGGCTCCCAGCCCTGCGCTACCCACTAGCCCCCACTCCCCTCCCAGGGCCCAGGAGTCCGGGCTCCCAGCCCTGCGCTACCCACTAGCCCACACTCCCCTCCCAGGGCCCAGGAGTCCGGGCTCCCAGCCCTGCGCTACCCACTAGCCCACACTCCCCTCCCAGGGCCCAGGAGTCCGGGCTCCCAGCCCTGCGCTACCCACTAGCCCCCACTCCCCTCCCAGTGCCCAGGAGTCCGGGCTCCCAGCCCTGCGCTACCCACTAGCCCACACTGCCCTCCCAGGGCCCAGGAGTCCGGGCTCCCAGCCCTGCGCTACCCACTAGCCCCCACTCCCCTCCCAGTGCCCAGGAGTCCGGGCTCCCAGCCCTGCGCTACCCACTAGCCCACACTCCCCTCCCAGGGCCCAGGAGTCCGGGCTCCCAGCCCTGCACTACCCACTAGCCCCCACTCCCCTCCCAGAGCCCGGGAGTCCAGGCTCCCAGCCCTGCGCTACCCACTAGCCCCCACTCCCCTCCCAGAGCCCGGGAGTCCGGGCTCCCAGCCCTGCGCTACCCACTAGCCCCCACTCCCCTCCCAGAGCCCGGGAGTCCAGGCTCCCAGCCCTGCACTACCCACTTAGATCCCACTGCCCTCCCAGAGCCCAGGAGTCCGGGCTCCCAGCCCTGCGCTACCCACTAGCCCCCACTCCCCTCCCAGAGCCCGGGAGTCCGGGCTCCCAGCCCTGCGCTACCCACTTAGATCCCACTGCCCTCCCAGAGCCCAGGAGTCCGGGCTCCCAGCCCTGCGCTACCCACTAGCCCCCACTCCCCTCCCAGAGCCCGGGAGTCCGGGCTCCCAGCCCTGCGCTACCCACTTAGATCCCACTGCCCTCCCAGAGCCCAGGAGTCCGGGCTCCCAGCCCTGCACTACCCACTAGCCCACACTCCCCTCCCAGTACCCGGGAGTCCGGGCTCCCAGCCCTGCGCTACCCACTAGCCCCCACTTCCCTCCCAGAGCCCAGGAGTCCGGGCTCCCAGCCCTGCGCTACCCACTAGCCCCCACTCCTCTCCCAGAGCCCGGGAGTCCGGGCTCCCAGCCCTGCACTACCCACTAGCCCACACTCCCCTCCCAGTACCCGGGAGTCCGGGCTCCCAGCCCTGCGCTACCCACTAGCCCCCACTTCCCTCCCAGAGCCCAGGAGTCCGGGCTCCCAGCCCTGCACTACCCACTAGCCCACACTCCCCTCCCAGTACCCGGGAGTCCGGGCTCCCAGCCCTGCGCTACCCACTAGCCCCCACTTCCCTCCCAGAGCCCAGGAGTCCGGGCTCCCAGCCCTGCACTACCCACTAGCCCCCACTCCCCTCCCAGAGCCCGGGAGTCCAGGCTCCCAGCCCTGCTCTATCCACTAGCCCCCATTCCCCTCCCAGAGTCAGGAGAGAACCCGGAGTCTGGGCTCCCAGCCCCCCCCCCGCTCTAACCACTATCCCCCACTCCCCTCCCAGAGCCAGGGAGCGGACCCAGCGGAGCAGCCTGTGGGTCTCTGGGAGGGAAGTGGGGATTACTGGTAAGAGCAGGGGCAGGCAGCAGGACTCCCAGATTCTGCCCCGCCCCGCCACTGAGACCCACAGCCGCCCCGCCAGGACCTACACAGCAGCTGGAGGCAGGCGTGGGGGCTGCCCAGCCGGGCGGTTACAGCCCCGGTGGTGAGCGCAGGGTAGGGGCAGTGCAGCTCCTGCAGCAGCCCGCTCAGCTCGATCTGGAAGGTCTCGGCGTCCTCGGGCCCTGCTGCGGCACAGCGGGGAGGTGAACCCTGGAGCCCCGGGCAGAGCGGCGATCCCCACTGCGCACAGGGGAAACTGAGGCACGGAGCAGCGGCAGCGCGTGTCCGGGTCTCACAGGGAGTCTGGCAGAGCGGGAAACGGACCCGGGTCTGTGACCACTGGGCAGCGCTCCCACCCCAGGACTAGCCAGTGAGAGCGAAGCCAGGGCCCGCAGGCAACTCACCGCTGGTGGGGCTCAGGTCCTCCTCCAGGGGGCACAGGGCCCGGAGCTCCCCCACCAGCCGGGCGCAGAGCCCCGTGAACCTTGGGCTCCGCACCCCGGCCTGGGCCAGCTGCAGGAAGCTTTCCTCCGAGAGCGGCCCCTCGCTCCTGGGCACACGCGAGGGGGTCAGAGCCGCGGACCCCGCCGCGAGAGCCCCCCGGCCGCCTCCCCCCCCCACCATCGCCCCCCGGCCGCCTCTCCCCCCCCCGGCCGCCTCTTCCCCCCCCCACCAGCCCCCCCGGCCGCCCTCCCCCCCCACCAGCCCCCCCCGGCCGCCTCTCCCCCCCGGCCGCCTCTTCCCCCCCCGCCGTCCCCCCCGGCCGCCTCTCCCCCCCCAACCCCCCCGGCCGCCTCTCCCCCCCCCACCATCCCCCCCAGCCGCCTCTCCCCCCCCCCCGTCCCCCCCGGCCGCCTCTCCCCCCCCACCATCCCCCCCCGGGCCGCCTCTCCCCCCACCGTCCCCCCTGGCCGCCTCTCCCCCCCACCAGCCCCCCCGGCCGCCTCTCTCCCCCCCACCAGCCCCCCCCGGCCGCCTCTCCCCCCCCAGCCCCCCCGGCTGCCTCTCCCCCCCCCCACCATCCCCCCCCGCCGCCTCTCCCCCCCCGGCCGCCTCTTCCCCCCCCGCCGTCCCTCCCGGCCGCCTCTTCCCCCCCACCATCCCCCCCGGCCGCCTCTCCCCCCCCACCAGCCCCCCCCGGCCGCCTCTCCCCCCCACCAGCCCCCCCGGCTGCCTCTCCCCCCCCCCACCATCCCCCCCGGCCGCCTCTTCCCCCCGGCCGCCTCTTCCCCCCCCGCCGTCCCCCCCGGCCGCCTCTTCCCCCCCACCATCCCCCCCGGCCGCCTCTCCCCCCCCACCATGCCCCCCGGCCGCCTCTCCCCCCCCCCCCACCAGCCCCCCCCGGCCGCCTCTCTCCCCCCCCCACCATCTCCCCCCGGCCGCCTCTCCCCCCCCACCATCCCCCCCCGGCCGCCTCTTCCCCCCCACCAGCCCCCCCCGGCCGCCTCTCCCCCCCCACCATGCCCCCCCGGCCGCCTCTCCCCCCCCCACCAGCCCCCCCCGGCCGCCTCTCCCCCCCCCCACCATCTCCCCCCGGCCGCCTCTCTCCCCCCCCCACCATCCCCCCCGGCCGCCTGTCCCCCCCTCGCGCCCCGCCCCGCCCCGCCCCGCCCCTACCCCTACCCCTACCCCTCCGCCTCGCGCTCCATGGCCGGGCCCCCCCCGGGCCGATTAAGTTCCCAGCCTCCGGCCTGCGCAGATCAGCCCTGCGCGGGGCCCCACCCCTCTGCATCCCGATTGGCGGCGAGACAGCGTGGGCGGGGCCCGAGAGGCACAGACGTTGATTGGCTGAAAGGAGCACTCCTTCCAGCCAGTCAGAGTGTTTCTTTAGTGTCAACCCCCCCAGCCAATCAGACCCTTCCTTTCATTATCACTGATTGTTCAGCCAATCAGAGCACCCTCCTCCCATATAACCGGCCTGCCAGCCAATCAGAGCCTCTTCAGTCTCTCGTACCTGCCTGCCCGCCAATCAGGAGCCTCCGTCCCATATAACCCGCCTGCCCACCAATCACAGCCCCCCTCCCATGTAACCTGCCTGCCAATCACAGCCCCCCCATATAACCTGCCTGCCCGCCATTCACAGCCCCCCCATATAACCTGCCTGCCTGCCAGTCAGAGGCCCCCCCCCCATATAACCTCACTTTCAACCTGTCTTCCCTCCCCTCTCACCCACTTCTGGCCAAGTCCCGAGCCTCCTCCATGGGCACCAGAGACCTGCTGGTCTTGTGCTGGCCCCCTGGCTCCTGCCCCTCCCTGCTAATATCGCCCCCCCCAGGGCCAACTCCCCAGGCTCAGCCCGCCCCCCCCCCCCCCCGGGCCTGGCTGCGGCAGGTTGGGGGTTTTCTAAGGCCAAGAGGGAGATCTCCCCCCCCTCAAAACTTCTCCCTTCCCTCCACCTCAGGCCTGGGCTTGTTTTAGTGCCCGTGGCAGGGGCAGGTTTCCAGGCCAGTAGGGCCACGCTGGGGGCAGGGGTGGCAGCTTCTGCAGGGGCGGGGGCAGCAGCGCTGGAGCGTGCGGGAAGACCCCCCTGGGAGCGCGTGGGAAGACCCCCCTGGGAGCGTGTGCGCCGGGGTTCACTGCTCACGTGCCGGCCCTGCGTCCCTCGCCACACTCCCCTTTTGCCTGGCCTCTCCCCCCGTGGCGCTGCCCTGTCGGCGTCCGCAGCGACCACCTCGAGCGGCCCAGGGCTCTTTCAACAGCGCAGGGCCCAGAACGAGAGGGGCGTCAACACGCCAGGCACCTCCGCCGGCCGGGGCACGTCGGCCTGCACGGGGCAGGAGCAGCAGCTCTGGTCTCTTGTTTCCACGCTAGTGTGAGGGGCCCGGGGAGGCCGTCTGACTGGAAGCGCCTCCCCTTCTGGAGCAAACTCTTCCTGATGGTGTTGCAAGAAAAGCAGCTGACGCTCCCGGCTGCCAGCACCGAACGGGGCTGTGACTGGCATCTCTGAATGCCTGGACACGTGCCCAGCCACCTGGCTCTCACTGCTCCTAATGATCCCTTTCTGGCCCCGTACATGCAGAGAGCTCAAACCAGCACCTCCAGACACCCCCACCCCAGAAGGAGGGGGAAGAAATTTGAGTCACTTTTGCTAAGATTTAATATACAACATACACTTTTAAATAGAACATTCTCCTCTCTCCCGCCCCCCTTTGTAAATACACAGAAATTACAATATTGAATATACAAATCTGATAAAATACTTAAACAAGGGAAAGTTAGCTCAGCAATCACAAAAAATGATTCTTGTTTTAATAACTTTTGTCTTGGTTGGTTTTTCTCTCCACGTGTTTTAGATATAAAATAGCAGTGACAGCATCTCCCTCCAGCAGTCCCATTCACGACCGGCTTGCCCACCCTTCTGTATTTTGCCAGGCTCCCTGGTGCATGGCCCCCCGGTTATCAGAGGGCCTGTGGCGCACGCAGCATCGCCAGCTTTATACAGTGAGGATTCGGCTTGCTCTCCAAGGAGAGGTTGAAAAAAGAACCAGGGTGGAGGAATGGGACTAGGACCCAGTTTGCTAACTGAACACTCGCAAACCCGCCTGCCCCGGCCCTGACCTCGTCTACACTGGGGTAAAACTGGGGTGGCTCCATTGGGTTCACATGGGCGCCAGATCAAAGCTAGTTTTGTTCTAGTTCATTCTCTTGTCTCCAATAGAGGCCAGCAAAGAGCTGCTGTTTCAGCATGGCTGGCCTGTAGGGGCCCTTTCCTCCTGACCCGCCAGCTCCTGGTGCTTTTCACAAATACCCCAGTTTTCTAGAGGATGCGAAGCTCTTGGCCTCGAAGGAGATGTCTCCTGCAGCCCTATGATCCTATGAGGGCTTGTGTCCCTGAGTTCCGCAGACCAACTGTGCAGTGGGTAGAAATACATAAATGAGCATATCAGCTTTCAGGCTGGGAGCTGAAGGGATTAGGTGTCAGGCGCCCAATGTATTAGGCACCGGATACCTGAGAAACAGCCCAGCCTCAGTTTACTGACTTCTGTGGTGTTACTCCAGAATTACACCACTGTAAAAGAAGAATCTGGCCCCCGAAGCTGCACCCGTCTTGTAATCACCCCGTTGAGCCAAGTATCAGAGGGGAGCCGTGTGAGTCTGGATCTGCAGCAGCGGCGAGGAGTCCTGTGGCACCTTCTGGACTAACCGATGGATTGGAGCAGAAGCGTTCGTGGGCAAAGGCCCCTTGGTCAGATGCCTGCAAGGCCTCCTTGTCACCACTGATCCAGTTACTCCCGGGTATCACCACTGATTCAAATCAAGTTACTCCAGACTCACACTGATTTACCCCAGTGTAACACAGAAGAACATCAGAGCGGCCAGACCAGGTCAGACCAAAGGCCCATCCAGCCCAGGTCCTGTCTGCCCCCTGTGGCCAGAGCCAGGTGCCCAGAGGGAGGGAACAGAACCAGGAAACATCATGTGATCTCCCCTGTCGCCCATTCCCAGCTTCTGACAAACAGAGGCCAGGGACACCCTTCCTGCCCAGCCTGGGTAACACCATCGATGGACCGAACCCCCATGAATCTTTCTAGCTCTTGTGTTAACCCTGTTCAAGCCCTGGCCTTCACAACTTCCCCTGGCAGGGAGTTCCACAGGTTGACTGTGCGCTGAGTGAAGAACAACTTCCTGCTGCCTCGTCATTGCCTCTTAACACTATTGATTTAACCCAAGACCCCCGCTCAATACCCGTGTAACTCCACGGAGCCAAACAGAATGCTCCTGATTCGCTCCATCGATCAGGCCTGCCCCTCCTCTGAGCCACTGGCACTGCCCCGATCCGGATGTGCCTGACTCCTCTGGGCCAGCAGACGCAGGGGTCCCGACCTGTCCCCGGATCAGACTCTGCTTTTCTATCCCGCTGGATGCTGCAGGGACACCCCCTCCCCCCACCAGCTGTCTAAGCCAGGCAGAAAATAGAGAAATGCAAAAGAGGTGGGGCTTGTTGCAAGCCCCTCCCACAGCCCAAAGCTCCACCCACACCCCAGAGCCAGCTGGATGCAATGGCAGAAGGGGATTGGACGTGCCCCTGGCAGGAGGCCAGTTGTGCCTGGCGGGAAGGCAGACACCTCCCCTGCCGTGTCACAGCGGTGCCCCCGAAGAGCCGCCCGGGGTCGGCGCCTCAGCTGGGCTCAGAGCCCTGGGCTCCCCCTGGCTTTCAGTGCTCGATTTCTTTTGCCTTCCCCTCCCCACGGATCGTGAGACAAAGTGCCTGCAGGCAGCTCGCTTCGCCGCCCCCAGGTTCGCAGAGCTCAGCCCCGGCTCTTCCACCCCCCGGGAACACTCCTGGTGGCTTGGCACCACCTCGTCTGACCTGAGCCCAGCAGGCTCCCACCCTGCCCCCCCGGGAGGCTGCACAGGGACGTGCAGACCGGGGGTGGGATGGAGCGAGACCCGAGCCACATCAGGGTTAAGTGACATGCCAAAGGCTACACAAAGCAGCTGCAGAGCTGGGAACAGAGCTCCGGAGTCCTGGCACCCAGTCCCTGCACTAACCACTAGGCCCAGCACAGAGCGGAGAACCCAGGAGTCCGGACTCCCAGTCCCACTGATCCAAGCCACTAGCGCGTCCTGCCTCCCGCCCACCACAGCCCTGGACGAGATCTCAGCTTCCCACCCCCTAACCCTTCCCCACTGGATCCTACCTCCCCGCGGTGGGCGAAGAACCCGGCGGAGTCCTGACGTCTCCCTCCAGCTCCGTAGGGCTCCAGCCGCCCTGTCCTGCGCTAACACGCGGCGAGGCGCCCGCTGGGTTCCATGCAGAGGGACCAGGGCTGCCCAGCTCCGATTTGCTCTGACCCTGGGCCAGCAGCTCGCCAGCTTCCCCAGGTGGTACCAGGGAGGCCGGCACAGCCCTGGGCAGAGCCTACGAGCGCCCGTCCCCCTGCATGTGGCCGCAGGCTGCCTCCCCTTGCCCGTTTGGTGGGGGAGGAGAGTCCCAGGGGGCCAGAGAGCTCCCCCATCCATTGCCCCCTCAGGCTCTTCCCCCGTCCCGCTGGGTGGGTCAGGCGCCCTTGGTGAGAGTTCTCTGCGCTCTGGTGACTGGGCACCACAGAGGCAGGGAGGGGACGTGAACAGGGAAGGGGGCGTCGCCCTCAGCTCCCGCCAGACACCCCGAGGGGAGCCCCGTCCTTCCAGCCTCGGAGCCATTACGGGAGCCAAAGTGAGGGGCTGCTGCAGCTTGTGGACCCCGTCTGCCTGTCGCCTCGTGAAGGGAACGGCCTGGGGCTGTGTGGCTGCCAAGCTGCCATTTCTCAGCCTGTGGAACTCAAACTGCGGGCAGTTCCACGAGTGAACACACCTCTCTCCCTCTCTCTCTCTCTCTCCCTCTCCCCCTCTCTCTCTCTCCCTCTCTCCCTCTCCCTCTCTCCCTCCCTCCCTCTCCCTCTCTCTCCCCCTCTCCCTCTCTCTCTCCCCCCCCCTCTCTCTCTCTCCCTCTCCCCCTCTCTCTCTCCCCCTCTCTCCCTCTCTCTCTCTCTCTCCCTCTCCCCCTCTCTCTCTCCCTCTCTCCCTCCCTCCCTCTCCCTCTCTCTCCCCCTCTCCCTCCCTCTCCCTCTCCCTCTCTCTCTCCCTCTCTCCCTCTCTCCCCCTCTCTCTCCCCTCTCTCTCTCTCTCTCTCTCAGCAGTTTACTACTTAATACAACAGGGGAGGTTTTGGGATCTTTAAAAGGGGCATTTTTCAGCACAGCGTCGCTCCTCTCCCTCCCTCCCGCCTCCAAAGCACAAATCCGGCGAGTATCCATGTGCGATATTCTCTTTCCTTCTGCTGTTCTTTGTACCCCTTTTCAAAACCCTCACAGGAAGCCCGTGGACCCGGCCGGGCGCTGCAAAGGCAGGAGGGGCCAGACGGCCTGTGGGCCTGCCCCCAGTACACACAGCCGGGTTGGTCTGTTCTCCCCCACAGGTGGGGGAAGGGGTGCAGCTGCCCCGGGACGCCGCTGGTTTGGGGATTCTCTCTCTTCCCTCCCTTTGTCTGAGAGTTTTTCTAAAAAGGACCCAACCGGTGGAAATCTCAAAGGAAACAAAACACTGAAACTCGCCGGCCACGCCTGACCCTCGGAATAAAACCGCCTCGCCCCTCCCCCTCCGCAGGGGGGGCGCCCAAGAGCAGGGGCCTCAGCCCCCCGCCGCCGCGTCAGGCTCTGCCTCCATCTCCCCCCGCCAAGCCCAGAGCGCCGCCCGCCCGGCGGCCTCACCGCACGGCCTTGTGCCGGCCGCCGCAGCAGCCGCAGTGGCCCCCGCACCAGTGGCAGGCGCGCAGGGGCAGGTAGCAGCACATGCAGGGCACGGCCAGCGAGAGCGCCACGAGCGCCAGCCAGCGGGCGCAGAAGTGCGGGTGGCCCAGGTCGCAGGAGCAAGGGTCCGAGTAGTCGCCCTCCGAGTCCGACATGCAGTGGTACAGCAGGCTCTCGGCGCACCACATGCAGCTCAGCTGGTAGACGCAGTGGCCCATGGGGTCCGGCGCGTCCTGGCACTGGCCCCGCCCGTTCTCCTCCCGGGTGAAGACGTCCCGGCAATAGACGCAGCGGGAGGGCGCCGCATCCTCCTCCGCGCCCCCCCCGCCGCCCAGCGCCGGCTCCTTGGCCTGCTTGTGCCGGGGGGGCGAGGGCGCGGCGTGGATCTGGCAGGACGGGGAGCCCTTGGGGTCCCGGGAGCCGCCCCCCGCCGCCGGGCAGCGGCGCTCCTTGCCGCCCTTCTCGAAGTGCACGCACACGCCCGCCTTCTCGGGCACGGCCGCCCGCCGGTAGTCCTCATAGCCCTTGCTGCCCCACGGGGCCCGGCACGGGCTGATGCCCTCCAGCTCCTCCTCGGCCGGCAGGGCCAGGGGCTGCAGGGGCTGCACCTGCCGCAGAGGAGACAGAGCTACAGCCCGGCCCGCTCGCCCGCCTCCGCCCCGGGAGTGCCGCTCTGGCCACTAGGCCGCGCTGCCCTCCGAGTGCGCGAACAGAACCCAGAGGCCAGGCGCTGGAATCCCGGGTCCTCCGGCTGCCAGACCGGGGCCCCCGCTGCACGCAACCGTGGGCAGCTCCGCCAGCCCGCCCCACCCTCGCCCTGGGCCCTCGGCGCTGCCCAGACCCCAGCCTGTCCGCCCTGTGCACAAAATCCCCCCCCCGCTATTTTCCTGAGCTCCCCTGAATGCAGCCGCACGACCCCCAGGTGGGCTCCCAGTGGGGGAGGGCAGGTGCCGATGCCCCCTGCGTTTCCAAAAGGGACAGACCCCACTCCCCCAACCCCCGGCTTTCCCTGGAGAGGGCGACCCAGCCCGCGCGGGGCGGACCCTGCCCTCCCCGCCGCGGCCCACCTGCCCTGCCTGGCTCCCTGGCGTGCAGGCCGGCGCCGGGCCGAAGGCGAGCTCCTCAGAGGCGGGCGAGCGCAGGTAGCAGCTGGAGGACGACTCGCTGGTGACGATGGTGACGTGCTTGGGGAGCATTTCCTGGCGGCTGTTGGAGGAGGACTCGCTGTCCGTGCGCGGCTGGGGGCGAAGGCACAGGCCGGTGGGGAGAGAGCCCCAGTGTGGGGCTGGGGGCATCGCTGACACCTCCCTGCTCCCCATAGCCCAAGGCCCCCACGACCCCTCCCTGCAGCGCCCCCCACGGACCCCTCCCTGCTCCCCATAGCCCAAGGCCCCCACGGACCCCTCCCTGCAGCGCCCCCCACGGACCCCTCCCTGCTCCCCATAGCCCAGGGCCCCCACGGCCCCTCCCTGCAGCGCCCCCCACGGACCCCTCCCTGCTCCCCATAGCCCAAGGCCCCCACGACCCCTCCCTGCAGCACCCCCCACAGACCCCTCCCTGCTCCCCATAGCCCAGGGCCCCCACGGACCCCTCCCTGCAGCGCCCCCCACAGACCCCTCCCTGCTCCCCATAGCCCAAGGCCCCCACGACCCCTCCCTGCAGCGCCCCCCACAGACCCCTCCCTGCTCCCCATAGCCCAGGGCCCCCACGGACCCCTCCCAGCTCCCCATAGCCCAAGGCCCCCACGGACCCCTCCCAGCTCCCCATAGCCCAGGGCCCCCACAGACCCCTCCCTGCTCCCCATAGCCCAAGGCCCCCACGGACCCCTCCCTGCAGCGCCCCCCACGGACCCCTCCCTGCTCCCCATAGCCCAGGGCCCCCACGGCCCCTCCCTGCAGCGCCCCCCACGGACCCCTCCCTGCTCCCCATAGCCCAAGGCCCCCACGGACCCCTCCCAGCTCCCCATAGCCCAAGGCCCCCACGACCCCTCCCTGAAGCGCCCCCCACGGACCCCTCCCTGCTCCCCATAGCCCAAGGCCCCCACGGACCCCTCCCTGCAGCGCCCCCCACGGACCCCTCCCTGCTCCCCATAGCCCAAGGCCCCCACGGACCCCTCCCAGCTCCCCATAGCCCAAGGCCCCCACGACCCCTCCCTGAAGCGCCCCCCACGGACCCCTCCCTGCTCCCCATAGCCCAAGGCCCCCACGGACCCCTCCCTGCAGCGCCCCCCACGGACCCCTCCCTGCTCCCCATAGCCCAAGGCCCCCACGGACCCCTCCCTGCAGCGCCCCCCACAGACCCCTCCCTGCTCCCCATAGCCCAAGGCCCCCACGACCCCTCCCTGCAGTGCCCCCCACAGACCCCTCCCTGCTCCCCATAGCCCAAGGCCCCCATGAACCCCTCCCTGCAGCGCCCACCACGGACCCCTCCCAGCTCCCCATAGCACAAGGCCCCCACGGACCCCTCCCTGCAGCGCCCCCCACAGACCCCTCCCTGCTCCCCATAGCCCAAGGCCCCCACGACCCCTCCCTGCAGCGCCCCCCACAGACCCCTCCCTGCTCCCCATAGCCCAAGGCCCCCACGACCCCTCCCTGCAGCGCCCCCCACAGACCCCTCCCTGCTCCCCATAGCCCAAGGCCCCCACGACCCCTCCCTGCAGCGCCCCCCACAGACCCCTCCCTGCTCCCCATAGCCCAAGGCCCCCATGAACCCCTCCCTGCAGCCCCCACCACGGACCCCTCCCTGCTCCCCATAGCCCAAGGCCCCCACGGACCCCTCCCTGCAGCGCCCCCCACGGACCCCTCCCTGCTCCCCATAGCCCAAGGCCCCCACAACCCCTCCCTGCAGCGCCCCCCACGGACCCCTCCCTGCTCCCCATAGCCCAAGGCCCCCATGAACCCCTCCCTGCAGCGCCCACCACGGACCCCTCCCAGCTCCCCATAGCACAAGGCCCCCACGGACCCCTCCCTGCAGCGCCCCCCACAGACCCCTCCCTGCTCCCCATAGCCCAAGGCCCCCACGACCCCTCCCTGCAGCGCCCCCCACAGACCCCTCCCTGCTCCCCATAGCCCAAGGCCCCCACGACCCCTCCCTGCAGCGCCCCCCACAGACCCCTCCCTGCTCCCCATAGCCCAAGGCCCCCACGACCCCTCCCTGCAGCGCCCCCCACAGACCCCTCCCTGCTCCCCATAGCCCAAGGCCCCCATGAACCCCTCCCTGCAGCCCCCACCACGGACCCCTCCCTGCTCCCCATAGCCCAAGGCCCCCACGGACCCCTCCCTGCAGCGCCCCCCACAGACCCCTCCCTGCTCCCCATAGCCCAAGGCCCCCACAACCCCTCCCTGCAGCGCCCCCCACGGACCCCTCCCTGCTCCCCATAGCCCAAGGCCCCCACGACCCCTCCCTGCAGCGCCCCCCACGGACCCCTCCCTGCTCCCCATAGCCCAAGGCCCCCACAACCCCTCCCTGCAGCGCCCCCCACGGACCCCTCCCTGCTCCCCATAGCCCAAGGCCCCCACGACCCCTCCCTGCAGCGCCCCCCACAGACCCCTCCCTGCTCCCCATAGCCCAAGGCCCCCACGACCCCTCCCTGCAGCGCCCCCCACGGACCCCTCCCTGCTCCCCATAGCCCAAGGCCCCCATGAACCCCTCCCTGCAGCGCCCACCACGGACCCCTCCCTGCTCCCCATAGCCCAAGGCCCCCACGGACCCCTCCCTGCAGCGCCCCTCACGAACCCCTCCCTGCTCCCCATAGCCCAGGGCCCCCACGGACCCCTCCCTGCAGCGCCCCCCACGGACCCCTCCCTGCTCCCCATAGCCCAAGGCCCCCACGACCCCTCCCTGCAGCGCCCCCCACGGACCCCTCCCTGCTCCCCATAGCCCAAGGCCCCCACGACCCCTCCCTGCAGCGCCCCCCACGGACCCCTCCCTGCTCCCCATAGCCCAAGGCCCCCATGAACCCCTCCCTGCAGCGCCCCCCACGACCCCTCCCAGCTCCCCATAGCCCAAGGCCCCCACGGACCCCTCCCTGCAGCGCCCCTCACGGACCCCTCCCTGCTCCCCATAGCCCAAGGCCCCCACGGACCCCTCCCTGCTCCTCATAGCCCAAGGCCCCCACGGACCCCTCCCTGCTCCCCATAGCCCAAGGCCCCCACGGACCCCTCCCTGCAGCACCCCCCACGGACCCCTCCCTGCTCCCCATAGCCCAAGGCCCCCACGACCCCTCCCTGCAGCGCCCCCCACGGACCCCTCCCTGCTCCCCATAGCCCAAGGCCCCCATGAACCCCTCCCTGCAGCGCCCCCCACGACCCCTCCCAGCTCCCCATAGCCCAAGGCCCCCACGGACCCCTCCCTGCAGCGCCCCCCACGGACCCCTCCCTGCTCCCCATAGCCCAAGGCCCCCACGGACCCCTCCCTGCAGCACCCCCCATGGACCCCTCCCTGCTCCCCATAGCCCAAGGCCCCCACGACCCCTCCCTGCAGCGCCCCCCACGGACCCCTCCCTGCTCCCCATAGCCCAAGGCCCCCACGGACCCCTCCCTGCAGCGCCCCCCACGGACCCCTCCCTGCTCCCCATAGCCCAAGGCCCCCACGGACCCCTCCCTGCAGCGCCCCCCACGGACCCCTCCCTGCTCCCCATAGCCCAAGGCCCCCACGGACCCCTCCCTGCAGCGCCCCTGCAGCGCCCCCCACGGACCCCTCCCTGCTCCCCATAGCCCAAGGCCCCCACGGACCCCTCCCTGCAGCGCCCCCCACGGACCCCTCCCTGCTCCCCATAGCCCAAGGCCCCCACGACCCCTCCCTGCAGCGCCCCCCACGGACCCCTCCCTGCTCCCCATAGCCCAAGGCCCCCACGACCCCTCCCTGCAGCGCCCCCCACGGACCCCTCCCTGCTCCCCATAGCCCAAGGCCCCCACGACCCCTCCCTGCAGCGCCCCCCACGGACCCCTCCCTGCTCCCCATAGCCCAAGGCCCCCACGGACCCCTCCCTGCAGCGCCCCCCACGGACCCCTCCCTGCTCCCCATAGCCCAAGGCCCCCACGGACCCCTCCCTGCAGCGCCCCCCACGGACCCCTCCCTGCTCCCCATAGCCCAAGGCCCCCACGGACCCCTCCCTGCAGCGCCCCCCACGGACCCCTCCCAGCTCCCCATAGCCCAAGGCCCCCACGACCCCTCCCTGCAGCGCCCCCCACGGACCCCTCCCAGCTCCCCATAGCCCAAGGCCCCCACGGACCCCTCCCAGCTCCCCATAGCCCAAGGCCCCCACGACCCCTCCCTGCAGCGCCCCCCACAGACCCCTCCCAGCTCCCCATAGCCCAAGGCCCCCACGGACCCTTCCCAGCTCCCCATAGCCCAAGGCCCCCACGACCCCTCCCTGCAGCGCCCCCCACAGACCCCTCCCAGCTCCCCATAGCCCAAGGCCCCCACGACCCCTCCCTGCAGCGCCCCCCACGGACCCCTCCCTGCTCCCCATAGCCCAAGGCCCCCACGGACCCCTCCCTGCAGCGCCCCCCATGGACCCCTCCCTGCAGCGCCCCCCACGGACCCCTCCCTGCTCCCCATAGCCCAAGGCCCCCACGGACCCCTCCCTGCTCCCCATAGCCCAAGGCCCCCACGGACCCCTCCCTGCAGCGCCCCCCACGGACCCCTCCCTGCAGCGCCCCCCACGTTCTCTCTGCTCCCCATAGCACAAGGCCCCCTCCCTGCAGCACAGCGCCCCCTAGCACCGCACCTGGGCACTGGGGTCACTGCTGATGGTGCTGCGAGGGCGCCCCTATCCTGCTGTCTGCAGCACCCGTCCCCTCCCCCACAGTCTCCCCTCTGCCCCCCCGGCCCTCCCCGGGCAAGGAGAGCGCTGGCCTGCCAGGCCAGGCCTTTGTCAGCCACAGGACCCCTGGGCATCCCCGGGTGCCAGTGAGGCTCGCGGTGCCCCGAGCCCCTCCCCTGCCGTGTCTGGCGGGGCAGGGGGGGGGGTTTCAAGGCGCAGTGACGGGGGGGTCATGCGGTTTTTTAGTCTTTTCTCGGTGACGAAGGGGGTTTGTTGTCCCCCTGCGATGTTTCCCGCCGTGTTCGGGGTTTTGGGGACAGTGCTGGGGCCTGGCTGCCGTGCGCGGGGGCTCGGTTCGCGGGGTGCTCTGCCCGCACAGCCGGCGGCGGTCTGAAGAGCCCTGCAGTGCACACGTAGCCTCGGAGGGAAGGGCCTGTCCAGCCCCTCGCCCGGCCACGGGCCTGCCCCCCGCAGAGCGGGGACTCACCCATCCCCCGGCGCCCCGCTTCAGGGCCCACCGCTCAGCCCCACGCTGCCCCCGGGGTGCAGGGCGCCGAACGGCCAGGGCTGCAGAGCCCCCAGCCACGCGTGGGGCTGCTCCCCGGCTGTCCCTCCCCCCAGGCAAAGGGCCCCCCTGCCCCAGCTTACCACCCCCGCGTCGTCCGCGCCGTCAGCATCCTCCTGGGAGGAGGAGGAGGAGGAGAGCGAACCTGGAGGGAAGCAGAGGCAGGAGCATGAGAGCCAGGCGGGCAGTGGGGAGCAGCGCCTCTGGGGCTGTCGGGCTGTCCCGCCGGGACCCCCAGGCAGGGGCAGCGCCTGGCCCTCTGGCTCTGCCCACAGCTGGGATCCCGGAGTGGCCTGGGCATCGGTAGCGCGAGGAGCTCACATCGCAGTGGCACAGGGGGAAACTGAGGCAGAGGGAGACGCGCCAGCTGCCGTGGGGCGGCTTGTCTGAGCCAGAGGGCCGTGCGATGGGGGGCCCAGGCCACGGTGTGTCTGTGACTGGTGCCCCGGGGCTCGCCGAGCGGCCCCCCCAGAGAGACACTCTCTGACCCCGCGGCCCCCTGCCGGCGCCCCCCGCAGCTCTTCCCTCTCCCCGGCGCCCCTCAGCCAGCCCAGCGCCCCCCAACTCTGCCCCCCTGCTGGCACAGTGCCCCCTGCAGCTCTCCCCGCCTGGCCTGGCAGCCCCCCGACCCTCCCCCTCCGCCAGCACAGCACCCCCTGCAGCTCTCCCCACCCAGCGTCCCCACATCTCCACCCCCTGCCCGGCACCCCCCACCTCCCCTCCCGCTTGGTGCCCCCAACTCTCCCTGCCACCTGGCGCCCCCTGCAACTCTCCCCCCCGCCAGCACAGCGCCCCCCCAGCTCTCCCCCCCGGCCCAGCGCCCACCTTCGGCCAGCTCGGCGAGGGCGGCCTGCACGCTGCGCTCGAAGGCCGCGGCGTCGGCCGGGCTCTGGAAGGTCAGGCCGAACTTGCTGTCGCCCACTTTCCAGTGGTGGAAGATGGGGTTCACCTTGTTGTAGACCAGACCCCTCCGCAGCACGCACTCCAGGATGGTCTGCCGGGGGAGGGGAGGGGAGGGTTAGGGCCCGGGCCCAGGCGGCCCCCCCGCCCCCCGCCTAGCCCGGCTTACGGTCTGGTCGCGCAGCCGCTCCCCGCAGATCAGGTACTGGCGCCGCCGCCCGGCCTCCTCGGGGCGCCGCACCTTGCCGATGGTCACGTGGCTCAGGCCGCCCCCGCCCATGGGCACCCATCCCCCGCTCGAGTCGTCTCGGGTCATCACCACAGCTCGCACCCGAAGCATGTAACTGCGGGGCACAAGGGGGCTCCGTGAGAGGCTCGGCCGCCTGCCCGCCAGGTCTGTGGGCACTGCAGGCGCTCCATCGCACGGGCACTGCACACACACCACCTCACGGGCACTGCAGGCGCTCCATCGCACGGGCACTGCACACACGCCACCTCACGGGCACTGCTGGCGCTCCATCGCACGGGCACTGCACACACGCCACCTCACGGGCACTGCAGGCGCTCCATCGCACGGGCACTGCACACACGCCACCTCACGGGCACTGCAGGCGCTCCATCGCACGGGCACTGCACACACGCCACCTCACGGGCACTGCTGGCGCTCCATCGCACGGGCACTGCACACACGCCACCTCACGGGCACTGCTGGCGCTCCATCGCACGGGCACTGCACACACGCCACCTCACGGGCACTGCTGGCGCTCCATCGCACGGGCACTGCACACACGCCACCTCACGGGCACTGCAGGCGCTCCATCGCACGGGCACTGCACACACGCCACCTCACGGGCACTGCAGGCGCTCCATCGCACGGGCACCGCACACACGCCACCTCACGGGCACTGCAGGCGCTCCATCGCACGGGCACCGCACACACGCCACCACACGGGCACTGCAGGCACTCCATCGCACGGGCACTGCACACGCCACCTCACGGGCACTGCAGGCGCTCCATCGCACGGGCACTGCACACACGCCACCTCACGGGCACTGCTGGCGCTCCATCGCACGGGCACTGCACACACGCCACCTCACGGGCACTGCAGGCGCTCCATCGCACGGGCACTGCACACACGCCACCTCACGGGCACTGCAGGCGCTCCATCGCACGGGCACTGCACACACGCCACCTCACGGGCACTGCTGGCGCTCCATCGCATGGGCACTGCACACACGCCACCTCACGGGCACTGCTGGCGCTCCATCACACGGGCACTGCACACACGCCACCTCACGGGCACTGCTGGCGCTCCATCGCACGGGCACTGCACACACGCCACCTCACGGGCACTGCAGGCGCTCCATCGCACGGGCACTGCACACACGCCACCTCACGGGCACTGCTGGCGCTCCATCGCACGGGCACTGCACACACGCCACCTCACGGGCACTGCAGGCGCTCCATCGCACGGGCACTGCACACACGCCACCTCACGGGCACTGCAGGCGCTCCATCGCACGGGCACTGCACACACGCCACCTCACGGGCACTGCTGGCGCTCCATCGCACGGGCACTGCACACACGCCACCTCACGGGCACTGCTGGCGCTCCATCGCACGGGCACTGCACACACGCCACCTCACGGGCACTGCTGGCGCTCCATCGCACGGGCACTGCACACACGCCACCTCACGGGCACTGCAGGCGCTCCATCGCACGGGCACTGCACACACGCCACCTCACGGGCACTGCAGGCGCTCCATCGCACGGGCACCGCACACACGCCACCTCACGGGCACTGCAGGCGCTCCATCGCACGGGCACCGCACACACGCCACCACACGGGCACTGCAGGCGCTCCATCGCACGGGCACTGCACACGCCACCTCACGGGCACTGCTGGTGCTCCATCGCACGGGCACTGCACACACGCCACCTCACGGGCACTGCTGGCGCTCCATCGCACGGGCACTGCACACGCCACCTCACGGGCACTGCAGGTGCTCCATCGCACGGGCACTGCACACACGCCACCTCACGGGCACTGCTGGTGCTCCATCGCACAGGCACTGCACATGCACCATCTAACAGACACTGCATGCGCTCTCCTCAGACGGGCACTGCACACCTACCAATGCAAAGCCTGTGTCACGTGCACCCATGTCACAGACACTGCAGGTGCTCCATCTCATGGGCACTGCATGCATTCTGCCAGACAGACACTGCAGACATACCAATGCAAAGCCTATCTCGTGTACCCATTGCACGGGCACTGCAGGCACTCCATTGCACAGGAACGGCAAGCCTTCCATCACACAGGCACTGCAAACCCTCCATCTCATGGGCACTGCGTGCGCTCCGTCACACAGACACTGCACTCTCCATTGCACAGATGCTGCACACCCTACCATTGCACAGGCACTGCACACCCTACCATTGCACAGCCTGTGTCATGTGTACCCATCACGCGGACACTGCATGCACGCCATCACATGGGAATTGCACATGGTTCATCACCTGGGCACTGCACGCACTCCCTCGTACAGACACTGCATGCCCTCCATTGCACGGACACTGCACACCCTACCAATCCACAGCCTGTGTCACATGCACCCATCGCATGGGCACTGCGCACTGGCCATCGCTTGCCAATTGCACAGGCCTACATGCCCCATGGCACAGGCACTATCTAACCCTGCCACATGGGCACTGCATGTCCCACCAATGTACAGCCTGTCTCCTAAGCACTGCGTCTCCTGCTAAAAGATCCTTCTGTTTCACAGGCTCCAACCACGGCGCATGCTCTGTATGCCTCATTAACATGTAGCCTGTGTCACGTGCACCGTCGTACAGGCACTGCACCCCAGCCATTGTGCACACACTGCAAACACCAAAGGCACCTCTTGCACTGCAGCCCTTCACTGCTTGCACACTGCGCACACTGCAAACATTCCTCCTGCCTCACATCCATCAGCCACCTGCATTGCCAGTGCACTGCGCACAGTGCAAAGGAGCCTCATGTGTCACATTCACCCCTGGGCACACACTGCACAGCCCCACTGCTCGCACTGCTCCGCAGAGGCGCCCACGCACTGGATGCTGCACGCAGCTATAAACGCGCCTCAGTTCTGCGCACGTTCCTGTCTGATGTGCACCAATGCACGGGCCCTGCAGCCCCACCACCGTGCAGCCTGCCCCCTGCCCCGAGGCTGCTCCCTGCGCGGCCCTGCTCTGGCACTGCCTGTATCTTCGGGGTCCCCCCGCCCCACCGCACACCCGCACCCCGTCCTGCACACTCTTCGTCCCTTCCCCGCCCCACATCAGCATCCTGAGCTGCATACGCCTCGTCCCTTCCCCCGCCCCACACTAGCACCCCATCCTGCATATGCCTTGTCCCCTCCCCCACCTCTCACCCACACCCGCACCCCGTCCTGCACACGCCTCGTCCCTTCCCCCGCCCCACACCAGCATCCCGACCTGCATATGCCTCATCCCCTCCCCCACCCTGCAGAACACCTGCACCCGTCCTGCACATGCCTCGTCCCCTGCCCCGCCCCTCCCGCCCCCCCAACCTGCACATGCCTCGTCCCCTCCCCCACATCACCCCCCCTGCACACGCCTCATCCCCTCCCCCGCCCCTTCCGCCCCCCGACCTGCACATGCCTCGTCCCCTCCCCCACATCACCCCCCTGCACACGCCTCATCCCCTCCCCCGCCCCTTCCGCCCCCCGACCTGCACATGCCTCGTCCCCTCCCCCACAGCTGCCACCAGCCCCCCGCCCCCTCCCTGAGTGGAGCCAGGAGGCTGAGGACGGCCCAGCATGACCCCCAATCTCATCCCACATCAAGTGGTTCATTCACCATCTGGGAGGCCTCCCTCTTCGTCCCCCAGCTGATCCCTGTCCCCTCCCCAGCCAACCCTCAGCCCCCACCTGCCCGCCCACCCCGGCCCCATTCGCTGCCACCCCAGCCCAATGCGCCAGTGGGCGTGGGCAGTGCTGCTCTGACGCCCCAGGGCACACAGCCGGGCGGCGGGAGGGCCAGATGAAAAGGAAAGTGATTAATGGAGAAATAAGGGACAGCGTGCCTGGGGACACTGCCTGGCCAGTGGGCACTACTGCCAGCTCTGCCACTGGGCAACTCCCAGCCAACCCTGTGCCTCAGTTTCCCCTGCCACTCTTGGCAGACAGTCAGCTCCTTGGACAGGGACGGTCTCTCGCTGGGTCTGTGACGGGCCTGGCACGACGGTGGCCGGATCTCGGCACCGCCTGGCGCAGGAATGGGAAGGGAAGCGCTTTCCTCGCCTACGAACCCAAGAGACTCCCCCCCCCCCGTCAGGGCGAAGAGCCAAACCCTCCCCGTCCCACGGCCGGCCCGCTCCAGCCGAAAGGGGCGTTCGCTTTCCCCTTGTCGCTTCCCTTCCCCTCTGTCAATGGGTTTGGACGAATGGGCTGAAATTTCGAAAGGAAACGTCTCTGGAAGGGGGAGGAAGGGACGGGGGGCTCAGGGCAGCTCCGCCTTCCAGCCAAACCCCGGTCGAGCCCAGACGCCGCCCCCGCTGCACGGACATGGGCACGAGCGCACACGGCTAGCGGGAAACGAGTCACAAGAAAACATTCCTCAGCAGCCCCAGAACAGAACTCAGGTGTCGGGGGCCCGGAGCCGCGCTGAGATCACAGGACCCAGGAGTCCGGGGGCCCGGAGCCGGCGCCGCGCTGAGATCGCAGGACCCAGGAGTCCGGGGGCCCGGAGCCGGCGCCGCGCTGAGATCACAGGACCCAGGAGTCCGGGGGCCCGGAGCCGGCGCCGCGCTGAGATCACAGGACCCAGGAGTCCGGGGGCCCGGAGCCGGCGCCGCGCTGAGATCGCAGGACCCAGGAGTTCGGGGGCCCGGAGCCGGCGCCGTGCTGAGATCGCAAGACCCAGGAGTCCCGGGGCCTGGAGCCAGCGCCGCGCTGAGATCACAGGACCCAGGAGTCCGGGGGCCCGGAGCCGGCGCCGCGCTGAGATCACAGGACCCAGGAGCCCAGAGCCGGCGCCGTGCTGAGATCACAGGACCCAGGAGTCCGGGGGCCCGGAGCCGGCGCCGCGCTGAGATCACAGGACCCAGGAGTCCGGGGGCCCGGAGCCAGTGCCGCACTGAGATCACAGGACCCAGGAGTCCGGGGGCCCGGAGCCGGCGCTGCGCTGAGATCGCAGGACCCAGGAGTCCGGGGGCCCGGAGCCGGCGCCGTGCTGAGATCACAGGACCCAGGAGTCCGGGGGCCCGGAGCCGGCGCCGCGCTGAGATCGCAGGACCCAGGAGTCTGGGGGCCCGGAGCCGCGCTGAGCTCACAGGACCCAGGAGTCCGGGGAAAATGCCTGGGAAAAGCTGACACCCGTTTGGAGAAGCCCTGGCACCAGAGGGCGGTGCCACCTGGCATCAGCCCAGCCCGACTTGCTGCTTGTCCCCGGCCATTGCTGCCAATGCCCTGAGCTCCCTGCCCACGGCCCTGCCCTGCCCTGTCCCGCCCCCCCCTCACTCCCCCCCCCGCCAGCCCGGCCCTGCCCCCAGCGCCCCTCCCTTCCTCCCACTCCCACCACGGTGCCAGCCGCCTGACCGGGGCACTGATTAACCAGCTCCCCTCCCCCTGCCCCTCCGCAGCAGCAGCTCGGCTGCCCAGGCATCGTACACAGCGGCCCTGCTCGCCGGCGGGGGCGGGAGTTAATCATTGACAGCGCGGAGCCGGGCGGGGGGGGGCAGGTGGCTTGGCACGGGCAGGGCCCCGCACGCCCAGCTGCACCCAGGGCCGCCGGGCAGAGCCCCAAGGCCAGGCTGGAGGAGGGAAGCCGGCTGAGGGGAGGGGGCTCTAGGGTCAAGTCCTGTCTCTGCCACAGTCTGCCCTGGGTGACCCCGGTTGCGACACTTTGCCTCTCCGCTGTAAACTGGGCGGAATGACCGTTCCGGGCCAGAGCGGCTGGGCAGAGGCTGCGCCCCGGCCTGTGGGGAAGGCAGTGACCATGCACCCTCCCGGGAGGCCCCGGCACAACGGCACCCGGGCCCCTGGCTCACCCAGGCCATGCTCGCTGCAACGCTGCCAACCAGAGCCCCCTCGAAACGGGAGTCGGGGCAGGGCCTGGGTGCAGCTCGCTCAGGCCCGGCCTGGCTGCGGGGAGGGACCAGGTGTGACGTGGGGGGGTGGCCACTCTGGTTGGGCAGGGGGTGTCTGTAGCACTGCCCGGGGGGGGACCCTGGGGACCGGCACGTTGGCCATGGCCCAGCAACTCTGCACCTGGCCAGAGGGAGGGGTTTGAACAAAGGGGGTGGCTGCCTGGGGGGGGAGTGTCCGGGGGCTGGGGGGGGGCGGTCTCGGCTGGGCAAACATGGAGAGAACAGACTAAGCCGAGTGCGGGGGGCTCGGGGGCCTGGGTACTCCCCAAGGGGTCTGAGGCTGCCTGCCCCTGACTCCGCTGTCCACCCGGGCCGGGCTGCATCTCCGAGAAGCAACGAACCTCCCTGTTCGACTGGCTGGCGGAGTCACATCTGGCTGCTACGGGGGTGCAGGGTCGGGGGTCCCCGACGCGCCGTCACACCAGGTGCTCCCACCTCGCCCCCAGATCAGCTGTGCTCCATACTGCAGCCAGGGCCCTGGCAGCCTGTGCCCATCTGAGCACGCCAGCGCCGGTGCAGCGCTTGGCTTGAGGGGATGCTGCCAGATGCCATGCAGTGCCCATGCAGTGCCCCATGCAGTGCCTGTGCAGTGTCCGTGCAGAGCCCCGTGCAGTGCCCCATGCAGTGCCTGTGCAGTGCCCCATGCAGTGCCTGTGCAGTGTCCGTTCAGAGCCCCGTGCAGTGCCTGTGCAGTGCCTGTGCAGTGCCCCGTGCAGTGCCCCGTGCAGTGCCTGTGCAGTGTCCGTTCAGAGCCCCGTGCAGTGCCCCGTGCAGTGCCCCGTGCAGTGCCCCGTGCAGTGCCTGTGCAGTGTCCGTTCAGAGCCCCGTGCAGTGCCCCGTGCAGTGCCTGTGCAGTGTCCGTGCAGAGCCCCGTGCAGTGCCCCATGCAGTGCCTGTGCAGTGTCCGTGCAGTGCCTGTGCAGTGCCCCGTGCAGTGTCCGTGCAGAGCCCCGTGCAGTGCCCCCATGCAGTGCCCGTGCAGTGCCCCATGCAGTGCCTTTGCAGTGTCCGTGCAGAGCCCCGTGCAGTGTCCATGCAGAGCCCCGTGCAGTGCCCCATGCAGTGCCTGTGCAGTGTCCATGCAGAGCCCCGTGCAGTGTCCGTGCAGAGCCCCGTGCAGAGCCCCGTGCAGTGCCTGTGCAGAGCCCCCTGCAGTGCCCATGCAGTGCTCCATGCAGAGTCCCGTGCAGTGCCCTGTACAGAGCCCCGTGCAGTGCCCCGTGCAGAGCCCCGTGCAGAGCCCCGTGCAGTGCCCCGTGCAGTGCCCCGTGCAGAGCCCCGTGCAGAGCCCCATGCAGTCCCTGTGCAGAGCCCCGTGCAGAGCCCCGTGCAGTGTCCGTGCAGTGCCTGTGCAGAGCCCCATGCAGTGCCCCGTGCAGTGCCCCGTACAGAGCCCCATGCAGTGTCCGTGCAGTGCCTGTGCAGTGCCCCATGCAGTGACTGTGCAGTGTCCGTGCAGAGCCCCATGCAGTGCCCCGTGCAGTGCCCCGTGCAGAGCCCCATGCAGTGCCCCGTGCAGTGCCCCGTACAGAGCCCCATGCAGTGTCCGTGCAGTGCCTGTGCAGTGCCCCATGCAGTGACTGTGCAGTGCCTGTGCAGTGCCCCATGCAGTGTCCGTGCAGTGCCTGTGCAGTGCCCCATGCAGTGTCCGTGCAGTGCCTGTGCAGTGCCCCATGCAGTGACTGTGCAGTGTCCGTGCAGAGCCCCGTGCAGTGTCCGTGCAGTGCCTGTGCAGAGCCCCATGCAGTGCCCCGTGCAGTGCCCCGTACAGAGCCCCATGCAGTGCCTGTGCAGAGCTTTGTGCAGAGCCCCATACAGAGCCCTGTGCAGAGCCTCCCCACTTTCCCCTGCCGCACCAGAGCCCGGGGCCCAGCCTAGTAGGCTGTGGCAGGATGGCGGGGGAGGGGGGCTGGAGCACCAGCACAGGCTCCCCAAGCCGGGCGGGGGGCTGAGTCTTGGGGCCCAGACCCAGGCAAGCTGGGGCCACAGCCAGCCCCCAGGCCTGAGCGAGGGGTGGTAGAGGCCCCAGGCCGCCGGCGAGCGGTGCACTTTCTGGTGTGTGCAGGGGCGGAGCCGCTGCCGGGACTGGAACAGGAGGGCGGTTTGGCGGAGCCCGAACCGATTTCAGCAAAAGGGACACAAAGCCGCTGTGGGGTCCCTCCTGGGAGTTCTGCCCCCTAGGGCCAGGGCCTGCTCCGGGACGAGCCCTTTCGAAGGCAGCCCCCCAACCGCTGCGCTCAGAAACAGCCGAGCCGCTCCTGCGGGTTTCACGGCCCTCCCGCCCCCGGGGCTGCGGCACCTGGACTGCACCCAACCCCTGCACCCCCGGCGCCCAGCGGCAGGAGGGACCCGCTTTTGGGTCCATGTTCAGCTGCAGGCGCCGGGCTCCCTGGGCCACCGGACCAGCAGGTGAGCTGGGGCAGGGCCAGATTCCCTCGTGCCAGCGCCGGGCCGCACGAGGGCAGGACGGGCCCGGGCGAGGGGAGCCCAGCGCCCGTGCGATCAGAGGTGGCGGGTGTGCACGGCTCCCACAGTCAGTGTCGTGCGCAGCCCACCCCCACCTCGCGCCACGGCCCAGGCGCTCCGTGGGTGCCATGGCAGGAAAACCCGGCGTGGCCGGAAGCCCACGGAGTCGGGCAGCCCGGCGCTAACACCACGTCTCGCGAGCCACGCATGGAGCCCGGCAGGCCGCCCGCCACGGTCGGCAGATTCCCTGATTGCGCCCGCGTCCGAGGCAGCAGGGCCACCGGGCCACGCCGAGTTCTCATGCCCCAAAGGCCAGGCTCTCCGGGTAGTCTCGGCTCCCCCAACAAGGCAGGCAAAGGGACACTCTCCAGTTCTCGCCGGTGCTTGGCTCCTCACACTGCAGCCTCGCTCCGCACCTGCCACGGCTTCACCAGCCTCCCCTCGAGGCGCTTCCACCGGGCCGCCCGGGGGCCCAGTCAGGGTGCTGTGCCTCTCGGTGCTCACGGCCACAGGGGACCATCCCACCCCTAAAGGGGCCCCCGAGCGTCCCGTCCAGCAAGGGAGCCGGGGGCAGCACTCCGGCCCCCGCGGGAGCTTGGGCCACGTGCCAGCGCCTGCGCCGTTACAGACCACCCCCTGCCTTCCAACCGGAGCTGGTCTCGCTTTGCCCACTGCAGGGCCGGGCGCCGCTGACCCACCGAGAACTCAGTCGGGGGCCGCACACGAGTGAGAAGCAAAAAACCCAACCAAAGCGCCGGGGGGGGACGGGCCCTCCCCGCATTCCCCTCGCACGCCGGAGCCTTGGGAGGCCCAGGCACGTAGATTTGGGGCTCCAGCCCTGTGGCGGGTCGCCAGGTGGCTGGAGCGCCAGCGCGGGCTCCCCAATGCCGGGGGGAGCCTGAGCCTCAGGGGCCGGATCCAGGCGAGCCAGGGGCCGTGTCTGGCTGCGGGGCCTCCCCGACCTCACTGGGCCCTTCGCGAGAGGCACTGGGCGGTACCAGGCATGTCCTAGCCTAGGCGAGGGCTGAGGCTCGCCGGGGAACGGGGCCAGCTCCATGCAGCCGGCTGCCGGGGCTGCTTCGTCGTGGGCTCCGCAGCCGAACGCGGGGCTGAGCTGTCTCCGGCCGAGCCCACCGTGTGCAGCCACTGTGATTCGCTACCATGCTGACGCCTGTTCACACCCCTGTGTCACCCTGCAGAGGGACTTAGACACCCGCTCCGCGTCCCCACGCTCCCCAGCCCCTGGCGCAGCTCCTCTGAGCTCCTTCTCCAGTTCTTCCTTGTCCTCGCGCCTCTCCCACCCTGCCCGCCCGGGGCCAGCCCTTCCCACGCGGCTCCCCGCTGCTCCGGGCATGTTTCCCGTTTCCTGTCTTGCTCTGGAAACCACCTCCAGGTCCCTGCGCTGTGGAACAAGGGCACTCCGCATGGCAACAGATGTGGCACTGGCACTTGGTACATTGTTCTCTGCCATGGAATGTTCACCTGTGGAACTCCTTGCCACAAGATGATCCCGAAAGCCAAAGAGCCCAGCAGGACTGAGGGAAAAGGGAGAAGAGGCTTGTACAGCTAATCCATGGCACAGATTAGACTGAAGGAAGAAGTGGTACTTAGCCTGGCAGCTCACTGACGCAGCACAACAGGGTGCTCGTCTCTGACTGGGAGGCGCCCACGTCCCGAGGCGGACAGCTGCGCTCACACCGGCCCCACGGCCCAGCAGGCCCAACGCTCTGCATCTGCGCAGGGGCCATCCGAGGACCTCAGTGCACGTCCCAGTGTCTCTCAGCACGTGTGGTGGGAGCGAGTGCCCAAGCCAGGCACGGCCTTGCGCTAGCCACTCTGCCACGCTGCCCTTTTCTGTGGCACTGCCCCTTATGTCCCACCCCCTCACCTCCTGCCCCAGAGCCAGGGCCCATGTACGGAACCCAGTCCCCTACTCCCTTCCCTGAGGCAGGAAACGAGCCCTGGAAACGAGTCTTGACTCCCAGCCCACGTTCTGACCACTAGCCAACACTCCCCAGCATGGAGCCCGAGTCCTGACTCCCAACCCATGCTCTAACCACTAGCCCACACTCCCCAGCATGGAGCCCGAGTCCTGACTCCCAACCCATGCTCTAACCACTAGCCCACACTCCCCAGCATGGAGCCCGAGTCCTGGCTCCCAACCCATGCTCTAACCACTAGCCAACACTCCCCAGCATGGAGCCCGAGTCCTGACTCCCAACCCATGCTCTAACCACTAGCCCACACTCCCCAGCACGGAGACCAGGCCTACTGGCTTCCAGCCCACGTTCTAACCTCTGCCCCACAGATGGGGCTGGAGGCACAAACAATATTCCGTGTGCTCCGGGCAACACAAGCGCCCCGCTGACACCCAGCTTCCCAGCCCCCCCTTTCTCGTGCACCCCCGGCTCTGGCTGCTTTACGTGCGGGGCGAGCGCGTTAACTGGAGGTGCCTGTCCCGAGTGGCCGCCCCAGGGGCAGCCTGGCATTCAGGGCGGCCCGCAGCCATTTCTCCCCGTAGCGCAGTCACATACAGAGCCCTGCGGCCACCAAAGCCGCCCTGCCACTCAGGCAGGTTGCGGGCAGGCGGGGGGAGGCCGCACGCCTGGGGGGGACTGGCAAGGGGGCGGGGAGCATTCCTGGAGCCTGTCCCAGCCCTGGGGAAGGAGCAGGGGCCCTGGGAGTCAGGCCCTGGTCTGAACCCCCCAGTGCGCCAGGTGGGCCAGGGTGCAGGCTGGAGGCCATGGCCAGCCACAAGCTGGTGGCTCCCAGCCCCTCGCAGACCTGGCCCGGCGCCCACTTCCCAATTTACAGGCAGGGGAACCAAGGCGCTGGGCAGGGGCGGGGCCGGACCACAGCACCCACCCCTGGGAGAGCGGCTGCACCGGGTGGGCCTCATGGCTCCTCCCATGGACCCTGCCGGGAACCATCCACTTTGCAACAACAAACCCGAGAATGCAAACTTCCCTGCTTGTCCCCATCCCCCGCTCCCGGCCCCATCCCGCTGCCCCATCCCCTGCCCCCATCCCCCATCCCGCTGCCCCATCACCCGCTCCCGTCCCCATCCCGCTGCCCCATCCCCTGCCCCCATCCCCCATCCCGCTGCCCCATCCCCTGCCCCCATCACCCCATCCCCCGCTCCCGTCCCCCATCCCGCTGCCCCATCCCCTGCCCCCATCACCCCATCCCGCTGCCCCATCCCCTGCCCCCATCCCCCATCCCGCTGCCCCATCCCCTGCCCCCACCACCCCATCCCCCGCTCCCGTCCCCATCCCACTGCCCCATCCCCTGCCCCCATCCCCTGCTCCATCCCCTATTCCCTGCCCCCATCACTCCCACCCCACTGCTCTCCATCCTCTGCCCCCCCCCCATCCCCACCCCCATTCCACTGCCCCATCTCCTGCCCCATCACACTTTCCCCATCACCCCCATCCCACTGCCCCCATTACCCCCATCACCCCCGTCCCACTGCTCCCCATCCCCTGCTCCCATCCCACTGCCCCCCATCCCCTGCCCCCATCACCCGCACCCCCCTCCCCCCTGCGGGCTCGGAGAGATTTGATGCTGGGGGGGGGGGAATAAATACATAAAATCAGCAGACCACCAGGATGCAAGGAAGGAAGCTCTTCCCACCAATCAGGAGCCAGCGCGAGGCCTTTCCGACGCTCCGGAATATGAATGAAGGTTTTTCTCAAGACAAGCTCCGGAACAAAGTCCCAGATGGGGGGCGACGCCAGGCCCCCCCGGCCGGCAGCGCAGCATCGCGGGGCGCGTTGGAGGCATGTGCGTGACATCACGGCGGGTTGCCGTGGGAAACATGACGGCTCGCCGGAGGAGAGACACCGCGGCGAAGTGGACCCACCGATCCCGGGGGGGATCAGGGAGAACCGGGGCGGGGGGACGCGGACAGGGCAGCGCTGCGCAGAGCCAGGAGGCATCCCTCCCCCCCAGCCGCTCCCCGGTTCCCGTCCGCACAACGGCGGATTTTTCTCCGGGCCCCGCCATCACCGCGCCGCACGAATATGAATGTAACATCCGGGGGGGGGGGAGCCCGGAGAGGACCGTTTTCCATTGACCAATACATACGCCCGACCCCCCCTGTGCGCCCCGACTTCCCCCTCTGCCCCACGCCCTGGCCCGCCCGCCCGTGCTCCGGGAGCAGCCCCCCCCCCCCCCACGGACCGCTCGGAAGTCTCCCCTGGATCACGAGAGTTTCAAAGGCCCCGTCGCCGCACCTGCCTGCCACGCGCGTCCGAGCGCGCCCCGCGCCCCGAGCCGGGCAGCCGGGCCCGGATACGTACAGTCCGCTGGCGCCGCTCGGTGCAGAAGCCGGCTGCCGGTGCACGATTTGGGGGGTCAAAGCAGCGGGGTTTACTGTGCAGAAAAAGCCCCCCCGGAGGCGCTCTGTAGCCCCCGCCCCGCCCCGCCAGGGCGGTAGGCGCCGGGCAGCGGGCGCCCGGAGAGGAATGTTGCAAACGCCTATCCACGGCCTCGCGGCTGGATCCTTTCAGCCCATCTCAATGGAAACCGTGGGATTTTTGTGAATGGAGGGTCACGTGACCCAAGCGAGGCTCTTTGTCCCTCTCCCTTCAATAAACAACAGGTGAACGAGGAAAAAAAGACTCCAAGATACATGGGGGGGGGGGCATAGGTACAGGCTGTGCCACTGTCACTCCGCACCTCCCCAGTTCCCACGGCGTGACAGCGCGGGATGGAAAGCACCCCCCCCCACCCTCACCCCCCCCACCTGACATGCCAAGAAGGGAAGGAAATTAAACCCACCATGATGGATCCTCTAGGTGAACCCTGTCTTCCTCTTCTTTTTTTTTATGAATGAATCCAGATGCAAATCGGATTGATTCACAAACAAATACCCTTCAGTCTCCCCCCTCCCAGGGAAGGGGGAATCTAATTTCATTCATAAAAAGTACCCTAATAAAACGCGTTTGCCTTTAAAGCCATCATTGAAACAGGGGAGGGAGGATGAGAGAAGAAATGACATTAAAGCCAGCAGCAGCAGCTGGACGGAAGGAGAATGGAGACATGACAGCATGCAGGATGCTCTTCTTTGGCCTCCTTCTCAAAGGCACCTTTCTGAAGGCACAAAATAACATTTTAAAATCCTCTGGTTTTGCCAAAAAAAGAGGGGCAGAAATTGGGTTAAAAGAGCCCCCCCTTTTCTTGCTCTTATGGGGATTTTAAGGGGGGCCGAGAGACTCACTCTAAATCCATGCTGGTGCAGCTGCTCTGTGTGTGGCTTGGGTGTGTTTTATATGGGGGGGATTTTCCATTTTTTAAAATTCTCTTTTCTCTGGTTCTTCATCATTCGAAGGAGAATGAGGATCCAGCAGCCATTTTTCAGCAAGTAACATTTCTAATCCCTCCTCCCCTTTTTTCCTACCCCCCCCCCCATTCCCAACCCACCCTCCCTCCCCCCCTGCACCTGCCTTGGTTAATACTGACCACAGCTGGGGGGCTGGACTGATTTCTTACACCGGGAGAGGAGAATCCCGAGCTGGGGAGAGAAGAGTCTCCAAAGCTGAGCTGGGGAAAGGGAAAAGGAGCAGAGAAAAGTGGATTCCACTTGGTCCTAATGCCCCTGTAGGATTAGGGGAGGGGAAATCAAAGCGCCTGCACATTAATCATCAGCCGATGGTTGGGGAGGGAAGGGGACGTGGGTCGGAACCCGGGCTGGAAGAGCTCGGGGGCACTGGCCAGGCAGCCCAGACTCCGTGCTGAGTGCCTCACTTGTCTCTGAAATGGGTCAGAACCAGAGGCTGGGGCTGGAAATTCAGGGAGGACTGGCACCGGATCAGGATCCGATCCCAGTATCGGCCACTGGGCCAAGCCAATCCAAGTCCAGAACTCTGGGGGAGGACCGGCTCGCACAGCCTGGGCCCTTCCCAATTCCAATGGCCAAGAACTCGCCTGCCAAGGCCCTGCCAGGGGGCCTGGGGTTCAAAGCGGAGGCCAGGCCTGGTGGCTGTTCAGGGTCACGTGAGGCCTCGCCCTCCCGACTCCGGATCCTGGCCCAGCGAGCCGAAGCAGCAGCCCGGGCCAGAACAAGAGAGCAAGCAGCGCGCAGCGCCAGATCCGGGTTGGGGAGCGAGGCCTGGCCAGCCCCACGGCAGCGGCTCGGAGACTCTTGTGTCGTGGTGCCCAGGCGGGAAGGGCAGCCTGGGATGCGCCTGGGTTGGGGCGAGAGCCGCGTGGCACCCTGGCGCACTGGGTTCAAGGCCCGGGCATTGCCGTAGGCCCAGACCCCGCCTGTGCCTGAGCGCTGGCATGACACCGGGAGAGCGGATCAGCCCTTCAGGGAGGGAACCTGAGGAGAAACCCATCAGTGTTTCGGAGCCTTGGTTGCCATGGTGATGCCAGCGAAGAACCTACCTTGAGCCTAATTCTGCCTGGCGAGCCAGACCCAGGTTCTGCACCGCGGAGCCCAGTGGGCCGGCTGACCCGAAACCCCAGCCCCTGCGAGGACGCTCAGTTCTAACCCCTCCTGTGCCGGGCAATGCCCAAGGCGGGCAGGCGGGGCCAGTGCCAGGGCGAGGGCGAAGCCCCAGGTGCGGGATACACCACCGGGGAACCACCCGCTCAGCAGAGACAAAAGACGTATCTGCCATTTCAGGCTCCCTGTCTGCCCAAGGTGCTCATAGGAGGAGGCAGTTTTGCCTAGTGGCAGGCAGGAGCCTTGGGTTCTAGCCCTAGCACTGGCCCGCTGGCCAACACGGGGCAAGTCCGTGCCTCGGTTTCCCCACCTGCACACCAGGGCTGATAATACACTTCCTGAAGGAGGTTGGCCTCCAGACCTGCGGGTTAGCAGTTGGGATTAGTACACGCTCCTCCTCCCCCCTGGGGTCCCCAAGCACCTCACAGCCCTGGATCCCTTTCGCCCCCCATGTCCCAGGCAGGCAGGACTCAGCTATTATCCCCATGGTACAAAGGGGGAAACTGAGGCCAGACACAGCCAGAGCCCAGATTTCCACAGGCACTTAGGCACTCAGGAGCCTACATGTAACCCTCTAGGTCTCGCACCTCCCAAAGACCTTTCCAAGTCTGAGGTCGTGCCGGAGGCCGGCAGCAAGGCAGGGAGCCAAAGGCCCAACCCGGCCGGGCACAGCTTAGGGTCAGGCTCAGCCACAAGCCCTGTTCCTGCCAGGGTGGGTGTCCTCCTTGCATGGGGGCGCGGGGGCAGGGGGAATGCACCTGGGATGGGGGGATCTGTGATGCAGGGAACCGGAGGGGCCCCTATGGGAAGGCTGGGCGGGGTGCACTGTGTGGGGCCTGGGGAGAGGCAGGGAGCTCCTGGGTGGGGGGCGCAGGTGAGCGGGAGGCACGGAGGGCGGCTGTGTCCCAAGGGTGAGGTACGGGGGGGGCTGGCTCTGGAGAGGGGGCTGAGTGGGGGGGCCAGAGGAGTCTCTGGGGTGAGCAGGGTTGCGGGGGCGGGGGCGGGAGGCTCACGGGACAGAGAGATTCGAAAGGGGCGGGGCGGTTTGCAGCGGGCGGGGCTGGCGGATTCGGAGGGGGCGGGGCGGGGGGGGGGGCGGTTCGGAGGGGGCGGGGCTTTCTCCACCCCCGGAGCCCGCGGCCGTTGGGTTCCAGGCTCCCGGCGGTTCTGGTCCGCCCCGGCGGTGAGAGGGGGCAGGAGCAGGGATACTAACGGGGGCGGGACCAGGGGGTGGTGACGGGGGCGGGGCCAGGGGAGAGGGGGTGGTGACGGGGGCGGGGCCAGGGGAGAGGGGGTGGTGACGGGGGCGGGGCCAGGGGAGAGGGGGTGGTGACGGGGGAGGGGCCAGGGGAGAGGGGGTTGTGACGGGGGCGGGGCCAGGGGAGAGGGGCCGGTGACGGGGGCGGGGCCAGGGGAGAGGGGGTTGTGACGGGGGCGGGGCCAGGGGAGAGGGGCCGGTGACGGGGGCGGGGCCAGGGGAGAGGGGGTGGTGACGGGGGCGGGGCCAGGGGAGAGGGGGTGGTGACGGGGGCGGGGCCAGAGCAGAGGGGGCAGTGACGTGGGAGGGGGCAGGGAGCAGCATAGGAGGGTCGGGGCATGGGCCATTATTCTGTGGGGCAGGAAGGGGCACTGCCCCAAGTGGGTGTGGGGCACAGACAAGGCATGGGGGGTTATGGGCCAGCTGGGGGGCAGGGCTGAGGCTGTCTGGGCTTGGGGCAGTTGCGGCAGGCGCACGGGGCTGGGGGGGTGTTCCTGGGCCATTCCCCTATGGCTTTGGGGGCACAGGGGGCTCCCTGGGGGGGCTGGGGATGGGCGTGGACCAGCAGGGGCTCACTAGCCAGGGACCGGTGACAAGCCAGGCTTACACCGGGTCCAACAGGCATCAGCATCAGCATCAGGACCACTCTTCCCGCTCGGCCACGGCCACGCTGGGGGCCCTAGACCACGTCCCTTTCCACTTCGTGCCTCAGTTTCTCCTCCCGCCCCTTGTCCAGTTAGCTTGTCTGGGGGCAGGGACTGTCTCTGCCACTAGTGCCCAGCCCAGTGAGGCTGCTCTCTCTCTAGGCCGGAACGTGCGCTCTGCTACCCAAACAGTCGTCACGCTCCAGGGGCCTTTGCAAGGGGGCGGGGGCGGGGGCGGGGGCTAAACAGCTTTCCAAGGCCAGAGCTGCAGCAGCAATTGCTCCCTGGACGTCGCTGTTCATTGGGTCCCTGGCGGCTTGGCCCCTCTCGGCTGCGCTCGGCGCTGCACAAAGGCCCTTGCCCCAGCCAAGAGATGCCAGCGGGAGACAGGCAGGCAAACAGACAGCAGTGGTCCACGGGAGGGCCCAGACCCGCAGACCAGGCGGTGGGAGGAAAACCAAACCTGCAGAGGGCCAGGTCCTTGGCGGAGGGGCGACGAGTTTGCAAGAGTCTCTAGCCACTGGGCAGCGCTGTTCTTCTCTCCTAGGGCCAGGGCTGAACATGGGCAACGTGCAGTCGGAAGCGCCGGCGGACGCAGCCCTGGCACCAGGCAGAGGCGGGGATGGGACGACCAGCGCGGCCGACGGCTGCTCGGCAGGTGCCCCACGGGAGACCGTGACGCTCCCGCCTCAGCCCGGAGCCCCTGCAGCCGAGGAGCCCTGCCCAGCCCCGGGCAGTGAGCCGGACGGACACGGGGGGCAGGCGTCGCCCTCAGAGCTGGGCAAACGCTGCTCCAGGACAGCCAAGCTCGCCCTGCCGTCCGTGTGGGGCCAGAGCCCCGGCAGCCCCCGCAGACACAGCCAACCCCCCCAGGAGCTGGGGCCAGGGGGAGCCGGCAATGGCACGGAGCCAAGCCCAGCCCAAGGAGACCCCCAGGTCCCAGCGGGCCCCCAGCACCCGCCCCCTGAGCAGGACGAGCCGAAGCCCAGGAAGGCCGCGCCCAAGGGGAAGACCAAGGGGGAGTCCGTTTCCGTCCTGAGGCCAGGCGGCCAGGGCGACCTGCCGGGCAAGGGTGCGGCTGCCCCAGCACCACTAGAGCGGGCCCAGGGGACCGGCACCCCCAAGGGCCCGCCGGGGCCCCAGGGCCACAGCCCTCAGCCGCCCGCCAAGGCCCGGAGCCCGGCCCCGGCAGACGCGCCACACGCCAAGGACCAGGGCGGGCCTCGTGCTGCAGCAGAAAGCCCAGCCAGGGCAGCCCCCCCGTGGCCCCCGCCCGCCTCCGGAGGGAAGAAACCGCCCCCGTCTCACGAGGAAGGCAGCCGGGGCGACGCCAAGGCGCCCGCCAGTCCCCGCCCCATGCCCAGCGCCCAGGCCCGGCCCCGGGCCAGCCGAGCCAGGGAGCCCCCCGGCGGGCCGGAGGGCGGGGTGAACCCAGAGGGGGTGCAGGCCCTGCTGGAGCACGGCCTCAGCTTCCTGTACAAAGTCACCATCCAGCCCGGGCAGCGCCCGCCCAGCATCAAGGCCATCAAGCACCGGGCCAGCCTGATCTCCTCCGGCATCTCCTACGCTGACGCCCTGAAGCAGAGTCCCCAGCCGGCCCCGGCCCCGGCGGCCAAGAACCTGCCGCTGCTCAGAGAGCTGGACAGGAGGGAGCAGGAGGAGCTCGACTGCTTCACCCAGGCCTTCCTGGAGCAGTTCCAGAAAATGGGCACCAAGGAGCCGGCCCCACCCGCCCCCCAGGCCCCCAGCCAGGCCAAGCAGCCGCTGCATCTGGTCAAGATCCTGGACGACCTGACGTCCTTCAGCCTCAGGGGCCCGGAGGGGAAGCCCAGAGCACCCACCCCGTACCCACAGCGGCGCAAGGGCCAGGGCAGGGGCGGCCCCCGGCTGGGCCCCGACACGGCTCCGCTTGGGGGCCCCCTGCAGCCCCACAGGCCCTGGCTGGCCGAGGACGCCAGGAAGAGCCCGGGGCCCAGCTGGGAGCCCCTCGGAGAGTCCCCTCAGCCCAGCCCGGCCTCGCTCGCGGAGCTGGAGCAGCGCCCACAGGCCGGGAAGACCCAGCAGCGGCAGGGCCCAGAGGCAAATCCGCCGGCAAGGGCTGCTCCCCCGCCCGCCCCGGGCGCTCCCGCCTTGCCCCCGGGGCAGCCCGGCCCAGGGAAGGACCCAGCCATGGCCCTGCCTGGCCAGGAGGCTCTTCCTCCCAGCCCAGCGCCCACGTGCCCGGAGGCGCCCTGCCCCGGGGCAGCCCGGCCCCACACGGCCCCGGCGCAGGGCGGCGCCTCCAAGGGGGCGCCCGGCCACACCAAGCCGAAGGCTCGCAAGCAGCAGTCCCGAGCCGCGGGGCAGCCCAAGGCAGCCGCCAGCCCCAGGCCCCAGGAGAAGACCAAGGCGCACGGGCAGCCGAAGGGGCGGGCGCCGCGGCAGGGGCGGGAGCCCCCGGAGCCCCCGGCTGAGGCCTGCGAGCCGGGTGCGGACGGCTCGCCCCACCAGCCCCAGGCTCCTGCCCACCACTGGCCGCCCTTCCAGCTCACCGAGTCCTGCCCCCACAAGTGCTACTGCAGGCACCAGGAGCGGAGGCAGCTGCCCAGGAACATCTCCGCCTGGTGAGTGGGGGCTGCGTCTCCCGGCCCCGTCCTCAGAGCCCAGGGGAGGGGGCTGAGCCCCACGGATCCTTCCAGCCAGAGCGAGCTCAAGTGTTCAGCCAGGCCGGGGCCAGGCCGGACCTCACCTGCGGGCAGCGAAGAGCCCCCGATACCGTCAGCGAGCAACCGCGGCACCGGCTCCGGGCCGGCCGCTCTGACGTGCTCTTAGCTACCCCGTCAAGCCAGGCGCCCGCTGGCCACGCAGCCCTCAAAACTCGGGGAGGGGAATCTCGCCTTGCACGTGTCGGGGGAGGGGATTCTCACCTTGCACGTGTCGGGGGGACAGGAATCTCGCCTTGCACGTGTCGGGGGGAGGGGAATCTCGCCTTGCACGTGTCAGGGGGGAGGGGAATCTCGCCTTGCACGTGTCGGGGGGGAGGGGAATCTCGCCTTGCACGTGTCGGGGGGGAGGAATCTCGCCTTGCACGTGTTGAAGGGAGGGGAATCTCACCTTGCACGTGTCGGGGGGAGGGGAATCTCGCCTTGCACGTGTTGGGGGGAGGGGAATCTCACCTTGCACGTGCCTGGGGGGAGGGGAATCTCACCTTGCACGTGCCTGGGGGGAGGGGAATCTCACCTTGCACGTGCCTGGGGGGAGGGGAATCTTGCCTTGCACGTGTTGGAGGGGAATCTCACCTTGCACGTGTTAAAGGGATGGGAATCTCACCTTGCACATGCCTAGGGGGAGGGGAATCTCACCTTGCATGTGCCTGGGGAGAGGGGAATCTCACCTTGCACGTGTTGGGGGGGGAGGAGAATCTCGCCTTGCACGTGCCTGGGGGGAGGGGAATCTCACCTTGCACGTGTTGGGGGGGAGGGGAATCTCACCTTGCACGTGTTAGGGGGGAGGGGAATCTCGCCTTGCACGTGTTGGGGGGAGGAGAATCTCGCCTTGCACGTGTTGGGGGGGAGGAGAATCTCGCCTTGCACGTGCCTGGGGGGAGGGGAATCTCGCCTTGCACGTGACTAGCACTCTGCTGCCAATAGTTTGACCAGCAAACTCTCCTGCTGGAGATGCAGCTTCCACCAGCAAGACCGTGCATGTGCCCGTCCCGTTGCCCCGTGGGAAGAGCTGCGGGAGGGGGGAGGTCGCCCGCGTGTCCGCGCCACCCAACCCACCTCCTGTTCTCTTCTTTGACCCTCCCCTGCAGGCTGACGCCCTCCGCCAACCACCTGGCTGAGCCAGCCTGGGTCTCCACGGCCATCCTGGCTGGATCCCTGGTCGCCGGCACCAGCTTCTTTCTGGAGTCGTACGAGCAGCAGGCGGGAGACGACGACTGAGGGACCCTCCGCTTCCCGCCAATAAAGCGCCTTGGCCAGCTCCGTGGCTCCGCTCCATTCCCACGCCCGGCCACAGCACGCGGAACGGCTCCTGGGCGCCACCCGAGACAGCGGGCCGGGTTCTTAGCCATCGGGGGCCGCTGCAGGCCCAGGGGGAGGGGGCATGGAGCCACTGCCAGGGTGAAGGGGGGACCCCGGCCTGGGGAAGGGCCGTGCAGAGGCCCTAGCTCGGGTAGGTGGACATGCAGCCCCTGGGGACTCAGGGCGGTGCAGGGAGCAGCAGGGGAGGGTCTCCCGGTGCCTGCAGGCAGAGCTGCGGCGGAATCGGCCTGGCTCCGAATGCCCCAGGAGGCGTCTGGGGCCAGGGATGGCATGCCAGGAGCGCGGAGCACAGAGCACGCCCAGAGCCCACTCGCCCGGCTGCACCCAGCTCTGGGCAAGGGCCCTCCTCACAGCTGCCGAAGGAAATCCCAGGGCAAGCCCCCAAAGCCCTTGCGCCTGGCCGCACTAGGCCCAGCGCTGTCACTTTTCCCGCCTCGGCGTGGGTGCTAGTCCAAATGGCAGCCGGGGGCCGGCCCGGACTGAGGGACTTGGCTGCAGAGTAAAGTGCCCCCACCCCAGTTCTGCTGGATGAAGCCGAGGGAAGGTCGACACAGGGGCCTGGTCTCCAAATAGCCAAGTGCGCCCTAACTCCCGCCCCAGGACTGGACCTCGCAGCAGCCCCAGCAAGGCGCAGCCTTCGAAATAAGGGGCGGGGCAGGGCTCCGAAATGGGGGGCCGTGCTATTTGAAGTCACTCCCATGTGTAGCCCCCACTAGCTAGGACCCTGCTCTGCTGCCAGCTGAGGGACACAGGCCCCTGCCCGAAGGCAGTCGGGGGGGGGGGGGGGGGGAGCTGACCAGACCCAGGGCCTTGCTAAGGGCAGGGCGCTCACAGTCACAGACTCCAGGGGAAAGTCAGTTGTGAGTCGGCAGCTTGTGCCTGGGGCAGCTGCTGTGACCTTCACAGCCCCCCCACCGCGGCCTGCGCAGCCCCCCCGGGCACGGCAGCAGGGCGGGATTCGGCAGCCCCTACCCAGCCACGGGCCAGGAACTGATACAGGCAGCTTCCCCTTCCCAGTATCAGCGCTGCACCCAGCCACTAGCTGCTGCGCTTGTCTAGTGCGAAGGGCAGAAAGGCCTGGGAACGCGCCCCCCCCCTCCCGGCCAGGGGCAGGAGCCAGCTCTGGGAACCTGCCCTGCTGCAACTGGCCTTTAAGGGGGGAGGGCGGAAGCCCCGCTCGGGGCAGAGCCAGGCCATTGCCCCAGGCTGCTGAGCACTCAGGTTCTATTCCTAGAAGATTTTCCCGCCACCATTTATTTTAAATCCCACCCCAGCCCCCTGCAGTGGGTGACGTGCCCGGTGCTGGCAGCAGCCTTGGGGAATGGCAGGAAGGGGCCCCGCGGGCTGGTGGTTACATCCCCTCCCCGAGCGGCAGGGCAGCCTGCGGAGCCCCGTTTTAGCGAAGGGGCCGAGCCGGGGTCTTCCCGACACACAGGCCAGGCAGGGAACGGCCCAGCCCCCGGGGCGGTCGCTGCCTGCTTCCCACTCAGGATCCCAGGGCCCCCTCTCCTGCCCCACAGCAGGACGCAGCGGTCGCTCCCGCAGCCGAGCGGAGGCCGCTGGACAAGAGCCACCTTTTGTTTGAGCTGGCCCGCCCCTTTGGCGCGACGACACGGAGCAGGGAACGTGAAGCCAGACACTTTAATGGTGGCTCGGCGAGGCTGCCTGCCCACTCGCTGGCTGGCATCGGAGGTGCCTGTGCCGAGGGCCTCAGCCGTACCCCAGCAGCCAGATCAAAGGAGCGGCTCCTCCCATGGAGAAGGGTTTTTACAGGGCGCTTGCCCTCTGCCCACGCTGCTGCCAGAGAGAAGCCCAGAGCAGCGGGGTCCCGCATTAAGGGACAGGCAGCCCCGCCGCTCCTGCACGGGCCTGGAGAAACCCTTGACGTGGCGTTAAAAAACAGACTGGTTGATGAACACAGTAAGACGCTAAAACAACCAGGGGAGGGAGGTGTGGAGAGTCCTGGGGGCTTCGCTAGACGATCATTTCCAAGTGCCGGGCGTACTCAATGACTTGTTTGGCTAACTCTGTCGAGGGGATGGTGGCGTCTTCGGGTTTCTGCTGCTGGCTGCTGAAGCTGTAGTAGTTGTGTGGGCCCAGAGCCCAGCCACGCTGGAAGAAGAGGAAAGAACATTTTAACCCCCCGCCCCCACGATCTGTGGGTTCCAGGTCTGTCCCCGCCCTGTGCCATTTCCTTCTGCTACAAACACTTCCGCCTCCCAGGGCACGCAGGCTGGAATTCCAGACAGTCTGGCCCTTCCAGGCAGATTACAGCCCAGGCCATGCTGATATTCTAAGACCCATGGTCCCGGCTTCTGTGTCAGCATCAGGGTTCCCATGGGGCACTGCTCACAGCTCAGTAGTGCAGCTGGACTACATCTCCCATGATGCATCACAGTAAGCGATGCACCATTCCAAGAGGAGGGCAAGTGGTGCATCATGGGAAATGTAGGCCAGCCAGAAAGAAGTGAGCAAAAGACAGCTGAACTACAATTCCCATGAGGCACTGTGGCACTACTTTTGAAGATGGGGGAAAACCCAGTGCTGTAGTCCCACGGGCTGCACTGAGGGATCCTGCCGACGCAGGAGGCCGGCTCCGGTCGGGCTCAGCCTGCCACAGCTCGGGAGGACTAGTGGGAAGGAGGAGCAGCAGAAACGGGCAGCAGGCCTGGCTCGGCCGCCAGGCAGCGACAGCGAGGCTCCCGGCTACCTTCTTGGCGTATTCCGTCATTTTCTTGGGCGTGTTGAAGAACAGAACCCTCATGGCTTCATTGAAGAGGATCTTCTCATACGCCTTCTCAATGCAGCCAGCGATTTCATCCCTGCCAAAGGGAAACAAGGGGTCACGCCTCTGCCCCCAACCAGCACGAGGTGCAGCAGCAACGCAGCTGGGGGCTGATGCCAGGACAGCCACAGGCGGGGAGGCAGCCAGGCCTAGACGGGGCGGGACGACCCAGGAAGCCAGTGTCCAGTTCCTCTGGGCGAGAGCCAGGGAGTTTAAGGCCAGAAGGGACCACTGGGTCAGCCGGTCTGGCCCGCCCGGCACAGGCCAGCAGCCCCACCAGCGCCGGCCTGCAAAGCGGGAGCAGCGTCACAGCCCAGAGACCAGGCTGCTGCGTGCCACATGCAGGTCTGCAGGCCCGAGGCCTCTGCAATGGTCCTAGACACCCACATCAGCCTGGCCAGGGACCTGCACTCCCCACGGCAGAGGGAGACAAGCCACAAGGTCCCTGCCAATCCGACCTGGGGGAAACGCCTTGATCCCACGGACGCCCACCACGCAGTGTGGGCATGGGAGCCACCAGCCAGCCGAGCACCGGATTGCTCAGCGCTGCCTCAGAGCCCCGGCACCCCACCCCGATGGGCCAGAGAACGGAGAAAACCACCTCCCAGAATACACCGGGGGGGGTACCCCCATACCCGCCAGTGGCTGGCTGAAACACGAGCCAGACTTGCTGTGTGACCTTGGGCAGCCTGCAGGATTGCCTCAGTTTCCCCATTTGTAACAGGAAGAGCTGCCCTCCCAAAGCAGGGTGGGGGGATTGTGAGGAGAAAGCCACTGCAGCCTGCAGGGTGCTCAGAGACTACGGTTAAAGAGGCCAGAAACACACCACAGCCCTGGCCTGGCACTTGAGTCGGGGCCTTTGCAAAGGGGCTGGGGGCTCAGACGGGTTGCCCAGAATCGGTGGGCACTACTGCTTGGGCTCATGGAGTGGTGGCAGGCGCAGGGCAGCAGGGGGTGGGCTAAGAGGTTACGGGAAGGATCAACACGTTACTCCCCATGCGAGTGTTTCACAGCAGGGAGATCGCAGCGTTTCAGGGCCGGGGGGGTTTCGTTTGGGCAGCTCCTCACGCAGCGGTCCACGCCGTGGGCTCCTCGGCGCTACCGAACACACCCAACGGAAGCAACTCCAGGCTGGTAACAGCCTGCACCTGGCAGCCACGCTGGGAAACCCCCATCTGCTCGGGGCATTCCAGCGGGCTCGGCCTCGCGGGCGGGGTGACGTCTCCTGCGCCATGCCGGAGTCCCGGCCACAGCCCGCAGGAGGGACGACTCACCGAATGGTGTCCAGCAGGATGTCGATGAAGAAGGTGTAACTCTCCGCAGGGATGTTGCCCTTGGCCAGAAACACTTTGTTGTAGCTGCCTTCCATCAGGTACTATCCAGGGAGAGAAGGAGGAGTCAAGGGGCTGGATCAGCTGGACTTGACCCCTGCTCCCCACAGACACATGCACCCACTACCCTCCGCTAAGATGCAGCCACCTCTGGACTGCAGTTTCACAGCGCACAGCAATGCGGCCAGAGGTACAGACTCGGCGAAACAGGGAGGGGCCTTTGGGGAAGCAGGATGGCTCCAGATTTTGTCCAGGATTCAAGGGGCACATGCCAGTCCTACCCAAGAGCATGCTGGGAATGTGTCAACACCAGTCAGGGCCTGTTGCACAGCTCAGCCAAGAGCGGCAGCGGTAGCCACACGGTGCCCCGAGCTCCAGGCTTGCGGCTGCCGGACAGATGTCACCCGAGCTGATAGCACTCGGGCTCCGGTGGGGCTACCTGCTCCAGGGAGACGGGGTGCTTGATGTACACGTTGGTCTGGATGTCCTTCGCGGGGAGCCTCTCCAGCTCGGTGTGGAACTCGGCCACGCGGTTCTGGGACAGCAGGAAGAGCAGGTTCAGGCCTAGAAGCTGATGCTTGTAGGCGGACTCCGGCAGCTCGTCCCTGGAAGGAACGGTGGCGTGTCAGTCGCAGCAGGAGGGGCCCGCGGCTGTGGGGCGTCCCCCCAAGCGCTCAGCCTGTTCCGTAGCAGCGTAAAGCAGAGCCTCATGCCAGCACGACCCTGCGCCCTTTCCCCGTAACCACGGGGAGCGCCCAGCGGGCAGGCTCCGAGGGCTCCGGGGCAGCGTAACTGGCCTTCCAGGGCCTTGAGAGGCACCGACTCGCTGCTGTCAAAGCCCAAGCCTCTTTCACCCCAGGCCTGGCCACCCCGCAGGAGCACCAGCCACAAAGACGTTCGCTTCAGGAGCCTCTGTCTGCCCCCCCGTCTCTTCTCCAAGGACCCAAAGAGAATGCCAAGTGGAATTGCCTGTCCCCTCACTGCTCCGGCCGCCAATTAGGTGGAGTCTCCAACACACCAGTTGGGTTTATTCAGAACATCCGAGCGGCCAGACTAAGTCAGGCCAAAGGTCCCTCCAGCCCACAGCGGCCAGTGCCAGGTGCCCCAGAGCCGGGAATCACTGCCTGATCCCACTTCTGTCCTCCATTCCCAACTTCTGACTAGAGAGGCCTGGGACATCATCCCTACTCAGCCTAGCTAATAGCTAACCTCCATGAACTTACCTAGCTTTTTTTTGAACCTTGTTATAGCCTTAGCTTTCACAACTTCCTCTGGCAGGGAGTTCCACAGGTTGACTATGCGCTGAGTGACGAAAAACTTCCTTTGGTTTGTTTTAAACCTGCTGACTATTCATTTCATTGGGTGACCCCAAGTTCTTATAGGAAGGAGTAAATAACTTTTCTTTATTTACTTTTTCCACATCAGTCACGTTAGAAAACTCTTACTCCCCACTTTGGTCATCTCTTTTCCCAACTGAAAAGTCCCAGTCTTATTAACCTCTCCTCATATGGCAGCTGTTCCAAACCCTTCATTTTTGTTGCTCTTTCCTGAACTATTTCCAGTCCAAGATCTCTTTTCTGACACGAGGCGACCACGTCTGCCCGCAGTATTGAGACATGGGTGTATCACACGTTTGGAGAGAGGCAGTGAAGCGATTCTCTGGCTTACTCTCCCCTTCTTAAACATTCTCGCAGAAATTTGCACTTCTCAGGGCTGCTGAACACAGAGCGGATGTTCTCAGAGATTCGCCACAGTGACTCCAAGATCACACTCAAGCGGTAACAGCTCATTTCATACATGTAGTTGGGATTGTGTTGTCCAATGTGTGTTGCTTTGCATTGATCAACACTGAATTTGATCTGCCACTTTGATGCCTAGTTTGGCCAGGTTCTCTTGAAGCTCTTCCCAGTTTGCTTTGGACCCAGGAATAGGGCCCGTGGGGGACATCACTAGTTACCTCTCTCCCCTAATTCCAGAACCACATTTTCTCACTTGTCTGGCGTGCTAGCAACACAGCCCTTGAGTGGCAGCAAGAAGCATTTTGGTTCAGTGTTTCTCTTTGGCCACTTTATTAAGAGGGGTCTTGGCCAGCAGGGAGACCACCCCGAGGGCCCGTTCCCCTGGGGCTGAGAAAGAATCGCTCCCGGGAATGTGCACTGTGCTGGTGCACTGGCTTTGCAGGGCACCCCTCCCGGGCTGAGAGAGACGGGAGACCCGACAGGGGTGCCTCCTGACCAGAGCCATTCGCCCAGCACCGTGACTGGGATGCAATCCAGTGCGGCATGAGACCAGGTGCCACTGGGATCCTGCACCTGAGTCTCGCTGAGCGAAGTGGGAGCGCTAGGAACCCCGGGGTCGACACTCACTTGTAGTCAAAGTAGTAGCATTTCAGCTGCGCCATGTATCTCTCGAAGGACGGGATGTCTTTCTTCAGGATGCTCCACTGGGCTCCAATTTCAAGAATATCCCCTGGGGCAGACAGAGGTGGAAGAGCAGAGCAAGAGAGCTTGACTGGCGGGGTGCAGGCAGGGGGGCCTCTTGCCTGCCCCAAACTGCTAAAGGCCTTTTTTGTTCCCAGCACTGCTGCTACAGCAGGGCAGAACAAACCTTCACCAGGGCCCATGGGCAGGAAAGGAACTTATGAGAGGCTGAGGGACTTGGGTCTGTTTAGTCTGCAGAAGCGAAGAGTGAGGGGGGATTTGAGAGCAGCCTGCAACTTCCTGAAGGGAGGTTCTAAAGAGGATGGAGAGAGGCTGTTCTCAGTGGCAGATGGCAGAACAAGGAGCAATGGGCTCAAGTTGTGGTGGGAGAGGTCCAGGTTGGATATTAGGAAAAACTATTTCCCTAGGCGGGTGGTGAAGCACTGGAATGGGTTCCCTAGGGAAGTAGTGGAGTCTCCATCCCTAGAGGTGTTTAAGTCTCAGCTTGACAAAGCCCTGGCCAGGTTGATTTAGTTGGGATTGGTCCTGCCTAGAGCAGGGGGCTGGACTTGACCTTCTGAGGTCTCTTCCAGTTCTATGATTCTTCTCCTCCGCACCCAGTCCTGCAGCCAGCCGGCCGGCTTCCTGGGGGGGCTCTGCCTGTCACCAGAAGCATCGGTCTGGAGGCAGCATATTCGATCCAGTGCCCTTTGGCTGCTTGCCATGCCCAGCGACGGTGGGCACTAGAGCACGCAGGCTGCTGCCTCGGGGGCGGAGGGGCAGGACAAGCTCCTTCTCGCGAACGAGGGGTGGTACTCACGGGCTAAGATCAGCTGCTGCTTGGTCAGTTTCGTGCCCGTGGTAGGCAGGAAGTTGAGCTCCAGCAGGGCTAGCTAGAACAGAAAGCAGACACACACGTGAGGAGTCCGGACACCAGGACCAGCGAGGCGCTTGGCGCGAGCATTCCTCCTTCTCCGGGGGGGGAGCTCAGCACACGAGGGGATCAGCAACATCTACCAGGGCCCCCTCAGAGAGGTTACAGCACGCTGGTGGGGGGAGGGCAGGCTCGGCCCGGCTCTGCTCACGCAGGCTGTAGCTGTCCGGGGTCTCCACAAGCGCTGAGCTAGCCCCTTAGCTCAACCCAGCGCTAACACCTGCGCACCCAGCCCCGCCCACTCCAGAGTGCTCAGCCCTGCCTGCCACAAGCCCCCACGCGTGTCAGACCCACAAGGGAGCCCAGCCCATCGCGACAGCCACAGGCCGGCCAGCGAAGAGCCGCCCGACGTTTCCCCGAGGGCAGGGTGACCGGGAGGCAGCGGGTCACTAACCCGGCTCCCGGGGTCCTGCCGGGTCGCTCAGCCAACGCCCCAGGGGCCCCCAGTCCCAGGCAAGCGCTGCCCCGCCAGGGTCACCCCCCGGCCACCGGCCGACAGTGACGTGGCAGCCGGCCCAGGGACCCGGCAGGACCAGACCATTCTGTGAGCCGGGGGGGTCCCCCTTAACACAGCCCAGGGACCCCCCCCGCCTCGCTACAAATGCCAGGATCCCTGCCCGACTCCCCCCGGCTGGCAGAATGGTCTGGCCCTGCCTCGCCTGCAGAGTGGAGCCCGGCGCCCCCCCCGCACCTTGAGCCGGCCCGGCGCCCCGCCCCCCCCCCCCCCGCACCTTGAGCCGGCCCGGCGCCCCCCCCGCCCCCCCCCCCCCGCACCTTGAGCCGGCCCGGCGCCCCCCCCCCCCCCCCGCACCTTGAGCCGGCCCGGCGCCCCCCCCCCCCCCCGCACCTTGAGCCGGCCCGGCGCCCCCCCCCCCCCGCACCTTGAGCCGGCCCGCGCCGCCCCCCCCCCCCCCGCGCCCGGCCCGGCGCCGCCCCCCCCCCCGCACCTTGAGCCGGCCCAGCGCCCCCCCCCACCGCCCCCCCCCCCCCGCACCTTGAGCCGGCCCGGCGCCCCCCCCCCCCCCCCCGCACCTTGAGCCGGCCCAGCGCCGCCCCCCCCCCCCGCACCTTGAGCCGGCCCGGCGCCCCCCCCCCCGCACCTTGAGCCGGCCCAGCCCCCCGCGCCCCCCCCCCCCCCGCACCTTGAGCCGGCCCAGCGCCCCCCCCCCCCGCCCTTGCCCCCCGCCCCCCCCCCCCCCCGCACCTTGAGCCGGCCCGGCGCCCCCCCCCCCCGCACCTTGAGCCGGCCCCCCCCGCACCTTGAGCCGGCCCGGCGCCCCCCCCCCCCGCACCTTGAGCCGGCCCGGCGCCCCCCCCCCCCCCGCACCTTGAGCCGGCCCGGCGCCCCGCCCCCCCCCCGCGCCGGCCCGGCCCGCCCCCCCCCCCCCCCGCACCTTGAGCCGGCCCGGCGCCCCCGCACCTTGAGCCGGCCCGGCGCCCCCCCCCCCCCGCACCTTGAGCCGGCCCGGCGCCCCCCCCCCCCCCCCCGCACCTTGAGCCGGCCCGGCGCCCCCCCCCCCCCCCCCCGCACCTTGAGCCGGCCCGGCGCCCCCCCCCGCACCTTGAGCCGGCCCCCCCCCCCCCCGGCCCCCCCCCCCCCCGCAGCCGGCCCCGCCCCCCCCCCCCGCACCTTGAGCCGGCCCGGCGCCCCCCCCCCGCAGCCGCCCGGCCCCCCCCCCCCGCACCTTGAGCCGGCCCGGCGCCCCCCCCCCCGCACCTTGAGCCGGCCCGGCGCCCCCCCCCGCACCCCCCCGGCGCCCCCCCCGCACCTTGAGCCGGCCCGGCGCCCCCCCCCCGCACCTTGAGCCGGCCCGGCGCCCCCCCCGCCCCCCCCCCCCCCCCCCCCGCACCTTGAGCCGGCCCAGCGCCCCCCCCCCCCCCGCACCTTGAGCCGGCCCAGCGCCCCCCCCCCCCCGGCCCCCCCCCCCCCGCACCTTGAGCCGGCCCAGCGCCTCGCCGCACTTGCTGAGGTTCGGGCTCTTGCGGTTCCACTCGCCCTTGAGCTGCTCGTACATCCCCGCCGCCGCCTGCAGCCCGGCCGCCTCCGCCCCGTTCAGCACCAGCCCGGCCGCCGCCATCGCCATGAGTCGGCAGCGCCGCCCCGCTTTACGGCCGCGCTGCTTTACGGCCGCCGGCAGCCGCAGCCAACATGGCGGCCGGGCGCCTCGGCGACGCGCAAGGGCGGGGCGCGCGCGGGGCGTCTGACGCCATCCAAAGGGGTCGGGAGGCGCATGCGCGGAGCGCAAGCCGGAAGTCGTTGGCCGAGGAGGTGGGGGGGGTGGCCTCATTGGTCAGAGTGTGGCGTCAGGCCCGAGGGAAACGTGACGTCACAGGGGCCATCCTAGGGGCGGGGAACAGGAAGTCATGAGGGGCGGGGCTGCGATGATGTCACGGGGGTGTGATGTCACGCAGGAAAGGCTGTGAGGTCATGTGAGGGGAAGTGACGTCATAGGGAGGGCCTGGGCCACAGTCATGTGGACTCGGCCTCAGAGACTCAGGCGATGCCAGGTCCTGGGCCTTGCCCCTGCTGAGCCCTCGGTCCCCGGCCTGAGAACTGGCAGCATGGGAAACTGAGGCACCGCTGGGAGGAAAACACAGGGGTCCTATTTCCAACCCCAGTCCTGGCCTGGGCCACGTGTCCCTTCGAAAGCCTGCCCTGTGCCAAGTCACTTTGCAGGGCTGCACTTCCGAAAGGGCCATAGGGTGTGGTGAGTCCCTTGGGTGCGCCGTGCACAGCCTCTCGCTGTAGCTACACGTTCCCAAAGGGCTCTCTGCTGGGCTTTTCCACCAGGCGGTGTCCGTCCCTTTCATAACATCAGACACCCCTCATTCTAGCTGCACTCTGCACATATCGGCAGGGGAGATTTCACATGAAACTCTCTTCCGAAACCTAGAGGATTTCACACACTTAAGTGTCTAAAGACTCCCAAACTATGACCTTCAACTCACTCTGAAACTCCTGACTGCATTTCAGTTCAGGATTTAAACTCTGCTTCCCAAAAATGCACCTGCAGCTTTACTTGGGTATCATGGTGTTGTTCTTCACATCGCTCCCATCCCACACTTCTGTGGTGTTGTGTGCTTTTTAAAACACCTGCTGTGCTCCACCCCAGAGCTGTCTGCAACCATATAAAGAGCTAGTGCCTTTTGTGCAAGATAAAGTTCTGTCTTCTAGAGCAACTAGAGTTGTTGAATTTTAGTGATGCATGAAATAATCCCTGTATCAATTTCTTAGTCAGATGTTTCACTATATCAGGATTAAATATAATTATTCTTAATGAAGTGGATAGAAAACATCATTTTTTTTGTTTATTCTTCAGGGTGCCTGCACAGGAACCAAGAGATGCAGAATATGCAGCATCTCTTTGCCCTGCTGATACTGTGGCACATACCGGTTTGCCTGCTGTTGAAGGACTGCGAGTGGAAAGTTGAGCTCAATGAATTTGATAATCTGGGTGGAGACAAAGCTGTGTTTTTTAGACAGCACCCAGTCACTAGTGTAGCCGCTGTGTTCCAGAATCTCACAGACTCAGCCATAGACCTGAATGACAGGAATTCGGTGAGTGAATTTTTCAGAAAGCTTGAGGGGGGGGGAAGGGGAATGAGGAATATAGAACAGGGCTTGATTCTGCTCTCATGTTGACATCAGCTCTGATCCCGTTGGGCTCCATGCTCCACTTTGTTGCAGGTAAATTTACAAATCAGCAACGTAAGAATAACACTGCTTGAGAACTTACCCAAGCTTGGTTTGAGGCTGTGCATGTTGCATAGTTTGGCATGTGATGCTGACAGTTTGTGTGTTCACGTTTCAGAGGGGTAGCCGTGTTAGTCTGTAACTGGAAAAAAAAAACTTTAAAAAACAATGACTCGTCCTGCAGCACTTTAGAGACTAACAAAAAATCTAGCTGGTATCATGAACTTTTGTGGGCAGAACCTACTTCTTCAGATGAATGGAGTTTAAGGGGTCCAGGTTCCAAATAAATAGCAGACAGAACAGCTAGAAAGTTTTAACTTTTTGAATCCCAGCATCTACTGTCATGCAGTAATTAGTGATTGACCCACCCTATTAGCTGGCTTCCTGCAGCTATGAAAATGTAAATGACTAAAAATAAAAAACCTGCATAAAATAACCATCTGTATTATCCCTCGCAATGATAACCAAATCAAATGCAGATTCTGCCAAGCCTGGTTTTGGCGCTGGGGGCTCCTGGGGTCTGTCCAGCCACTGGGGAAGAGTGTGGCAAGCTGGTTGGATCGGATGTATTTGCAGCTCTGAGAAGCAGAGTGGTCCATGGCCGGAGACTGAGAGTCAGGGTTTGCAGGGTTTATTCCCTGCTCTTCAGATGCCTTGGGCAGTGTGGTAGGGATGGTGGGAAGTGGATGGAGAGCTAGCAGCTGATTTCATCTCAGCCCTGCAACTTGTCTTTGAACTGGAGGGAAAGTCCCAGATAGCCCCTGTCACTCCAAAGTTTCTGAAAAGTCTGCTTCTCCTTTCTGACAGCACTACCTGGGCTTCCCGTACTACCTGAAAATAAACCTGACCTGCACCACTCAGGTACAGTAAAGAGAGGTCCTTGCAATTAGAGTGTGTGGCCGCAAGGGTCTTCGTATACAGCCAGTGCTTTTTTGTGACGGCACCTCCAGATGCAAAACCAGCACCTCCAGTCAGAGCTTACCTGGAAAGAACGGAGTGTACCGGCACCCCTTTGCGCTAATGTCCGACAGCTGGCTGGGCAATGTCTCAAATGGCAATGCCGGCTCCTCCCCGGGTTTTTTGTTTTGCTCAACAACTTTTCCCCTGGAGTACCGGCACCTTTCTTTTTGCAAACAAAGCAGGGTGTGTGGCCACGGCTGGTTTTGAAACTCGATGGCCGTAACTGTGCAACTTTTATGGTACAGATTATGGATAGATTAATTAACACTGGAAAGATTTGCTGTTTTCTTTATATGGCACTTTCAGAGTAGCCCATGACTGGACTCTCACTCGTATAATCTTTTAATTGTCAGAACTGCAGCCACTGTGAATTTGCTATGGCCACAAAAATTCAGTGGCAAACCGTGATTCCAGAAATGACTGAAAAACCAGCCCCACCTGGTGTTCGTTGGAGGTATCTGGCTTAGGCCCCGTCTGGTAGAAGCGCCTTGCTGGCATAGGAACACAGGCCAACAGGACTGGAGAGGCAGTCCTAGTGTGGAGGCAGTGGTGCTGACAGAGCTGTGGTTTGTTATCACCGCCAGCCAGGGAAACAGGCTGCAGTGGGAAAGGCCTGAGTTTGTTGGTAGAGCTGTGTCTGCACTGGAGATGTCTGCTAGCCCGACTCAGTCAGAATCACACCTCTTCACCCGCATGGCCTGGCCTCAGGTACTTCCCTGGTGTCGGCGGCTGCCTTATCTGAGCATGTCTTCATCCCCACAGCACCCCATGAGGCAGGGAAGGGCTATTTCCCCCATTGTAGCGATGGGAAAACTGAGGCATGGATCAGCTAAGGGACCTGCCCAGGGTCACGAGACGTCTGTGACGGAGCCAGGATCTGAACTCATGTCTCCCAATTAAGTCCTTTGCCCAGTCACTAGGCCCCCTTCCTTCCCTCATCTAATGTACTTGTATCTGTCACTCCCAGAGCACTTTGCCACTGAAGGGAAGTGTCCCTGTCCTCGTCTCACGGGGGGAAACTGAGGCATCAAGCAGCAACTTGTCCCGTGCCACTCAGCAAGGCAGTGGCAGAGCAGGGAGTTGGCTCCAGAGTCCCAGGCTAACGTCCCCCCTTCCAAGAACGGCACTAGCAGGCTTCCCACTGAGATTCCATGGGCTCCTCCGAGCTGATGACGGCTGAGCCTCCGCAGCCCCTCAGCATGGCATCCCCTCTTCCCTCCCCCCAGGACGCGGCGATGCTCATTCGCAAGGCCCACCTGACTGGGCTGAGGCCCATTGTGACCGTCACCTTTCAAGAGCCCGTCAACATAGGGCACTGGAAACCGGAGCAGCTGCAGATCGAGATGAAAGCCGCCCCTTACCAGCTCCAGGGTAGTCTGCCTCTGTGCCATTGCCGTGCAAATCCCCGGTTCCCTATGGCTGGGGGCCCAGGGCTGTACCCTCGGCTGCCTCAGAGCGCCTCTGCTCTGGGGCCGAGAGACTAGCCAAGGATCCGGTGCCGCGTTAGCTCCCTTTTGGGGGTTGAGATGGGACTTGCATGACCCACCAGGTTTTGTGCTGAGCCCCTAACCCGCCCTAGGAACCCGCCTGGAGAGACCGGAGTCCGGCTTCTTGCCTTTGGTGGAGGAAGGGAGAGCGGGGCAGGCGCGTGGGGAAGCAGCAGGAGGGACGGGGGAAAGACGGAGAGATGGCTGCCTGGCTGTGGCTGCATTTTGGTGAATGCCAAGGCCCCGGCGTGGGGGGCGCTGGCAACACGGGAGGGGTTGGGGGTGGGCAGAGGAGCCCGGGAGAGGGACTCCTGCAGCTAGCATAAAGGACCCGGATGGGGGAGCAGGTCAAGCCTTGCTGCCCTCCCTCCCCCTCGGCCCCAGGGCATGCCAGAGTGCACCAGTCGGCCTGGCCCCCAGGCTGGCCAGAGGGCCCTGTCCCAGGTCGTGCCTCTGTCCCTCCGCAGGGCCGTGTGGCAGCCAGGAGCTCTGCCGCATGTGCTGGTACACGCCCATGCCCATGACCAACTGGAGCGTGGTGATGAAGGTGCTGGTGAGGAGCAACGGCCTGGGCTTGCAGGTGGACAGCAAGAGGTGAGGGGGCGGGCGTGGCCTGGGCCCTTTGCTCCGCTTGTGCATCGCTCCCTCCCCCCACCAGGGCCTGCCGAGGGGCACAACTGGGCTTCTGCCCTTCCCCCCTCTGGGTGGGCTCCGAGGCAGCCGTGTGAGCGCTGGACGTGGAGCCCACGCACGAGAGAGGCAGGGTCGCCAGGTGTCCGGCTTTAAACCAGACACTCCGGGATTTGAGCTTTCTGTCCGGGAAACAAACTGAGAAATGTCGGGATTGTCTGCTGAAGTTAGTTTTCTTGTGAGTATCGGTACGGAGTTGCTGCTGCCTGAGCGCGTCTAGCAGGCAGGCAGTGCGCAGCTACGCAGGAGAGAGCCGGGGCAGGATGGAATCCCTGGGGCTGGACTCGCTCGTGCTCTGCCGGGACCGTGCGCAGGACGGGCAGCACCCCGGGATCTGTGGGCGCTCAGGCCAGCCCCGCTCCCAGCTGCCGATTCCTTCCCCTCCCAGCCAGCCCTGCTTCCCGTCATCTGGTTCCCTGCTCCTCCAATCTCCCCCTGCCAGCCCTGCTCCCCCTGACTCCCTCCCGGCCAGCCCTGCTTCCTGCTGGCCGGTTCCCCCCTCAATCTTCCCTAGCCAGCCCCTCTTTCCCTGACCCCCTCCTGGCCAGCCCAGCTTCCTGTCATCTGATTCCCCGCCCCCCCCCGATCTCCCACAGCCAGCCCCGCTCCCCTCCCGGCTGCCCCTCTGCCCCCGATCTGAGGTCAAGCGTGTCCAGTATTTTCTTAAGCCATCTGGTAACCCTAGAGAGAGAGTGGGGAGGGGGGTGTATGCAGATGGAGAGACAGATGGGGTGGTGGTGGTATGGGGATAGATAGATAGATAGATAGATAGATAGATAGATAGATAGATAGAGGGGGTGTGTGGGGATAGATAGATGGGGGGATAGATAGATGGGGGGATAGATAGGGTGGATAGGGACAGAGATAGATTTGGGTATAGATGGATCTAGCTATATAAGGGGATAAATAAATGACAAAATTATTCTTCTCCTGATGTACTAAGTATCCACTTACCCTGGGTACCTCTTTCTTTTCTTTTCTTTTCTTTTCTTTTCTTTTCTTTTCTTTTCTTTTCTTTTCTTTTCTTTTCTCGCCCATGTACTCCTGTCTGTCCTGGGCATTTGTCCCACGCTGGGATTAAAGGGGGGTGGTACTCAGTTCCCCATAGGGGATACGAGCCTCCCTGTGAGGAATACGAGGCATCCTGCCTTTCTGCTGTAGACTAGCGCATACCGCTCAGAGCCTAGTCCGGGCTGGGCAGTGCTCAGGGTTCAGTCTTAGCCTCGCCATGGTGCTTCTGCACAGCATGGACTGCTCTTCACAGCTGGTGATTTTAAGGCAGCTGGCCCCCTGTGGAAAGGAAATGGGATCTCCCTGGATGGGGGCTGCCCTGCCCCACCCCACATGACTCGATCCACGCCCACAGGCTGCGTGGAACCCCTGGCCTGGCCACTGTATTGGACAGGAGTCGGGGCAAACAGCCTGCTACAAATCCCTTTCTCTTTGCCGCTCGTAGGTTTTCTGTGAACATCAATGGCTACGTGAAGGAAACTGAGAGTGGTGTCCAGTATTCCGTGGGACGGAAGGTAAATTGTGGGAAAGGGCTGGGCTCTTACCTCATGTGGGTGAGGATGGGATGAGCCCCTAGAGAAGACGAGAAGGTTTAAACCGGAGTAGGAGGAACAGCACCAAGCTCTTCTATGGTGCTTTGCATCTGTAGACTGTGATGGACGGGCCGGGTCTGGGCACAGCTGAGGGCGTTCACTCAGGGCGAATTGCTCAGACTCGGGGCTCCTCACAGCCCCAGACTGGAGACCTTCCCAAATAGGTCACAAACCAGTCCCACCGAGCGCTTCAGCTGCCAACTGGCCTGCAGGAGCCTCACGAGCAAAACCCCTCAGACATCCCGGCTCTTCCTGTGCCCCAATCGGTCCCAGGCCTGCACACAGGTGAGGGGATATAGAACCCAACTTCACCTACCCCGAACGGGTTCTTCCGGTCCCAAGAAACCAGCCACAGTTCCTAGCTCAATTTACTCTCTGGCTCTTACCCACAAGAGCACGCTGGTAATCCTTTAGAATCTAAAATCGAAAGGGTTATTATTAAAAGAAAGAAAAGCACGAGAGTGAGGTTGTTAAGGAGAATGCATTACATGCAGCGAATCCCCCAGTTCTCGACGCAGGCTCTTAGCAGAGATGTTACAAACTGCTATTTTAAAAGTCTCTGGTTACATCCTATGTCAGGACGGGTCCACAGTTCTTTCCGGTTCGTCGTTCCCTGCAAGGCTGCATCTCGGATTCAGAGCAAAACTGAAGACCAAAATGGAGTCTGCCACATGGCATTTTATATCCATCCTGGCATCCTCCTGGCCACAGAAGGTCACATGGTCCATCGACCTCTCCTTGTGTCCCGAGTCAGTCACTTTCCTGAGGTGTGTCCTGGCACCTAGAGATCCATTGTCTCCTTGCTAACTAGCAGAGCCATTGCCTGCGCATTCCTCGCCCATTGCTCAGCCAGACAGAGAATTGTGCAGCACCCTGGAGTCCATGTTCATAATTCCACACACAGGTATTATACAAGTACGGGACTAGAATAGACAGAATCAGCAGCGCAGAAGCTTTCGTTTGACACCTCACATGGCCCCCTTTGTACCAAGTTTTGGGGCAAACACTCCCCAGGGGTGCAGCAGTGATCTGGCTGCTCCCCTTAAAATCCAGTAACGTGACATAGACCTCCAAGTGCTTTCTCCCCGTTGTAGAGACAGGAAACTGAGGCATGGAAGGGGGAACATGGCAGGCTGAGCAGAGCCAGGAATAGGTTCCACATCGGCTGAGTGCCAGTCTAGGGCTGTAATCACTTGGCAATGCTGCCTGTCTACCACGCCTGGCTGGACGTCTGGCCACTTATCCAGGCAGCTGGCTGGTGCCGATGGCCATGTTGCCAGAGCTTCTCGGCTGCTCTTGGTCCCCGTGCCAGCTAAATCAGAGCTGGCTGGGGTGCTGGGCAGGCTATAGCCATGCACTGCGACGGACCCTTCGCCCTAAGAGCACTGGTGCAGCCGCTCTGTGCCCATGGGAGAGAGCTCCCCTGTGGCCGGCCAGAGACGCTCTCACCTTCCAGCAGCCACCCTTGCGCCCCACCTTGCAGCTCCCCAGCCCTGTGTTCTGCGGCTGCCCTGCTGAGAGGCAGGGGCTCCGTCTCCCTCTGCACCAGGGCTCACTTGTCCCAGTGACTGGCTTTGCCAGAGCAGATTTTCCATTGGCAGGGGCTGGCCAAGCCAGTCCTTTTACTGACCCCTTCAGGCTCCGGCACGGCCCTGAGAGCAAACAGGCCTCCCACCCACCTGGCTAGTTGTCTGACATAGGAGGGAAACCGAGGCACGCATCGGCTTCAGAAAGCTATTCCGGACCCTTCCCACTTCGGCACAGCAAAGCCGCTCGGTCTGCACCCCGCCACAGTGCTCTCTGTCCCGTGGGGCAGAGAAAGGGCTGGAAAACCTGAGCCCCGAGGAAAGGCTGGAAGAACTGGGCGTGTGGTCTCCAAAAGAGGAGACCAAGAAGGGACATGACAGCAGCTTCCAAGTGCCTAAAAGGAGGAGGGAGAAAATTCATTCTCCTTCACCTCTGAGGCTAGGCCAGGCGGCAAGGGGCTCACACTGCAGCAAGGGAGGTTGAGGTTGGACATGAGGAAAAACCTCCTGCCTGTCGGGGGTGAATCACCGGAACACACTTCCCACGGGGGCTGCGGAATCTCTGGAGATCTTCAAGAGCAGGTGAGACAGACACCTGTCAGGGATGGGCCAGACGGTGCTCGGCAGGGTGAGGGCGGGGGGCTGGACTCGACGCCTCTTGAGACCCCTTCCCATTCTAGGATTCTATGGGGCTGGGCTCAGCCCCCCCCCCCCCCCGGGGCAAGATGTCCTGCCCGGGCAGGTGGGGAGAGTTGTGGTGTTGGGGCTGCGGAGGGCGTTTGGGGCCCTCTCTTTGGGGCCAGGAGGAGAGGTGGCTGTGGCCGCGAAGGAGGAGAAGGCTGCTGGCCTGTGCTTTTGGTCTCCCCTACATTTGGGGGTGCCCATGGCAGGACGCTTGGCCCCGCTGCTCTAGGTCAGCACGCTGAGGAACCTGATGTTGCTGCGCAGCCCATCCCGTCCCATCTGGGCCACCTTCAATCACGCCCCCGTGCTGCTGCTGGGGGGATTCTCCGCTTACAAAATCGTCCTGGTGTCCGACTCGGAGTTTGCGGATTTCACCTTCTTGGAGGTAAAGGGCCGGGATGGGGGTGGGTCCCTGTGCCAGGCGCCAGGCGCAGCTCCCTTCTCTTGCCGTTGAGGTAGGAAGGACGTGGGGCAGGTTTTCCCCGGCGCTGGCAGGCCCAGAGGGCCGTGTCGGAGCCCTTGTCTGGCGCAGTGTCGTGTGCACACGCTCGCAGTGTGCCTCCGCTGGGCTCGGTACGAGAGCAGGACGGGAGAGTGAGGCAGGAGTCTGGGGATCCGGACTCCTGGGTTCCATTGCTGTGCCTGGAAGGGGGGGAAGCCTAGTGGTGAGAGCGTCAGGACGGCCGTGTTCTGTTCCCCGAGCCAGGGAGGAGTGTGATCTAGTTGGAAGAGGTGTGTGGTGAGACAGCCCTGCACACGCTTCCCTGTATGCTGGGTCTTGGGCGGCAGCCAGGAGAGATCACATGTTGCCCAGCTGATTCGCAGAGCGGCCACAGCCACAAGCCCTGGGAGCTTTACCGCGGATTGAAATGGGAGCGGGGTCGGCCCCTAGCTGAGATCAGACCCTGGCTCGCTGCCCCTCCTCTCTTTGCTTCAGGTGGGGGTTGACAACTGCTGGATCGGGTCCCTCAACTGCCCCGTGTCTGTGTTCTCCTCTGCCATCTCCGACACCATCGCCACGGAGCAAATGCTCTTCGTCCGCCAGAACCAGCTGATCTACTCCTTGGCTGGGAACTACGCGACCCTTTCGCCTCGCCCGCCGGGGACTGGTAAGGGCAGCGGGAGGCTGGGAGCCACGCGACCCTTTCGCCTCGCCCGCCGGGGGCTGGTAACGGCAGCGGGAGGCTGGGAGCCACGTGACCCTTTCGCCTCGCCCGCCGGGGACTGGTTAGGGCAGCGGGAGGCTGGGAGCCACACGACCCTTTCGCCTCGCCCGCCGGGGCCTGGTAAGGGCAGCGGGAGGCTGGGAGCCACGTGACCCTTTCGCCTCGCCCGCCGGGGACTGGTAAGGGCAGCGGGAGGCTGGGAGCCACGCGACCCTTTTGCCTCGCCCGCCGGGGACTGGTAAGGGCAGACGGAGGCTGGGAGCCACGCGACCCTTTCGCCTCGCCCGCCGGGGACTGGTAAGGGCAGCGGGAGGCTGTGAGCCACGTGACCCTTTCGCCTCGCCCGCTGGGGGCTGGTAAGGACAGACGGAGGCTGGGAGCCACTCGACCCTTTCGCCTCGCCCGCCGGGGGCTGGTAAGGGCAGACAGAGGCTGGGAGCCACGTGACCCTTTCGCCTCGCCCGCTGGGGGCTGGTAAGGGCAGACGGAGGCTGGGAGCCACGCGACCCTTTCGCCTCGCCCGCCGGGGACTGGTAAGGGCAGCGGGAGGCTGGGAGCCACACGACCCTTTTGCCTCGCCCGCCGGGGACTGGTAAGGGCAGACGGAGGCTGGGAGCCACGCGACCCTTTCGCCTCGCCCGCCGGGGGCTGGTAAGGGCTGACAGAGGCTGGGAGCCACGCGACCCTTTTGCCTCGCCCGCCGGGGGCTGGTAAGGGCAGCGGGAGGCTGGGAGCCACGTGACCCTTTCGACTCGCCCGCCGGGGGCTGGTAAGGGCTGACAGAGGCGGCCCGGACCCATCAGCTTCCCCCCTGGAGACAGGTCTGGTGGTTGGGGAACAGGCCGGGGAGGTGGCAAAGGCGCAGAGCTCCCTGGCAACTTGGACACCCTCCTCCTCGGGGCCCGTTCCCTGGCGCACGCAGGTGTGGGATCCCAGGCGGCCCTTGAGGGCCGGGCTGCGGGACGTCTGGCTGCCACAGTGGCGGGGCCGTGGCCGTCCCTGAGTGGCTCCTCTCTGCAGCCGCCTGGACCCGGGTGCTGCCCAACATGTGCGTGTCAAAGCTGAACCCCGTGTTCTTCCCCCACAACGACTCCGAGTACGTGATGGCTCTCGGCAGTGGCTCAGAGGAGGGAGTCGTCTTCCTGGGCACCATCCGAGGTACGTGCAGGCCGGGAGCGCTGCCGGGGCGCCCCGGCTGTGGGCCTGACTCCGCCCAGCGACTGGAGCTGCCCCTTCAGGGGCTTTCTCCCCTACCTGGTGGGCTGGTAGCTGGGGAGAGGCGCCCGCTCTGCATACAGATAACTGGCAGCTCTCAAAGTTTTGCTGTTTCTGTTGCTTCTGGGGACTGTTGTTATTATTGTGTCTCCTGTGTGTGGCCCCAAGTGAGGTCAGGGCCCGTCGGGCCGGGCGCCCCCAGACCCCAGCCGAGATCAGGGCCCGTCGGGCCGGGCACTGCCCAGTCCCCAGCCGAGATCAGGGCCCATCGGGCAGGGCGCCCCCAGACCCCGGCCGAGATCAGGGCCCGTCGGGCCGGGCGCCCCCAGACCCCGGCCGAGATCAGGGCCCGTCGGGCCGGGCGCCCCCAGACCCCGGCCGAGATCAGGGCCCGTCGGGCCGGGCGCCCCCAGACCCCGGCCGAGATCAGGGCCCGTCGGGCCGGGCACTGCCCAGTCCCCAGCCGAGATCAGGGCCCATCGGGCAGGGCGCCCCCAGACCCTGGCCGAGATCAGGGCCCATCGGGTCGGGCACTGCCCCGTCCCCAGCCGAGATCAGGGCCCGTCGGGCCGGGCGCCCCCAGACCCTGGCCGAGATCAGGGCCCATCGGGTCGGGCACTGCCCCGTCCCCAGCCGAGATCAGGGCCCGTCGGGCCGGGCACTGCCCAGTCCCCAGCCGAGATCAGGGCTTGTCAAGCTGGGCACCGCTCAGACACCAGCCGAGATCAGGCCCGTCGGGTCGGGCACTGCCCCGTCCCCAGCCGAGATCAGGGCTTGTCAAGCTGGGCGCCGCTCAGACACCAGCCGAGATCAGGGCCCGTCGGACTGGGTGTGACGGCGCGTTGGGGTTTCCCATCTCCTGCACCCTGTAATGGCCCGGACAGACTCCGCCAGCCGGTAGAACAGGGGAGTTTATTGCCTTTCCAGGATACAGCCCAGCACAGATGGGATCTGGTTCCAGGGCAGGCCTAGGATGCCTCAGCCCCCTGGAGATGGGGGAGCCTGGGCCCCTAAATCCCAGCCCGTTGCCTAGGCTGCTTCCTCCATGATACTAGACAGAAAATAAAAAAAAGTCTCTCCCAGCCCTGCCCCCCAGCCAGGTGCTGGTCTCCGCCCTCCTCCCTTTGTCTCTCCCTGGGAGGCTGAGCAGGGGTGTCTGGGTTAATCCACATTGGGAGAGTCAGTGAGAATCTCCCATCCCAGCGCAGGGGGAGAGGGGAACCAGGGTACAGAGCAGACACCCCCCCACTATGTCACACTGGGCACCGCTCAGACACCAGCCGAAACCAGGGCCCGTCGGGCCGGACGCCTCCCAGACGCCAGCCGAGATCAGGGCCCGTCGGGCTGGGCGCCCCCAGACCCCGGCCGAGATCAGGGCCCGTCGGGCCGGGCGCCCCCAAACCCCACCGAGATCAGGGCCCGTTGGGCCGGGAGCCCCCAGACCCCGGCCGAGATCAGGGCCCGTTGGGCTGGGCGCCCCCAGACCCCGGCCAAGATCAGGGCCCGTTGGGCTGGGCGCCCCCAGACCCCGGCCGAGATCAGGGCCCGTCGGGCCGGGCGCCCCCAGACCCCGGCCGAGATCAGGGCCCGTCGGGCTGGGCGCCCCCAGACCCCGGCCGAGATCAGGGCCCGTCGGGCCGGGCGCCCCCAAACCCCACCGAGATCAGGGCCCGTTGGGCCGGGAGCCCCCAGACCCCGGCCGAGATCAGGGCCCGTTGGGCTGGGCGCCCCCAGACCCCGGCCGAGATCAGGGCCCGTCGGGCCGGGCGCCCCCCAGACCCCCCCGAGATCAGGGCCCGTCGGGCCGGGCGCCCCCAAACCCCCCCGAGATCAGGGCCCGTCGGGCCGGGCGCCCCCAAACCCCCCTGAGATCAGGGCCCGTCGGGCCGGGCGCCCCCAGACCCCCCCAAGATCAGGGCCCGTCGGGCCGGGCGCCCCCAAACCCCCCTGAGATCAGGGCCCGTCGGGCCGGGCGCCCCCAGACCCCCCCGAGATCAGGGCCCGTCGGGCCGGGCGCCCCCAGACCCCCCCGAGATCAGGGCCCGTCGGGCCAGGCGCCCCCAGACCCTCCCAAGATCAGGGCCCGTCGGGCCGGGCGCCCCCAGACCCCCCCGAGATCAGGGCCCGTCGGGCCGGGCGCCCCCAGACCCCCCCGAGATCAGGGCCCGTCGGGCCGGGCGCCCCCAGACCCCCCCGAGATCAGGGCCCGTCGGGCCAGGCGCCCCCAGACCCTCCCAAGATCAGGGCCCGTCGGGCCGGGCGCCCCCAGACCCCCCCGAGATCAGACACACTGAGACAAGGCAGACGTAGAAGTGACTTGCAGGTGGGGAACTGAGGCCCTGGCAGACGCAGTGACTAGCCAAGGGCCACGCGGGGAGTGTGTGGCCAAGCCGGCAGGGACGCCAGACCTCCTGGGTCCCTGCTGAGCCTCCAAGCTGGGATTCCTACTGTGCCTTAGTGGGGGGCCAGCTTAGGGGCTGAGCCAGCTTGCATGGGATTGTGGCCATTGGCGGCGGTGACTGGGCGGGGGTTCACGAGGCCACCAGCCATGTCACTCCCCCAGCCTGGAGAAGGGCCAGGACAACCCCTTGCTGCCTCAGGCCCCATCGCTACCCATCCCTCTCCTCCCCCACCCTGTCTCTGCCCCCAGCGCATTAGCGGGGCTGGAGGTGCGGCAGTGGGGTCGCCCCGGCCTCTGGCCTGTTCGGCTGCAACCCTGCAGCTGCTCTCTCCCCTGCAGACGGAGCGGTGCAGTTTTCAGAACTACGCACGGCGGAGAGGGAGACAGTGTGCATGTGTCTGAAGAGTGAGTGCTCCTCGCGGGACCCTCGCCCGGCCAGGCGGGACAGCCAGGTTCTCTTCCCCACTCCAGAAAGGGAGTGGCACCTAGTGGTTGCAGCAGGGTGCCCGGAGGCTGTCAGGACTCCTGTGCCCATTTTCAGCCTAACCACTGACCTGGGGGGCAAGAGCCTCACTGCTAAGCCCCTGAGGCTGGGGTACAGTCTGGAACACTGGCGCAGTTCAGGGGCGCTGGGAGCAGTTCAGGGGCGCTGGGCGCAGTTCGGGGACATGGCACAGTTCGGGGACACTGGGCGCAGTTCAGGGACATGGCGCAGTTCAGGGACGCTGGGCGTAGTTCGGGGACACTGGGTGCAGTTCAGGGACACTGGGTGCAGTTCAGGGACATGGCGCAGTTCAGGGACGCTGGGCGCAGTTCGGGGGCGCTGGGTGCAGTTCGGGGACACTGGGCGCAGTTCGGGGGCGCTGGGTGCAGTTCAGGGACGCTGGGCGCAGTTCAGGGACACTGGGAGCAGTTCGGGGGTGCTGGGTGCAGTTCGGGGACATGGCGCAGTTCGGGGACATGGCGCAGTTCGGGGGCGCTGGGCGCAGTTCGGGGACACTGGGTGCAGTTTGGGGATACGGTGCAGTTCGGGGACGCTGGGCGCAGTTCGGGGGTGCTGGGTGCAGTTCGGGGACACTGGGCACAGTTCGGGGACACTGGGCGCAGTTCGGGGACATGGTGCAATTTGGGGACACGGTGCAGTTCGGGGGCGCTGGGTGCAGTTCGGGGGCGCTGGGCGCAGTTCGGGGACACTGGGCGCAGTTTGGGGACATGGTGCAGTTCGGGGACACTGGGCGCAGTTTGGGGACGCTGAGCGCAGTTCGGGGACACTGGGCGCAGTTCGGGGGCGCTGGGAGCAGTTCGGGGACACTGGGCGCAGTTCGGGGACGCTGGGCGCAGTTCGGGGGCGCTGGGAGCAGTTCGGGGACACTGGGCGCAGTTCGGGGGCGCTGGGCGCAGTTCGGGGACATGGTGCAGTTTGGGGACACTGGGCGCAGTTTGGGGGCGCTGGGCGCAGTTTGGGGATGCTGGGCGCAGTTTGGGGACGCTGGGCGCAGTTCGGGGGCGCTGGGCGCAGTTTGGGGGCGCTGGGCGCAGTTTGGGGACATGGAGCAGTTCGGGGGCGCTGGGCGCAGTTCGGGGGCGCTGGGTGCAGTTCGGGGGCGCTGGATGCAATTCGGGGGCACTGGGCGCAGTTCGGGGACGCTGGGCGCAGTTTGGGGACGCTGGGCGCAGTTCGGGGACGCTGGGCGCAGTTCGGGGGCGCTGGGTGCAGTTTGGGGACATGGAGCACTTCGGGGGCGCTGGGCGCAGTTTGGGGGCGCTGGGCGCAGTTCGGGGGCGCTGGGCGCAGTTTGGGGACGCTGGGTGCAGTTTGGGGACATGGAGCAGTTCGGGGACACGGTGCAGTTCGGGGACACGGTGCAGTTTGGGGGCGCTGGGCGCAGTTCGGGGGCACTGGGCGCAGTTTGGGGACATGGTGCAGTTCGGGGGCGCTGGGCGCAGTTCGGGGGCACTGGGCGCAGTTCGGGGGCGCTGGGCGCAGTTTGGGGACTCTGGGTGCAGTTCGGGGGCGCTGGGCGCAGTTCGGGGGCGCTGGGCGCAGTTTGGGGACGCTGGGCGCAGTTTGGGGACGCTGGGCGCAGTTCGGGGACACGGTGCAGTTCGGGGACACGGTGCAGTTTGGGGGCGCTGGGCGCAGTTTGGGGACGCTGGGCGCAGTTCGGGGACGCTGGGCGCAGTTCGGGGGCGCTGGGCGCAGTTTGGGGACGCTGGGCACAGTTCGGGGGCGCTGGGCGCAGTTTGGGGACGCTGGGCGCAGTTTGGGGACGCTGGGCGCAGTTCGGGGACACGGTGCAGTTCGGGGACACGGTGCAGTTTGGGGGCGCTGGGCGCAGTTCGGGGGCACTGGGCGCAGTTTGGGGACATGGTGCAGTTCGGGGGCGCTGGGCGCAGTTCGGGGGCACTGGGCGCAGTTCGGGGGCGCTGGGCGCAGTTTGGGGACTCTGGGTGCAGTTCGGGGGCGCTGGGCGCAGTTCGGGGGCGCTGGGCGCAGTTCGGGGGCGCTGGGCGCAGTTCGGAGACACCGGCTGTATAACGCCGTGAGGAGTTACACCAGCATAGGAGACAGTCGCTTGCCCGAGATCATCGAGGTGTTTCGAAAGAGCCAGTTGAGAAGATTTTGCTACCCTCTCTCTCGATCTCTCTCCACTCCCAGTTGCCTGCAGCGTGCTCTGGGCCGTCTACATCACGGAGGAGAACTTGATTGTGCTGCTGGTGCAGGAGAGGCAGCGGGACCAGTCCCTTTACCACATCGTGGGCTACGACCGAGGTGAGCGGTCGTCCCGGAGCCAGCCACTGCCAATCAGCCTCATTCCATCCCAGGCTGTGGAGCGGTGCTGAGGCCCACGTGCTGTGCATGGAATCCGGAGGAGGGCTGTGTCTGGGGTGGGCTCGCAGTGGGCACTGGTTAACTCAGGTGTGAGGGTCTAATCCAGGGGTGGGCAAACACCTGATCCGGCTCCTGCGGGTTAGCCCTGGCAGGCCGCTGCCGCTGCATTTACCTGCGCTCTGCAGCTACGGGCAGGGCTGTGGATCGCAGGTCGAGCCAGCAGGGGCTGTGGGAAGTGGTGTCCCTGTCCACGCCGCTTCCCGCAGCTCCCATTGGCCCAGAAAGGCGATCCGCAGCCAATGGGAGCAGCAGTCACCCTTACCTGCGGCAGCCTGCCAGGGGCTAACCCTGGGGAACCACCCTCGTAGCGCCCTGCCCTGGTGTGACGGCACGTTGGGGGTTCCCCGTCTCCTGCACCCTGAAATGGCACAAACAGACTGTACCAGCCGGTGGAATTGAGGGTGGTTTATTGCTCCTCCAGCACAGCGCAGCACAGATGTAATCTGGTTACAGGAACTGGGCTAGGATGCCTCAGGCCCCCTTGAGATGGGGGAGACTGGGCCCCTAAAACTCCAGCTCCTCTCCCTAGGCTGTCTCATCCATCCTCACAGATAGCCACCAACCAACTAACTAAATTCTCTTCCAGCCCTGCCCCCGCAGTCAGGGCAGCATTCCACCTTCCTTTGTTCCTCTCCATGGGGGGTGTCTGGCCCCTGGCTCAACAAGTTTGGCATTACCTCTGCCTAGCGAGGTTTTCCCTGCTGGGTCTTGCTCCAGACAGCAGGGGTCACCACAGCCCAGCAATTACCCCCACTACGTCACACCTGGTCTAGCAGTTGGACCCTGGGGGAGGACCAAATGGCTCAGGCTGCTTGTCCTGCCTAGGCTGTTGGTTCAAATCCAGCACCGGTCAGTGTCGAATGAAGCTGACCAGCCTTGAATGAAGGGCCTGGCCAAGAGCCACCCCTCCTGTCACCACAGACAGCGCCAGCGGCAGCACAGGGCCACGTGCCGAGCAGTGACAGGGTGTCACCCGCCCAGGGGTGTCGACACTGCAGTGCGGGGAGTGATGGCAGCTTGGGCAGACACACGCTCGCAGGGCCAGGAGCAGCACGCAGATGTGCTGGGTACACGCTTCCCACGCGATCTTGGGCAGGTCACTTGGCTGCTCTGTGCCTCAATCTCCCTGTCTACCCAATGGCTGGGGTGGGGCTAAACACATGGGCAGCGTCTACACTGGCATGATTTTCTGGAAATGCTTAAAACGGAACAGTTTTCCGTTATAAGTATTTCTGGAAAAAGCGCGTCTACATTGGCAGGATGCCCTTCTGGAAAAGCACTTTTTCCGGAAAAGCGTCCGTGCCAAAGTAGACGCGCTTTTCCGCAAAAAAGCCCCAATCGTCATTTTCATGATCGGGGCTTTTTTGCAGAAAAGAAATCTGTGCTGTCTACACTGGCCCTTTTCCGGAACAGTTTTCCGGAAAAGGACTTTTGCCCGAACGGGAGCAGCATAGTTTTTCCGGAAAAGCACTGCTGATTTTACAGTAGATCGTCAGTGCTTTTCCGGAAGTTCAAGGGGCCAGTGTAGACAGCTGGCAAGTTATTCCGGAAAAGCGGCTGATTTTCCGGAATAAGTGGCCAGTGTCAGGGGCAGATGACCGTTTTGCGGGGCCCCGGGCAGCCTAATTCCGCGGGGCCCCCATTTGCCACGGCGCGTGCGCGGGGCTTTCTGAAGCGCGGGGCCCAGAGCGGCCGCCCCGTTCGCCCTGCCCTATATCCGCCCCTGGCCAGTGTAGACACAGCCATGAGGATTTGGGTTCCGTGGTGGCAGGCAGAGTCCCCTAGTGGCAGAGTGTAACTTGGCCTTCCCGTGTTTGTTTGCTCACAGATAAGGCAACTTTCCAGGTACTGTTCCGCCTCCCTCGCTTTGTGCCCAAAGGTAAGAACTCGCCTCGGAACGTTCCAACGGGCTTTGATGGGGGGGGCTTCCGTCCTGTGGCTGTATGTGGCCCACCAAGCCACTGGATCTGCCCCGCGGGCCACCTGATCTAGTCCACGGGCTGCCCCTTCCCCCACGGGGACCTCGGGCACAGAGCAGCCAGGCATTGCAGAGCCTCTCTGCGCCGCTTTAAGCAGGTAGCCGCTCCCTGTGGGTCTCTGCTCTGGGTGCCAGAGGGGAGGGGGAGGAAACTGGCCAATGGAAGTGGAGAAATCGTGCTGGGGGCGGAGGCAGCGTGCGAAGCCTCCCCTGTCTCCGGCCTCTGGAGAGAGGTAGGCACCATTCAGAGATCCTGGGAAAGTGCAGCCAGCTCTCGTAGGGCCTCCCCCCGCCAGCCCAGAGCAGGGTGGTTCCCTCCAGGGCTCTGTCCAGCCTCTCCCGCTCAGTCTGCTCTGCTCCGAATGGCAGCAGGCCGCCGTGCGCCTGGGATTTCAGGGTCCCCGGGGGCAGTGCAGGGGTAGGGTTACACTGCAAACTGCCTGTTTATTCGGGCATGCCCTCAGGGAAAGCACATGGACCCTGCATGGCTGCTCTGCTCAGGGTGGAGGGGGCCTTAATTCGAATTCACTGAGTTCCCGGCCAAAGTGAAACCAGAGTCAGGCCTGGGCTGCTCACCGGCTTGGCCGTGCCCAGCGCTGTAGCGCCAGACGCTGCGCTTGTGCCCGTAATGCGGCTGCGGCCTCCACGTTTTGGCTAATCCACGGTAGGGATGAGTGTGGCCGTACTTGCCCTGGCGTCCCCGGGCAGGCCAAGGTGCTCTCCCTGCGGGGTGTGTCCCTGGAGACGTGGACTGGAACTAGCCGCAGGTTGGACCTCTCCGGGCCGGCGCCCTCGGGGCGTGACCAGTTCCCAACCTGAGGATTTGCTGGACCACGGGAGTGGCATTGCCCGCTGCTCCCTGGCTCTGAGAAGGCATCTAGGGGCAAACCAGAGCTGAGTAATGGCCCAGACCCTGGGAGCCAGGCCTGGTGGCTGGATGCAACCCTTATGGGACTGCGAGAAACTTGGCCAGCCCGGTGAAAAACGGCACCCGGCTAATTCAAATACTCCCGGGAGAGGGGTGTTTCCGGAGCAGGGAGGGCCGGGCTCGAGCTGTGCACACGGCCCCTCGTCTGCCCCGGATTTGCTCGCCTCCCAGGCCTCGCTCCCCACGTTCCACTCCCGCAGCCCCGCGGCAAGCCCCTAGCTCCCAGCACTGGGGCCCGGCTGCATTGTGAGCGCTCTGGGCACGCGCTGGTGGCCTGCATCCGCCCCGCCCGTTCTCAGCTGCTTCCGTAACAGGCCTAAGGCCGCCTGGCCCGCGGGGAGCCCAGCAAAGCCACTTCCCCGCCTTCCTTTGGCAGACACGGAGAAAGGGTTTGTGATGCTGTTGGGGCTGGAAGAATACACGGATTCCGCCCTGGTCCCCAGGGGCTTGTCCTATAACCCGTTCAGCGGCATCTTCTACATCTGGGGCAACGTGATCTTACAAAGGTGGGGGCTCGCTGGTTGCCGGGCAGGGTTCAGCGCGGTGACCTCAGTTGGCCTTTTCGGCCGGGCCCGATCCCTCCACCGGCCCTGGCCCCCTTCCCCATGCACACGAGGCGGGACGGGCTCTTGTTGGGCAGGGGCCGCCTTAGGCCAGTCACCCCGGCCAGCGCCTTGGAGGTGGGGGCCTGAGCCCAGGACTAGGGTGTTGGGGGCATAATCCCAGGATGCCACAGCCGTGTCCTGCAGCCGGGATCTTACAACCCAAGGCTGAGCTCTCCCAGAGATGAGAGATTCTGGGGGTGCAGCCGGAGTGTCCTAAAGCCCCCCCACCCGTCTGCTTTGGACACCAGCCCCGGAGCGCTGGACCCGTTCTGATCTCGGGGGCACCAGCCGGCGAGGTCACTCCGGGGGCCGTCCCCTCCCACACAGAACCGGCACCCGGCTCTTCCCCTGCAGCCGAAATGGCGCAGCCCGAGCCTCGCCGGCAGAGCAAGACAAAGACGCAGGGGTGCCAATGCCCATGTGACTCATCAGGGTGCAGGCTGGAGGGGCCGCTGGCCGGGAGCAGGGCCAGGTCCCGGGCCGGCTCTCGGTCGGGACTCCTGTGACCTCTCCAGCTGGCCCTGCGCTTTCCTTGCAGCTACGACCTGGTTAATTACATCCATCTCTCGGACTTCCCCCGGCGATCCCACATCAACTACTTCATTCTGTCCTACGCGGGCGAGTTCGTGTGTGTGACGCAGTCGGAGGAGGTAGGCCGCTGTGGCTCGTGGGTGGAGCTGCCGGCACTTCACTTGCCTGGAGGCAGCGTGGCCTAGGGGCTAGTTCCCGGGCCTGGGGTGAGCTCAGCTGTGTTCTAGGGGGTACACGGCCGCTCTGCCCCTGCCCGCTGTCTCGGGCTCAGGCTAGGGGGCTGTTTCACTGCTGGCTTGAGGCGGGGAAGGTCCCAGAGCCTGGGCGCCAGGAAGTCTGCACTGTGGTGGAGCCAGCCAAGGGTTTTCCTTCCCCCTCGGTAAAATGGGGTGAATGGGATGGCCCTGCGCTGAGAGCTAGTGAGGAATGGGTCTGTACGCTCATCACTGGTGTGGCAAAAGTGAACAAGGAAAAGTTATTGACTCATTCCCACACTATAAGAACGAGGGGTCACCCAAGGAAATGAACAGGCGGCAGGTTTCAAGCAAACCAAAGGAAGTTTTTCTTCACTCAGTGCAGTTAACCTGTGGAACTCCTTGCCAGAGGATGTTGTGAAGACTGGGACTGAACAGGGGCCAAACAAGAGCTAGCTAGATTCATGGAGGCTAGGCCCATCAACGGCTATTAGCCAGACTGGGTAGGAATGGCGTGCCCAGCCTCTGTCTGGGATGGATGACAAGGGAGGGATCACGTGAGGATTCCCTGTTGTGTCACCTCCCTCCGGGGCGCCTGGCGCTGGCCACTGTGGGCAGACAGACACTGGGCTGGATGGGCCTTTGGTCTGGCTAAGCTGATGTTCTTCTGGGTGGTGTAGCCCCTTGCGAGGGCGCCAGGACGCGGCTCACTAGTCTGCCCCCGCCCGCATGGCTAGCGCAAGGCCCGGCACAGAGCGCCTGGCGCTCCGAACCCAGGAGTCCTGCGGGGGCTGCACTTGGCTGAAGAGAGCTCGGGCAGGGGGGCGGTCCCTTAGAGCCAGCTGCCGTCTCAGCAGGGGCCGCGGGGAGCCCCTCTGGAAAGCCCTCCGCAGGGAGCCTGCCGAGATCTGGGCTCTTCAGGCTGGTGCCCTTTGGCTCTCTAGATCTGGTTTGCAGTGGAAGGCAGCTCTGCCATCAGTCGCCTGTACCCCTCCGAGGCCTGGAGCGTGTACCTCAGCCTGCAGCTCATGAGCGGGTCCAAGGACTTCGGCTTCAACGAGACGTTTGTGAGCCTCTTCTTTAACGAGGACGGGCTGCAGCAGGTGAGGGGGGCCGGCTGGCTCCCGCGGGGTTAACTCCACCGTGCTGCCAAGCGGAGGGACTCCATTTGCACCGTGGGGCTACCCCTGACTGGCACCCGTGTAGATGAGATCGGAAGTGAGAGGCACCTCCAGGGCTCGCGCCGGGAGGGCTGCCCAGCTGCCCCACTGCAAGAGGCATGGCCAAGTGGCCCATTTCCACACAGGTCTGAGCCCGATTCCCGCTTGGATCCCAGAGCCTCCCGCCAGCCCCTGCCCTGTGCAGCCTGAAACCTGCCAGACCCGCTGTTCACCCCTCCACTGGTGCCAGGCTGAGCTGAGCTTCCCTCGCTCTCCGGGTAGCTGGTGAATCAGGAAAGACACCCCTCCCCCTGCCCAAGGGGCTGTGACCGTCTCTGAGCCGGGCAGCCAGGCTAGGATCCCGGCCCATGCGCCTGTCCTGGAGTAGCTGTCGTGCTGCCTCCGCTCTCCCGGCCCACTGGGAGCCAGACGCTGCTTCTGAGCAAAGCCCCAGGCCTGCCTCTGAGTCCTCCTGGGCCTACGACTCAGTTTCCCTTCCTGAGTGCGCTGCGGATTTACGCCGGGGTATTGCCGGAGCCCCACGAGCCCCGGCTGGGGCCAGCCAGAGAGCGTCTAAGAACAGCCTCCCCTGTCAGTAGCTTCTGGCCACTGAGGAGCAGATGGTGGCCAGGTGACCGGGGTTGCCTGGAAGCTGGGCGCTCAGGCGGCTCAGGAGTCATTCGGGTGCTGCCCAGCTGATGAGCAGTGCATGCCTGGCCGGCAGCCTGTGTTTCTCCTGGTGGTGCACATCCACACAGGCCTCGGTGCACGTCGCAAAATGTATTCCGCACAGGGCTGGAAACAGTTCGATTTCCTGCCCTCGCCTCTCGTTTCAGCTGGTTTACATAAGGGATGGAGACAAGGAGAAGGAGGGAAAGCTAATCAAGAGGAACTTCCCTGTCCATTATATCCTGACCTACCAGCAGCTCATCTACAGCCAGTACCGCTCCGTTTATTTCAAGTGAGTCGCGATATGGGCTGGCCGGGGGCAAAGACGCTTCCAGCGCTGCTAGGGCCAAGGCGGGGCTGCCAGCTCTGGCTGCGTCCTCGTTCCCAGGCCTCAACGCGCTTACGAAAGGGCGCCCGGTCGTTCCCCGGGACGGGCTGGCCCAAGGTCACCCAGCAAAGCAGCAGCAGGGCTGGGAATGGAAGCCAGATCTCCCGCGTGTGTGGTCTGCCAGGCAGCAGAGATCCTAGGGGCCTATCCTGCCTTGTGCTCAGCACCTGGGAGTGGGCCGATCCGGGCAGGCTGGGATGCAGGTGCAGCCTCACGGCCTCTTCTGGGTGTAACCTGATCCCGCCGCTCCCCTTGGCTGTGAGCAGTGTGGGCCGCATGACACGCGGCTGAAAGGTCCGTCCAGTGCCCGTGCTCCACCCGCCCCCGTCCGGCCCCATGCCCGGGTGGCCGGTGCCAGCCCGCCCTGGTGCCTGTGTCCCCTTGTTGCTTAGTGACGTGCACTACATCAAGTTCTTCCAGTCCTGCTCCTTCTCCACCATGCGCTTCAAGGACCTCCCCGCCCCGCAGCGCTTCACCCGGATGGAGCACTACCGCACCGAGCCGCCCGACGTCATGGACCCCACCGGCTTCCACAGCAACAGGTCCCTGGCAGTGTACCAGGGCCTGATCTTCCAGCTGCTCTGGCTGCACGCCGACTACAGCCGGGTGAGCGCCCGCAGCCGCTCGAGGAGCTGAGGGCTGGGGGGGGTGAGCTCTGGGAGGAGCTGAGCGCTGGGGTGGGGGGTGAGCTACGGGGGGAGGTGAGCGCTGGGGTGGGGGGTGAGCTACGGGGGGAGGTGAGGGTTGGGGGGGTGAACTCCGGGGGGAGCTGAGGGTGGGGGGGTGAGCTACGGGGGGAGGTGAGGGTTGGGGGGATGCGCTTCGGGAGGAGGTGAGGGCTGGGGGGGTGAACTCCGGGGGGAGCTGAGGGCTGGGGGGGGTGAACTCCAGGGGGAGCTGAGCGCTGGGGGGGCGGTGAGCACCGGGGGGGGAGCTGAGGACGGGGGTGAACTCTGGGGGGAGCTGAGGGCTGGGGGGGGTGAGCTCTGGGAGGAGCTGAGCGCTGGGGTGGGGGGTGAGCTACGGGGGGAGGTGAGGGTTGGGGGGGTGAACTCCGGGGGGAGCTGAGCGCTGGGGTGGGGGGTGAGCTACGGGGGGAGGTGAGGGTTGGGGGGGTGCGCTTCGGGGGGAGGTGAGGGTTGGGGGGGTGAACTCCGGGGGGAGCTGAGGGGGGGGGGTGAGCTACGGGGGGAGGTGAGGGTTGGGGGGATGCGCTTCGGGAGGAGGTGAGGGCTGGGGGGGGTGAACTCCAGGGGGAGCTGAGCGCTGGGGGGGCGGTGAGCACCGGGGGGGGAGCTGAGGACGGGGGGGTGAACTCTGGGGGGAGCTGAGGGCTGGGGGGGGTGAGCTCTGGGGGGAGCTGAGGGTGGGGGAGGTGAACTCCAGGGGGAGCTGAGGGCTGGGGGGGTGCACTCCGGGGGGAGCTGAGGGCTCGGGGGGTGCACTCCGGGGGGAGCTGGGGGGTGCACTCCGGGGGGAGCTGAGGGCTGGGGGGGTGAACTCTGGGGGGAGCTGAGGGCTGGGGGGGTGAGCTCTGGGGGGAGCTGAGGGTAGGGGGGGTGAACTCCGGGGGGAGCTGAGAGCTGGGGGGGTGAGCTCTGGGGGGGAGCTGAGGGTGGGGGGGTGCACTCCGGGGGGAGCTGAGCGCTGGGGGGGTGCACTCCGGGGGGAGCTGAGGGCTGGGGGGGTGAACTCTGGGGGGAGCTGAGGGCTGGGGGGGGTGAGCTCTGGGGGGGAGCTGAGGGTAGGTGGGGTGAACTCCGGGGGGAGCTGAGGGCTGGGGGGGGGGTGAGCTCTGGGGGGAGCTGAGGGTGGGGGAGGTGAACTCCGGGGGGAGCTGAGGGCTGGGGGGGGTGACTCCAGAGGGAGCTGAGCGCTGGGGGGGCGGTGAGCACCGGGGGGGGAGCTGAGGACGGGGGGTGAACTCTGGGGGGAGCTGAGGGCTGGGGGGGGTGAGCTCTGGGGGGAGCTGAGGGTGGGGGGGTTCGCTCCGGGGGGAGCTGAGGGCTGGGGGGGTGCACTCCGGGGGGAGCTGAGGGTGGAGCTGAGGGCTGGGGGGGTGCACTCCGGGGGGAGCTGAGGGCTGGGGGGGTGAGCTCTGGGGGGGAGCTGAGGGTGGGGGGGGTACGCTCCGGGGGGAGCTGAGGGCTGGGGGGGTGCACTCCGGGGGGAGCTGAGCGCTGGGGGGGGGGCACTCCGGGGGGAGCTGAGGGCTGGGGGGTGCACTCTGGGGGGAGCTGAGCGCTGGGGGGGTGCACTCCGGGGGGAGCTGAGGGCTGGGGGGTGAACTCCGGGGGGAGCTGAGGGCTGGGGGGTGCACTCCGGGGGGAGCTGAGCGCTGGGGGGTGCACTCCGGGGGGAGCTGACGGTGGGGGGGGTACGCTCCGGGGGGAGCTGAGGGCTGGGGGGGTGCACTCCGGGGGGAGCTGAGGGCTGGGGGGGGTACGCTCCGGGGGGAGCTGAGGGCTGGGGGGGGTGAACTCCAGGGGGAGCTGAGCGCTGGGGGGGCGGTGAGCACCGGGGGGGGAGCTGAGGACGGGGGGGGTGAACTCTGGGGGGAGCTGAGGGCTGGGGGGGGTGAGCTCTGGGAGGAGCTGAGCGCTGGGGTGGGGGGTGAGCTACGGGGGGAGGTGAGGGTTGGGGGGTGAACTCCGGGGGGAGCTGAGCGCTGGGGTGGGGGGTGAGCTACGGGGGGAGGTGAGGGTTGGGGGGTGCGCTTCGGGGGGAGGTGAGGGTTGGGGGGGTGAACTCCGGGGGGAGCTGAGGGTGGGGGGTGAGCTACGGGGGGAGGTGAGGGTTGGGGGGATGCGCTTCGGGAGGAGGTGAGGGCTGGGGGGGGTGAACTCCAGAGGGAGCTGAGCGCTGGGGGGGCGGTGAGCACCGGGGGGGAGCTGAGGACGGGGGGTGAACTCTGGGGGGAGCTGAGGGCTGAGGGGGTGCACTCCGGGGGGAGCTGAGGGTGGAGCTGAGGGCTGGGGGGGTGCACTCCGGGGGGAGCTGAGGGCTGGGGGGGGTGAGCTCTGGGGGGAGCTGAGGGTGGGGGGGGTACGCTCCGGGGGGAGCTGAGGGCTGGGGGGGTGCACTCCGGGGGGAGCTGAGCGCTGGGGGGGGTGCACTCCGGGGGGAGCTGAGGGCTGGGGGGTGCACTCTGGGGGGAGCTGAGCGCTGGGGGGGTGCACTCCGGGGGGAGCTGAGGGCTGGGGGGTGCACTCCGGGGGGAGCTGAGGGCTGGGGGGTGCACTCCGGGGGGAGCTGACGGTGGGGGGGGTACGCTCCGGGGGGAGCTGAGGGCTGGGGGGGTGCGCTCCGGGGGGAGCTGAGGGCTGGGGGGGGTACGCTCCGGGGGGAGCTGAGGGCTGGGGGGGGTGCATTCCGGGGGGAGCTGAGGGCTGGGGGGGTGCACTCTGGGGGGGAGCTGAGGGCTGGGGGGGGTGAGCTCTGGGGGGAGCTGAGGGCTGGGGGGGTACGCTCCGGGGGGAGGTGAGGGCTGGGGGGGTGCACTCCGGGGGGAGCTGAGGGCTGGGGGGGTGCACTCTGGGGGGAGCTGAGGGCTGGGGGGGGTGAGCTCGGGGGGGAGCTGAGGGTGGGGGGGTGCACTCCGGGGGGAGCTGAGGGCTGGGGGGGTGCGCTCCGGGGGAGCTGAGGGCGGGGGGGTGCACTCTGGGGGGAGCTGAGGGGGGGGGGGTGAACTCCGGGGGGAGCTGAGGGCTGGGGGGGTGCACTCCGGGGGGAGCTGAGCGCTGGGGGGGTGCACTCCGGGGGGAGCTGAGCGCTGGGGGGGGTGCACTCCGGGGGGAGCTGAGGGCTGGGGGGTGCACTCCGGGGGGAGCTGAGGGCTGGGGGGGTGAACTCCGGGGGGAGCTGAGGGCTGGGGGGTGCACTCCGGGGGGAGCTGACGGTGGGGGGGGTACGCTCCGGGGGGAGCTGAGGGCTGGGGGGGTGCGCTCTGGGGGGAGCTGACGGTGGGGGGGGTACGCTCCGGGGGGAGCTGAGGGCTGGGGGGGTGCACTCCGGGGGGAGCTGAGGGCTGGGGGGGGTACGCTCCGGGGGGAGCTGAGGGCTGGGGGGGTGCATTCCGGGGGGAGCTGAGGGCTGGGGGGGTGCACTCTGGGGGGAGCTGAGGGCTGGGGGGGGTGAGCTCTGGGGGGAGCTGAGGGCTGGGGGGGTGCATTCCGGGGGGAGCTGAGGGCTGGGGGGGTGCACTCTGGGGGGAGCTGAGGGCTGGGGGGGGTACGCTCCGGGGGGAGCTGAGGGTGGGGGGGGTGCGCTCCGGGGGGAGCTGAGGGCTGGGGGGGTACGCTCCGGGGGGAGCTGAGGGCTGGGGGGGTGCACTCTGGGGGGAGCTGAGGGCTGGGGGGGGTGAGCTCGGGGGGGAGCTGAGGGTGGGGGGGTGCACTCCGGGGGGAGCTGAGGGCTGGGGGGGTGCACTCTGGGGGGAGCTGAGGGCTGGGGGGGGTGAGCTCTGGGGGGAGCTGAGGGCTGGGGGGGGTGCATTCCGGGGGGAGCTGAGGGCTGGGGGGGTGCACTCTGGGGGGAGCTGAGGGCTGGGGGGGGGTCCCTCCGGGGGGAGCTGAGGGTGGGGGGGGTGCGCTCCGGGGGGAGCTGAGGGCTGGGGGGGTACGCTCCGGGGGGAGCTGAGGGCTGGGGGGGTGCACTCTGGGGGGAGCTGAGGGCTGGGGGGGGTGAGCTCGGGGGGGAGCTGAGGGTGGGGGGGTGCACTCCGGGGGGAGCTGAGGGCTGGGGGGGTGCGCTCCGGGGGGAGCTGAGGGGCGGGGGGGGTGCACTCCGGGGGGAGCTGAGGGCGGGGGGGGTGAACTCCGGGGGGAGCTGAGGGCTGGGGGGGTGCACTCCGGGGGGAGCTGAGCGCTGGGGGGGCTGGCATGGCACGCTCTTAGCCATGGCCCGCACCGGCCCACCGTCAGCTCTGGGAGGGGGGTTGGTGGAAGGGCGTGGCCCTGGGGTGAGGTGCCACGGGACGTGGGCCAGGGGAGCTGCCACTGAGCAAGCCCCGTTTTTTCTAGCCTTACGCTGACCCGGTCCACGACCCGACCTGGCGCTGGTGGAAGAACCGCAAGCAGTACGCCGTAAGGCCAGCTTCTGTCGAGAACGACCCCCAGAGCCCCCCAGCCCCACGGTGGTGGATTCCTCTAGGGTCAGGCCTGTAGACTGGGACCCCGGACAGTGTCTGTTGGGAACGTCCCTCCTCTCTTCCGCAGTTTCCCAAGTGCCCTCCTCTGCGTCCTGTCCCAAGCGGCTGCAGCCGAACAGCTGCCGAGCGCCTCCGCAGAGGGGGCCGGAGAAGCCGCTTCTCCCACCTGGCTGAGGTCTCCACTGGGCTGTGGGAGTGAGCCCCGAGAGTCAGAGGGGGCAGACTTGGGCCGGTAGTAGCCGTGGGCTAGAGTAAGTCTGTACCATGGGGACCCAGGGCTTACTGCTGAGAATTCCCTGGAGCCCAAACTTTCCTCTGATTTTCCCCATCTGTGTGGAGTACATTTTGTGCTGTGCACCGAGGCGTGTGGGGATGTGCACTACCCGTAGGAACACCTGCTGCTGGCTCTGGGCGCTCTGCTACTCAGCTGGGTGGCGCCTGAATCTCTCCTGGGTGGCCTCCCTAGCGCCCCGCTTCCAGGGAACCCTGCCGGAGCCCTCCACGGCCCCCCGCTTTGGGGCTGTGGGGTGAGGTGCGCCCAGGGGCGTGGAAGCCCAGACTCACCTTGCGCGGATCGTAAGCCCTGTCCTTTTCCTCTGGGGCATGCCCGGGCGGAGGGCTGAGGACTCCCTTCCCGAGGCGGGGCAGGGACGTGCTTTGGAGCCCATCCCGAGGGCCATGGCCGCGTGCCCGGAGGAACGGATTGTTTTGCACACGCAGTTAACACACGTTTCCAGCAGCGACCTCCAGGCGCCCTGCTCCTGGCCGGGCTGCTGTCTGCCGCTCCACAGCAGACAGGGTGCTGGCGAGACTCGGGCCCAGGCGGGCCTGGCGCGGCGTGAACCGCGCACGGCGTAGCCATGGCCTTGTGCGCCTGCTGCATTGGGAGCGTGGTAGCCGCGCTGGTCCAGCCGGCAGCGGGCGGTAGAGATGAAAGCCGCCTCGCCTTTCCCAGGAGTACTACTTCTACGTGGCCAGCAACGGCAACTCCTCCGGGGGCGTCTTCGTCAACATGGAGAGCTATGTGAAGATCTACGACTTGCAGGCCAACAACCAGCTGCCCAGAAAGATTTACCTGGACAAGAACAACGTCTATTCCTTCTCGGTGTTCCTGAGCATCGAGCTGTCCGCAGAAAGCAGTAAGAGCGGGGAATGGGCGGATTTCGCTGCCTCGCTGCATTTGCAGGGGATTGGAGGAGCCGGCGCCGCCTGCGTGAGAGCAGGAGTAATCAGACCTAGCGCTTCTCACCAGTATCTGTGTTTCACAAAGGAGGGCAGGAGCATCGTCTCCACAGACGAGATGGGGAAACTGAGGCACAGAGCGGGGCCTGGACTTGCTCAAGGTTACCCCATAGAAGCATAGAGCTGGAAGAGACCTCAGAAGGTCTCCTGACCCCTGCCTCCCGTCAGACGGGTTTCTCCCGCTCTCCGGCTCTGGGATGGCAGTGGTGTCTAGTGATCAGAGCAGAGGGGGCTGGGATCCAGGAGTCCCGGGGTTTATTCCCACCTGCAGGAGGGCAGTGAGGTCTTGCTGCCCTTGGGTAGCCCACAGCCGCGCAGTTCCTCCGCACAGGGCTGCGCTGACCTCATCTCTGGCCAGTGTGAGCAGTGCCCAGTGGAGGCCAGGGGTGCCCAGAGCCGCGGGCGTGAGCCCTGTCATGAGCAGCTGGTGACAGCGTTCCATCACCGCCCGCCTGGCCATGGCGCTCTGCACCCGTAAGCCCCCATCCTTGCTGCATGGGGCTCATGATCTCCCTGCCCGGGTGCTTTTCCAGCGGCTGCCTTGTCGGCCGCAGGCCCCTGCGCCTCCCTCAGAGGGGTCTCTCTTCCCTGCAGTAGAGGAAACCCCAGAAGACAACTCCCTCGATTTCGTGTGGCTCACCATCGTCCTAGGGCACCCGGAGTACGTGGTGTCCCACCTCCGCCGGAGGAACCTGGTCAGCCGGGGCTCTGTGCTCTACCAGGTGAGAGCCTCGGGCCCGCTGCTATGGGAGGGGCCGCACTTTGGGGGCGGTGCGTGGCCGCGCCTGTGGCGCCGAGCGGGGCCTCGCTTTGGGGGCGGTGCGTGGCCGTGCCTGTGGCGCCGAGCGGGACCTCGCTTTGGGGGCGGTGCGTGGCCGTGCCTGTGGCGCCGAGCGGGGCCTCGCTTTGGGAGCGGTGCGTGGCCGTGCCTGTGGCGCCGAGTGGGGCCGCACTTTGGGGGCGGTGCGTGGCCGTGCCTGTGGCGCCGAGCGGGGCCTCGCTTTGGGAGCGGTGCGTGGCCGTGCCTGTGGCGCCGAGTGGGGCCGCACTTTGGGGGCGGTGCGTGGCCGTGCCTGTGGCGCCGAGCGGGGCCTCACTTTGGGGGCGGTGCGTGGCCGCGGGTGTGGCGCCGAGCAGGGCCGCACTTTGGGGGCGGTCCGTGGCTGTGCCTGTGGCGCCGAGCGGGGCCTCGCTTTGGGGGCGGTGCGTGGCTGTGCCTGTGGCGCCGAGCGGGGCCACGCTTTGGGGGTGGTGCGTGGCTGTGCCTGTGGCGCCGAGCGGGGCCTCGCTTTGGGGGCGGTGCGTGGCCGCGGGTGTGGCGCCGAGCAGGGCCGCGCTTTGGGGGCGGTCCGTGGCTGTGCCTGTGGCGCCAAGCGGGGCCTCGCTTTGGGGGCGGTGCGTGGCCGTGCCTGTGGCGCCGAGCGGGGCCGCGATTTGGGGGCGGTGCGTGGCCGTGCCTGTGGCGCCGAGCGGGGCCTCGCTTTGGGAGCGGTGCGTGGCTGCGGGTGTGGCGCCGAGCGGGGCCACGCTTTGGGAGGGGTGCGTGGCCGCGGGTGTGGCGCCGAGCGGGGCCGTGCTTTGGGGGCGGTGCGTGGCCGTGCCTGTGGCGCCGAGCGGGGCCTCGCTTTGGGGGCGGTGTGTGGCCGTGCCTGTGGCGCCGAGCGGGGCCGCGCTTTGGGGGCGGTGCGTAGCCACGGGTGTGGCGCCGAGCGGGGCCGTGCTTTGGGGGCGGTGCGTGGCTGTGCCTGTGGCGCCGAGCGGGGCCGTGCTTTGGGGGCGGTGCGTGGCCATGCCTGTGGCGCCGAGCGGGGCCTCGCTTTGGGGGCGGTGCGTGGCTGCAGGTGTGGCGCCGAGCGGGGCCACACTTTGGGGACGGTGCGTGGCCGCGGGTGTGGCGCCGAGCGGGGCCACGCTTTGGGGGCGGTGCGTGGCCGTGCCTGTGGCGCCGAGCGGGGCCTCGCTCTGGGGGCGGTGCGTGGCCGCGGGTGTGGCGCCGAGCGGGGCCGCGCTTTGGGGGCGGTGCGTGGCCGTGCCTGTGGCGCCGAGCGGGGCCGTGCTTTGGGGGCGGTGCGTGGCTGTGCCTGTGGCGCCGAGCGGGGCCGTGCTTTGGGGGCGGTGCGTGGCCGTGCCTGTGGCGCCGAGCGGGGCCTCGCTTTGGGGGCGGTGCGTGGCCGCGCCTGTGGCGCCGAGCGGGGCCACGCTTTGGGGGCGGTGCGTGGCCGTGCCTGTGGCGCCGAGCGGGGCCTCGCTTTGGGGGCGGTGCGTGGCCGTGCCTGTGGCGCCGAGCGGGGCCTCGCTTTGGGGGCGGTGCGTGGCCGTGCCTGTGGCGCCGAGCGGGGCCGTGCTTTGGGGGCGGTGCGTGGCCGTGCCTGTGGCGCCGAGCGGGGCCTCGCTTTGGGGGCGGTGCGTGGCCGCGGGTGTGGCGCCGAGCGGGGCCGCGCTTTGGGGGCGGTGCGTGGCCGTGCCTGTGGCGCCGAGTGGGGCCGCGCTTTGGGGGCGGTGCATGGCCGTGCCTGTGGCGCCGAGCGGGGCCTCGCTTTGGGGGCGGTGCGTGGCCGTGTCTGTGGCGCCGAGCGGGGCCGTGCTTTGGGGGCGGTGCGTGGCCGTGCCTGTGGCGCCGAGCGGGGCCGTGCTTTGGGGGCGGTGCGTGGCCGTGCCTGTGGCGCCGAGCGGGGCCGTGCTTTGGGGGCGGTGCGTGGCCGTGCCTGTGGCGCCGAGCGGGGCCTCGCTTTGGGGGCGGTGCGTGGCCATGCCTGTGGCGCCGAGCGGGGCCTCGCTTTGGGGGCGGTGCGTGGCCGCGGGTGTGGCGCCGAGCGGGGCCGCGCTTTGGGGGCGGTGCATGGCCGTGCCTGTGGCGCCGAGCGGGGCCTCGCTTTGGGGTCGGTGCGTGGCCGCGGGTGTGGCGCCGAGCGGGGCCTCGCTTTGGGGGCGGTGCGTGGCCGTGCCTGTGGCGCCGAGCGGGGCCTCGCTTTGGGGGCGGTGCGTGGCCGCGGGTGTGGCGCCGAGCGGGGCCGTGCTTTGGGGGCGGGAACAGCACCTCTCAGTGCGCCCTGGTCTGCCCCCTACTGGCCTGGGGAGCAGGGAACAGCACCTCTCAGTGCGCCCTGGTCTGCCCCCTACTGGCCTGGGGAGCAGGGAACAGCACCTCTCAGTGCACCCTGGTCTGCCCCCTACTGGCCTGGGGAGCAGGGAACAGCACCTCTCAGTGCGCCCTGGTCTGCCCCCTACTGGCCTGGGGGCAGGGAACAGCACCTCTCAGTGCACCCTGGTCTGCCCCCTACTGGCCTGGGGGCAGGGAACAGCACCTCTCAGTGCGCCCTGGTCTGCCCCCTACTGGCCTGGGGAGCAGGGAACAGCACCTCTCAGTGCACCCTGGTCTGCCCCCTACTGGCCTGGGGAGCAGGGAACAGCACCTCTCAGTGCACCCTGGTCTGCCCCCTACCGGCCTGGGGAGCAGGGAACAGCACCTCGCAGTGCACCCTGGTCTGCCCCCTACTGGCCTGGGGAGCAGGGACTGCCTCCTGAGTAACAAACCCTCCAGGACCCCTAAGAAGAAGGAGTCAGGGGTCCCTGCGCCGGGTCCCTGACCTCGCCCCGCCATGGCTCCGATCTGTGCCCTGCCCTGGGGGCTGGGAGCTGGGGGTGCAGACCCTAGTGCGGGCCCGGCACCGGGGTGGCCTGCAGAGCCGGCCTGCGTGTTTCTGGATCCCTCAGTGCTTCAAGAGAGCCCGGCCCCCAGTGTGGATGGAGCCTGGCCCTGCCGGGCCGCCCTCCCCAGTAGCTGCCAATCACCCGCAGGTGACCATCAGGGACACTGGCAAGTACCCGGAACAAGGGCTGAGTGGCAAGAACCTCTTGAGGAGCTCCATGATCTTGAAGGTAGGCACCTGGCCGCCCGTGGTGCAGGGACGGGAAGGGGCAGCCCCGTGGCCCGGCCGGGACTCACCCTCCTCCCCGCACTGCAGGTGATCAACGCGCCGACACAGTGCTACCACTACACGGCGTCCGGCCCCCAGCTGCAGGTACGGGATGTGCGCCGCGGGGGGGATAGCAGTGGGCCAATGATATCACATCGTCTGTATGCCCCCCCGCCCACCGTCTCAGTCTCCACCCGCCCCCCATCTCCGTCCCCACCTGCCCTCCAGTCTCTGCCCCCACCAGGCCCCCTGTCTCCCTCCCCCCCCCCCACACCGGCCCTGTCTCCCTCTCCAGCCCCGACCTGCCCCCGTCTCCCTCTCCACCCCCACCCACCCACTCCATGCATCCTGTGTGACTCCTGCACCCCCGTAGTGGCACGAACAGACTCCCCCAGCTGGTAGAACAGGGGGGTTTAGCGCTTCTCCAAGGATGCAGCCCAGCACAGATGGGATCTGGTTCCAGGGCCGGCCTAGGATGCCTCAGGCCCCTGGAGATGGGGGAGCCTGGGCCCCTAAATCCCAGCCCCGTCCCCAGGCTGCCTTCTCCATGATCCCAGACAGAAAGTGACTCTCTTCCAGCCCTGCCCCCCAGCCAGGGGTTGGTCTCCGCCCCCCTCCCTTTGTCTCCTTCCCTGGGAGGCACCGGTCGGACAGGTTGGGAGCCCCTGGCCTAGCGACTCATCCGCTGTCCTGCTGAGCCGTGCTACAGACAGCCGCCAGTGGAGTCACCCACAGCCCAGCCCAGCAACCAGCAAGGCCCCCCCACACCCCACTGGGCTATAGAGCAGACAGCCCCCCCGCGTCACAATCCCATCTAGCCATTGATCCATCCCCATACTCATGGCTAGCTGTCTGTCTGTCCTGCCGTGCGCGGTCGCTAGCTGTCTGTCTGTCTGTCCTGGCGTGCGCGGTCGCTAGCTGTCTGTCTGTCTGTCCTCCCCGTGCGCGATCGCTAGCTGTCTGTCTGTCCTGCCGTGCGCGGTCGCTAGCTGTCTGTCCATCCTGCCCGTGCGCGGTCGCTAGCTGTCTGTCTGTCCTGCCGTGCGCAGTCGCTAGCTGTCTGTCTGTCTGTCCTGCCGTGCGCGGTCGCTAGCTGTCTGTCTGTCTGTCCTCCCCGTGCGCGGTCGCTAGCTGTCTGTCTGTCTGTCCTGCTGTGCGCAGTCGCTAGCTGTCTGTCTGTCTGTCCTCCCCGTGCGCGGTCGCTAGCTGTCTGTCTGTCTGTCCTGCCGTGCGCGGTCGCTAGCTGTCTGTCTGTCTGTCCTCCCCGTGCGCGGTCGCTAGCTGTCTGTCTGTCTGTCCTCCCCGTGCGCGATTGCTAGCTGTCTGTCTGTTTGTCCTCCCCGTGCGCGATCGCTAGCTGTCTGTCCGTCCTGCCGTGCGCGGTCGCTAGCTGTCTGTCTGTTTGTCCTCCCCGTGCGCGATCGCTAGCTGTCTGTTTGTCCTCCCCGTGCACGATCGCTAGCTGTCTGTCCGTCCTGCCGTGCGCGATCGCTAGCTGTCTGTCTGTCCTGCCGTGCGCGGTCGCTAGCTGTCTGTCTGTCTGTCCTGCCGTGCGCGGTCGCTAGCTGTCTGTCTGTCCTGCCGTGCGCGGTCGCTAGCTGTCTGTCTTGCCCCACAGCATGGTTCCTGCAGCACTAGGGTTGCTCTTGCCTGTGGCGAAACGCTCCCTGTGAAGAGCAGGACACAAACCTTCCTGAGGGTTCCTGCCCCCCCCCACTCCGTGCTGCCCTGGGGCTGGCAGTGGGGTGGGCCTGGATCCGTGCTGGGCTGGTGCGCGAAGGCGAGGGGCTGCGCCACGGGATCCCTGGGGCCCTTACCCACAGGGCCCCTCCCCCTGCAGGGCTACGCCATGGTGCCCCTGTTCATTGGCTGCCCCCCGGGGAAGAGGCTGGCCTTTGACATCACCAGGACCCTGCGGCACACGGCCAAGGAGAACAAGCACTACTTCGACTGCTTGCACAAGAACCCCGACATGCCCTGCTTCTTCTTCGACGACGGTGAGGAGCCCCCAGGAGCGGCCCCGGCCCCCGCCCGGCCCCCCCGCCTTCGCCCCTCGGCCGTGGGACCCGGCCCCCCGCCCGGCCCGTCCCGTCCGCCTTCGCCCCTCGGCCGTGGGACCCGGCCCCCGCCCGGCCCGTCCGCCTTCGCCCCTCGGCCGTGGGACCCCCCCCCCGCCCGTGGGACCCCGCCCCCGCCCGGCCCGTCCGCCTTCGCCCCTCGGCCGTGGGACCCGGCCCCCCGCCCGGCCCGTCCCGTCCGCCTTCGCCCCTCGGCCGTGGGACCCGGCCCCCGCCCGGCCCGTCCGCCTTCGCCCCTCGGCCGTGGGACCCCGCCCCCCGCCCGTGGGACCCCGCCCCCGCCCGGCCCGTCCGCCTTCGCCCCTCGGCCGTGGGACCTGGCCCCGCCCCGTGGGACCCCGCCCCCACCCGGCCCGTCCGCGGGACCCGGCCCGTCCGCCTTCGCCCCTCGGCCGTGGGACCCGGCCCCCGCCCGGCCCGTCCGCCTTCGCCCCTCGGCCGTGGGACCCGGCCCCCCCGCCTTCGCCCCTCGGCCGTGGGACCCGGCCCCCCGCCCGGCCCGGCCGCCTTCGCCCCTCGGCCGTGGGACCCGGCCCCCCCGCCCGGCCCGTCCGCCTTCGCCCCTCGGCCGTGGGACCCGGCCCCCCCGCCCGGCCCGTCCGCCTTCGCCCCCGGCCCCCCGCCCGGCCCGTCCGCCTTGGGACCCGTCCCCCGGCCCCCCCCCCGGCCCGTCCCCCGGCCCCCCGCCCGGCCCGTCCGCCTTCGCCCCCCGGCCCCCCGCCCGGCCCCCCCGCCTTCGCCCCTCGGCCGTGGGACCCGGCCCCCGCCCGGCCCGTCCGCCTTCGCCCCTCGGCCGTGGGACCCCGCCCCCCGCCCGTGGGACCCCGCCCCCGCCCGGCCCGTCCGCCTTCGCCCCTCGGCCGTGGGACCCGGCCCCCCGCCCGGCCCGTCCCGTCCGCCTTCGCCCCTCGGCCGTGGGACCCGGCCCCCCGCCCGGCCCGTCCGCCTTCGCCCCTCGGCCGTGGGACCCCGCCCCCCGCCCGTGGGACCCCGCCCCCCCCGCCCGGCCCGTCCGCCTTCACCCTTCCGCCTTCGCCCCTCGGCCGTGGGACCCGGACCCCCCCGCCCGGCCCGTCCGCCTTCGCCCCTCGGCCGTGGGACCCGGCCCCCCCGCCCGGCCCGTCCGCCTTCGCCCCTCGGCCGTGGGACCCGGCCCCCCGCCCGGCCCGTCCGCCTTCGCCCCCGGCCCCCCGCCCGGCCCGTCCGCCTTGGGACCCGTCCCCCGGCCCCCCCCCCGGCCCGTCCCCCGGCCCCCCGCCCGGCCCGTCCGCCCCCGGCCCCCCGCCCGGCCCGTCCGCCTTCGCCCCCCGGCCTTCGCCCCCCGGCCCGTCCGCCTTCGCCCCCGGCCCCCCGCCCGTCCGCCTTCGCCTTCGCCCCCCGCCCGGCCCGTCCGCCTTCACCCGTGGGCCCAGCCTGGGTCTGAGCTGCCCAGACCTTGGCCTTCCTGTGGCTGCTCCCACCCAACTGGCAGGGAGGGACTTGCATGCGGCCTGCTGCGCTCTACCCTCTTAGGCCCATGGCCTCTCCTCCATACGGGAACCCCCCACCTGGCCAGGGGCCAGCTGAGATTCCCCCACCCCGCTGGCAGCGAGGGAGGCTCCCCCACGGTAGGATGTCGCCTGCACCCCCCGTCCGCAAGGGGGCGCGACTTTATTGACATTGGGGGTAGGAATGAGAGCGCCTCGCCCCCGCCCGTCGGGGGAAATGGGCCCATGGCTGGGGCCGTCTCCCCCCCGGAGAGGTGTCAGAGCCTTGGTCCTGGGGCCGGGCCTGGCCGACCTGTGAGGCCCCTTCCCGTTCTGGTGTCCTAGGATTCTCTCCACACGTACCCCCCCACCCCCGGGCTGTGCTCTGCAGGGCGCCCTGCCCGCTCAACTTTGTGCTTCTCTCTCCCGCAGTGTTTTACCCCTTCTTCTTGATCCAGGACATGGTGACGGGCGACTCGGGGCCCTTCACAGGACGGTGCGACTCAGGCAAAGCTGCCGCCTTGGCCCCAGCATCACCCCGCCCTGGGTGACCAGGGCCACTTCTTGGGCTGGCCCAGTGCCCTGGGGAAGCGTGGCCCTCACCAGCGCTAGGGCAGGTGCACCAAGGGGGAGGGGATCGAACCCAGCACCTTCAGCTCTGGGAACAGCCCGCCAGCAGCAGGCCGAGGTTGTTGAGCCACCAGGGGTGACAGACACCAGCCCCAGCTGCAGGGATGTGGGGGCGCTGCCCGGGTTCACCAGCTGCCCGCCCCGGCCGCGGGGTTGTAGCCACAAGCGGGGAGGGCTGGGCTGTTTGGGCTGCGATGGGGTTTCCAAGCGCCGGTTCTCACGGCAGCCTGTTCTTGGCTCCGAGGGTAGCTACACGCTGAAGGTCATTGGTGGGGGGCCGTACTCCGAGAGCCAGATCCAGTTGTACAGCCCGGGCGAAATCCTCAACTATAACACGGAAAACAGCAGGTAGGACCCAGGCGCCGGCTGGCGGCCCCCGACCGGGGCTGGGACAGGCGGTGGGCGGGGGAAGGGTTATTTACTTCTGCCCCGACCTGGCCCCGCTCGCCCAGCGAAAGCAGCAGGCGGCAGGTGGCTGGCCCGCGGAAGGGAGGGCCGCTTCCCCCCCATGGTCAGCCCGGATGCCCCGCCTGGCTTCTCCTGCCTCCCCGGGAGCTGGGGCTGCCACCGTGGGGTGGGGGCTGCGCGGCAGAAGAGGCAGCCTTCTGAGGATGCAGCTCGCGGGGCAAGGCAGCTCCACATAAGGGCGCCACCAGCACCCCCTCGCTGGAGCGCGCCCTTCCATCCATCGCACTCCTGGCCGGAGGAGGCGGCCCCCCGGGCTGTCCGACCCATGGCAATGGGCTGAGCGGCGCTTCCCCCCCAGCACGCTGCTGAGTCTGATCTGGAGGAGGGCCGATCGCACCAGACGCCCCCCCACCGACCCCAAGGGCTTCACTATCTTCTCCAGCAGGAAGAGTGGGATCAAGTAAGGCCGTCTCGTTGGGGGCCACCCCTCGCGCCATGGCCCGCCAGGGGAGCCTGCCTCACGCCCGCGTATGCCCTGTGTGTGGGGTGCACGGTGCTGGCGGGCGGCGCTTCGGCCCACCACACGCGCCCGCCTCTGTGCGGCGGGAGGGGGGCCCTGAACCCCTCCAGGCAGAGTTACTGCAAGGCGGGCTGGGGCCCACCTTAATGCAAGGGGGGCTAGGGCCGGGCCCACCCCACCCCACCCCACCCGAACGCCTGCTTTCCCTGCCTGCCAGCCCAGGCGAGCGCCCGGCTCTGTGGCCGCGGGGCACTGAAGCAGAGCGCTCAGCCGGCAGCTGTGAGGGTGTGACGACGCGTCGGGATTTCCCCGTCTCCTGCACCCCGAAATGGCACAAACAGACTCCACCAGCCGGTAGAATGGAGGTTGTTTATTGCTCCTCCAGCACAGCGCAGCACAGATGGAATCTGGTTACAGGAACTGGGGCTAAGAGGCCTCAGTGCCCCCTTGAGATAGGGGAGTCCCAGCCCCCTCCCCAGCTCCTTCTCCCCTGCTTTCCAGCCAGGACTAACTCTACCTCTCCCAGCCCTGCCCACAGCCAGGGCAGCATCCACCTCCCTTTGTTTCTCCCCATGGGGGGGCCGCAGGTCAGACAGGTTTTTGAGTCACCTTTGCATAGTGAGGTTTTCCCTGCTGGGTCTTGCTCCAGACAGCAGGGGTCACCACAGCCCAGCAAGTACCCCCCTACGTCACAGAGGGCAGCCAGGCGGGGCTCCCATTCCCGGGAACTTCAGAGCAGGGTGCAGGTGGGGACGGGACTCTGCGGGCGTCCCTTGCCACCAGACCCAGGCGGCTGATGAGCGTGGCGGGGGGTGGGTGCGGACGGACGAGTCTCACCGGCTGCGGGGTCCCCGTGTGGCCGTGTGCGCGGCGGCCGAGAGAAGAGACCGCGCCAGCTGCCGTGAGTGGAAACGCTTGGCGCCGGGTCCCTGCAGGTCGCTGTCTCTCCCTGCCCAGGTGGGTCTGTGAGCAGAACTCCCCCTGCCACGACGTGACCCCCTTGGACATGAGGGCGCCGGATTTCTTCTTTCTGGTGAAGGTGTCGAACAGGTGAGCCCCGGGCACAGTCGCAGAGTCAGCAGCTGGCAAATCGGTAATAGCCCCGGCGCCTCTGTTCATCCCACAGCCACTCCAGAGTCCTAGACCAGAACTGCAACCACTAGGCCAGACTGCCCATCCCTGGCTCCATGGACCAGCTCCCGGTGTCTAGGGGACAGGATGGGCTGCTCTGCCAGCGGCACAGGGCCTCAAGGAGGGGGTAGCGGCCCCTGGGGGGGTCTCCACAGCTGCCTTTGCCCCCGGCGAGTGTGTCGGGCTGGGCATGGCCAGGCCACCCTCAGCTAGGGCTGTTCCCTGCTCCCCCGGCTCCGGGGATGTGGAGGGTAAGTTGGAGCAACCCCGAGGCTGCTCCAGGCTACTCTGCAGGGTGGGTTCAGCGGGCACAAGGGGGCTTAAAACCGCCCTCACCCCCTCCAAGCTCAGGAATGGAGTAATCAAGAATCAGCCCTCCAGTCTAGTGTGGACCGCTCTCTGCCTCTGATTCCCCCCCCCCCCGCCCCCGAGCTGTGTCTGGGCCTCTGATCCCCCCCCCCCAAGCTGTGTCTACTCCTGAACATGGAGACCTGGGAGATGGGAGGGAGCGTGGGCTATAATAGCAGAGAGAAAGGAGGGACAAGGCAGAACTGGGAGGCAAGATCAAATCAGTACCTTAGATGCCCTATGTACAATGCGAGAAGTATGGGGAATAAGCCGGAAGAACTGGAAGTGCTAAGAAATTAAACTGTGACATCGTTGGCATCACAGAGACTTGGTGGGATGCTACACACGATTGGAATATCGGCATGGAAGGGTCCAGCTTGCTCAGGAAGGACAGGCGGGGAAAAGGAGGAGGTGTTGCCTTAGATATTAAAAATGAACACACTTGGACGGAGGCGGTGATGGACGTAGGAGACGGACGTGTTGAGAGTCTCTGGGGTAGATTAAAAGGGGTAAAAAAAAAGGTGATGTCATGCTAGGGGTCTACTACAGGCCACCTACCCAGGTGGAAGAAGTGGACGAGGCTTTTTTTAAACAACTCACAAAATCATCCAAAGCCCAAGATTTGGTGGTGATGGGGGACGTCAACTATCCAGACATCTGTTGGGAAACTAACACAGCAGGGCACAGACTATCCAATAGGTTCTTGGGCTGCATTGGAGACAACTTTTTATTTCAGAAGGTCGAAAAAGCTACCGGGGGGAAGCTGTTCTAGATTTGATACTAACAAATAAGGAGGAACTGGTTGAGAATTTGACAGTGGAAGGCAGCTTGGGTGAGAGTGATCGTGAAATCACAGAGTTCACAATTCTAAGGAAGGGTGGAAGGGAGAACGGCAAATTAGAGACAATGGATTTCGGGAAGGCGGATTTTGGTAAGCTCAGAGAGCTGATAGGTAAGGTCCCATGGGAATCAAGACTGAGGGGAAAAACAACTGAGGAGAGTTGGCAGTTTTTCAAAGGGACATTGTTAAGGGCCCAAAAGCAAGCTACTCCGCTGCGTTGGAAAGATAGAAAATATGGCAAAAGACCTTGGATCAAGCAGGAGCTCTTGCATGATCTAAAAATAAAAAGGAGTCCTATAAAAAATGGAAAGTAGGACACATTACAAGGGATGAATATAGGCAAACAGCACAGGAATGCAGGGGCAAGATTAGAAAGGCAAAGGCACAAAACGAGCTCAAACTAGCTACAGGCATAAAGAGAATCAAGACGACATTCTATAAATATATTAGAAGCAAGAGGAAGACCAAGGACAGGGTAGGCCCGCTGGTCAGTGAGGAGGGGGAAACAGTAACAGGAAACTTGGAAATGGCAGAGATGCTCAATGACTGCTTTGTTTCGGTCTTCACCGAGAAGTCTGTAGGAACGCCTCACATAGTGAATGCTAGTGGGAAGGGGGTAGGGTTAGAAGATAAAATAAAAAAAGAACAAGTTAAAAATCACTTAGGAAAGTTAGATGCCTGCAAGTCACCAGGGCCTGATGAAATGCATCCTAGAATACTCAAGGAGCTGATAGAGGAGCTATCTGAGCCTCTAGCTATTATCTTTGGAAAATCACGGAAGACCGGAGAGATTCCAGGAGACTAGAAAAGGGCAAATCTAGTGCCCATCTATAAAAAGGGGAATAAGAACAACCCGAGAAACTACAGACCAGTCAGTTTAACTTCTGTGCCAGGAAAGATAATGGAGCAGGTAATTAAGGAAATTATCTGCAAGCAGTTGGAAGATAATAAGGTGCCAGGGAACAGCCAGCATGGATTTGTAAAGAACAAATCATGTCAGACCAATCTGATAGCTTTCTTTGATAGGATAACCAGTCTTGTAGATAGGGCAGAGGTGGTGGACATGGTATACTTAGACTTTAGGAAGGCGTTTGATACGGTCTCGCATGATATCCGTATCAATAAACTAGGCAAATACAATTTGGACGGGGCTACTATAAGGTGGGTGCATAACTGGCTGGATAACCATTCCCAGCGAGTAGTTATTAACAGTTCACAATCCTGCTGGAAAGGAGTAACAAGTGGGGTTCCGCAGGGGTCTGTTTTGGGACTGGTTCTGTTCAATATCTTCATCAACGATTTAGATATCAGCATAGAGAGTATGCTTAAGTTTGCAGATGATCCAAAGCTGGGAGGGGTTGCAACTGCTCTGGAGGATAGAGTCATAATTCAAAATGATCTGGACAAATTGGAGAAATGGTCTGAGGTAAACAGGATGAAGTTTAATAAGGACAAATGCAAAGTGCTCCACTTGGGAAGGAACAATCAGTTTCACACACACAGAATGGGAAGTGACTGTCTAGGAAGGAGTACGGCAGAAAGGGATCTAGGGGTTATAGTGACCACAAGCTGAATATGAGTCAGCAGTGTGATGCTGTTGCAAAAAAAGCAAACGTGATTCTGGGCTGCATTAACAGGAGTGTTGTGAGCAAGACACGAGAAGTCATTCTGCCGCTCTACTCTGCGCTGGTTAGGCCTCAGTTGGAGTACTGTGTCCAGTTCTGGGCACCACATTTCAAGAAAGATGGAGAAATTGGAGAGGGTCCAGAGAAGAGCAACGAGAATGATGAAAGGTCGAGAGAACATGAGCTAGGAGGGGAGGCTGAAGGAACTGGGCTTGTTTAGTTTGGAAAGGAGAAGACTGAGGGGGGACATGAGAGCAGTTTTCAGGTACCTAAAAGGGTGTCACAAGGAGGAGGGAGAAAACGTGTCCTTCCTGGCCTCTGAGGACAGAACAAGAAGCAATGGGCTTACACTGCAGCAAGGGGGGGTTAGGCTGGACATTAGGACACTGGAGTAAATTGCCCAGGGAGGTTGTGGAATCCCCGTCTCTGGAGATATTTCAGAGCAGGCTGGATAAATGTCTGTCAGGGATGGGCTAGACAGTGCTGGGTCCTGCCATGGGGGCCGGAGACTGGACTGTGATTCTATAATCCTCTGACCCCCCCCGAGCTGTATTCAGAGCTGGGTGCTGGCCCCACCCCTGCCAAGACCCACTCTCTGGGCCATGTAACGGGAGGGGGCAGAGGCTGCGTGTCCGGGCGGATGGGCTCGCCCGCGAGGGCTGCTGGGCTTGAACCCTGGCGCCCTGACCGCCCCGCCCCGCCCCTCCCTGCAGGGCCGTGGACGAGAACACCTACTGCGACTACGACCTGGAGTTTGTCATCCACGTCCACGGCCTGCGGCTCAGCCCCTCCCGGGCCATCGTCTTCATGAAGGTGCGGGGGATGGAGGGCTGCTCTCCCGGGGGGGCCACGGCTCGGGGGGGCCTTGCCACGGCCAGGGGCTGGCACAGCCGCACGTGCTGGGCACCTCTAAGCGCTGCCCGGGCTGCCGGCCGAAGCCAAGGTGAGGGAAGCCTTGTAGCCAGGAGCCCCGGCTCCCAGCCCCTCTCTCCCCACCAGCCCCCACGCCCCTCCCAGAGCTGGGAGAGGAGCCCAGACCCCTCTGACCACTGGACACTACTTCCCTCCCCGAGCTGGGACAGACCCCCGGAGTCCTGGCTCCAGCCATCCCAGGCGCCTCGCGCCAGCCGGGCAGACGGGGCCGCCGGTGTCTGAACGGGGCCCCGTGTCTCCCGGCCGCGGGCAGGGATAACGGTGCCCCCCCCCCCGCAGATCTCCTTGGCCGTGCTCTCCGCCATCGTCTCCGTCTACATCCTCTGCCAAGTGCTGGGCCCCCCCGTCTGGGCCTGCTTCACCCGCCTGCTGCAATGGGTGGAGGAGACACTCGCCGTGCGCACAGGTGAGCTGGGCCCCCGCCCCCGCCCACCACTATCCAGCAACAGGGACACTGCGGGGTCCAGAGCAGCCCCCAAGCGGGCCGGCTGGCCTGGGTGTTAACCCGCCCAGCCTGTGACCGCCCCCCCCCGGCTCCCCGCCCGGTTCTGTCCCCCCCCCCCCCGGCTCTCAGCCTGGATCTGTCTCCCCCCCCCCCCGGCTCTCAGCCTGGATCTGTCTCCCCCCCCCCGGTTCCCCCCCAGCTCTCAGCCCAGTTCTGTGTCCCTTCCCTCCCGGCTCCCCGCCCGGTTCTGTCTCCCCCCCCCCCCCGGCTCTCAGCCTGGATCTGTCCCCCCCCCCGGCTCTCAGCCTGGATCTGTCCCCCCCCCGGCTCCCCCCCAGCTCTCAGTCCAGTTCTGTGTCCCTTCCCTCCCGGCTCCCCGCCCGGTTCTGTCTTCCCCCGGCTCTCAGCCTGGATCTGTCCCCCCCCCCCCGGCTCTCAGCCTGGATCTGTCCCCCCCCCGGCTCCCCCCCAGCTCTCAGCCCAGTTCTGTGTCCCTTCCCTCCCGGCTCCCCGCCCGGTTCTGTCTCCCCCCCCCCCCCCGGCTCTCAGCCTGGATCTGTCCCCCCCCCCCCCGGCTCTCAGCCTGGATCTGTCCCCCCCCCGGCTCCCCCCCAGCTCTCAGCCCAGTTCTGTGTCCCTTCCCTCCCGGCTCCCAGCCCGGTTCTGTTCCCCCCCCACACCCAAGCAGGTGTCTGTGTGACGGGGGGGTTACCCTTGGGGGTAGCGCCAGGCGCACTGGCCACGACGTCCCTGCTGCCTTTCTCTGCCATGGACCAGGCGGCGCGGCCTTGCCCCCGCTCCCGCCAGCCCTGCCAACGCCGCCTCGCTCTGTTCTTCCAGAGTCCACGGCCACCTTCGCCTCCTTCTCCAGCCACAACCACAGCACCATGCGCAGCACCTCCTCCCTGTGAGCCTGCCCCGCGCTGCACGGAGGGACCCGTCCCGCTGCGAGCCCCCGGATCCCAACAGGCCCCGCCCTGCGCCCTCCTGCCCGCAGCAGCCTGTCCCCGGCCCGGGGGCGAACCGCCAGGCGGGTTCAGGCCGGAATCCCCCGGCAGCTGGCCTGTCCCAGGGCTCCGGCAGCTCTCCCCCGACGGCCCGGGCCTCTCGCCGGGACCCAAACCTCTGGGCCCAGGAATCCCCTGCTGCTCCCTTCACTGAGCCAATGAAAACTGTCCCCTCTCCTCCCGGTTCTGCCTGTTTCCGAGGCTCTCGCCGCGAGGCTGGGGGAGGTGACTGGGGGAGTCGGGGGGGTCGCGGCGAGGCTGGGGGAGGTGACTGGGGGAGTCGGGGGGGTCGCGGCGAGGCTGGGGGGGTCAGGGCGAGGCTGGGGGAGGTGACTGGGGGAGTCGGGGGGGTCAGGGCGAGGCTGGGGGAGGTGACTGGGGGAGTTGGGGGGGTCAGGGCGAGGCTGGGGGAGGTAACTGGGGGAGTCGGGGGGGGTCAGGGCGAGGCTGGGGGAGGTGACTGGGGGAGTCGGGGGGGGTCAGGGCGAGGCTGGGGGAGGTGACTGGGGGAGTCGGGGGGGGTCAGGGCGAGGCTGGGGGAGTCGGGGGGGGTCAGGGCGAGGCTGGGGGAGGTGACTGGGGGAGTCGGGGGGGTCGCGGCGAGGCTGGGGGAGGTGACCGGGAGAGTCGGGGGGGTCGCGGCGAGGCTGCGGGAGGTGACTGGGGGGGTTGCGGCAATGCTAGGGGGAGGTGACCGGGAGGAGTCGGGGCGAACCTGGGGGGAGGTGACCGGGGGGGTTGCGGCGAGGCTGGGCGAGGTGACCGGGGGGGTAGGGGCGAGGCTGGGGGGAGGTGACTGGGGAGATCAGGGGGGTCACAGCGAGGCTGGGGGAGGTGACCGGGGGGGTCGGGGCGAGGCTGGGCGAGGTGACCGGAGGGGGTCGGGGCGAGGCTGGGGGGAGGTGACCGGGGGGGTCGGGGCGAGGCTGGGGGGAGGTGACCGGGGGGGTCGGGGCGAGGCTGGGGGGAGGTGACCGGGGGGGGGGGGGTCGGGGCGAGGCTGGGGGAGGTGACCGGGGGGGTCGGGGCGAGGCTGGACTGGCCCCTTCTCCTTGGCAAGGGGTGCAGGCCTGCTGCCTCAGGACCTCCTAGGCCTCTGCCTGGGGCTTGCTCAGGCCTGTCTCCCCAGCTGCCGTGCTGTGGCCTGGGCACCCTGCTGGCCAGCCCCCCCGCCATAAGGCCTCGCGGGCCCCGCCCGGCTGCCTCCCGCCCCCCCCGCTTGACTCCCCGCCCCAGGCCTGTTTCACTCCGTCACTGCCCCCACCCCGGGATGGCCTCACTCAGAGCAGCCCCGAGGCTGCTGTCAGTCACCACCGGCTGGGAGGGGGGCCAGCAGGAACTTCTCCCTGGGTCCCTCGGGGTCAGGGAGCGTAAACCCAGCCCTCCAGGGGGACCTGAGCGCCTCCGCTCACCCCCACCGGCTCCTCAGCAGAGCCAGAGCCTGACGCCCAGCTTACCCTGGGGAAACTGAGGCACGGAGCAAGGCCGTGCAGTGGGCCAAGCCGGGAATAGGCACTGGCGTTCCTGAGTCCCACACGCCGAGACAGCAGCCAAGGGGCCGCTCTGGTTTGGTTACTTAGCGGCTCCCCTGGGCGGCCAACGGCGAACGGCGAACCGGAGCTGGAGGCCGCGAGGCCCGTCAGGAACCAACCCGGCGTGGCCTGTTGGGGGCTCTCAGCGCGGGCCCGCGGCTCCCCTTCGGTCCTTCCCCCCCACCCCGGGCTCCTTCGGTTTCCAGGCCTTTCTGTGTGTCCGAACAGCCAGCCAAAGACCCGCCTGGCGTTCCCCTCGCCTGGCCTGGGACGGCCCCTGGCGGGACCTTTCTCTGACTTGGTGCCACGTCCCGGGGAGCCCGGCTGCAGGCGACACGGGCCTTTGCAGCACGCCGGCAGGCCGCTGGCTCTTGCCCAGGGGTAGCGGGAGAGAGGCTCCCCGACGCGGCACTGATGGTAAATATGAGCCGTGCCGTGGCAGGGGCGTGCGGAGAGAACGCGCTCCCAGCCCCTCTTCCAGCCAGGGCCTCCGCTCTGCAAGTGCGTCTCCAGCCAGGCCATCTCCGAACTGCCACAGCTGGGCCTGGCCCAGGGCCCCGGGACACGCAGCCGTTGTGCGGCGCTCCAGAGCCAGCCGCAGGGCAGCGCCAGGCCATGGGATCTGGGCGTAGTTGCTGTGGGCGGAACACCCTGTCCACGTTATGCCGGTTACCTGCGGGCTGTCAGTGCTGGAAACCAGAGCGGCCATTTCTCCTTCCGCCCCACAGAAATCTGACACTGAGCCTCCCCTAGAGAGGGGAACCAGCCTCCCCACCGGTCTCCAATTAGCCAGGATCCTTCTGTTTTCATGGGCGTCACAAGCCCGTTCTCCGCACACAGCAGCCTGCATTCTCTGCTAATTCCATGTGACACCCGTGGCCAAAAAACTTCCTTAAAAACAGCTGATTTTCCTGCTTTAATTGGGGACACTTCTTCCCTTAATTCTCTTTAATTAAACAAATTGGCTCCGGCCTCCAGCAACTGCCCAGCTAACCTAGAAATGGGAGGCCAAAGGTTAATTGCAGCTAAAAATAGCTCTCGGGAAAGGCCTGCTTGGGGAGGCCAAACCATTTCATGAATTCGTTCTCAATGTGCGGGGGGTAAAGTCCCAGTTTGGGCCCCGGGACCCTCGGCACCTCTGATCCGCAGCCTCTCCCGCCGGCCGGCAGGGTTCAGGTCCCTCGGAGCGGGAGGCGGGAGAGGAGGGGGCTGTCCTCGTGGTGGTAGCACCAGCAGGGGCACGGCTGGCCCCACACAGCCTCTGGGGTCATGTATGGAGGCAGTCTCGCCTAGCGGGTAGAGCAGCCAGGCCCGTCTGTGGAGCACGCTTGGGGAGCCCCTGGGGGGGAGCGTCACTAGGCCCTCGGGGCGGGCGCCCTGCCCAGACTGGAGCAGCTTGCTTGGGGCCCACCAGCCCCTGGCACCCAGGCAGTGCCACGCCACCCAGGCCGCCCTGTTCAGCCCCACCCGGGTACCTGGGCCAGGCCTCAGAGCCATGTGCCGCCTGCGTCTCCTCGCGGGGGGCCCTCTGGTAATGCTGCTGCTGCCCAGCAGAGGGCACCGGCGCCCCACAGAAATGTACCAGGGCCCCTCCGGGTGCCCCACCCGCCTGTCACAGACTCCAGTGCCCGTGGGAGGCCCAGACGGGGGGGGGGCGCCAGGTAACTCCCCTCCCCGCTCCATGCCTCAGTTTCCCCTCCCACCCTTTGTCCGTGTCGCATGTGAAGCGGGACCGGCGCGCCCTTTGGAAGAGCGAGGCCGGAACGCGCGTCCGTCCCCGCGGGAAGCAGGAGCCCGGATTTCCAGAGAACGGGCCCGGCGCTGCGGACGCTCCGCTCCGGTTTCCAAACCGCTCCCTGGCGCCCAGCTGCTGAGCGGGAGCTGGGGCGCGTGGGCCGCCCCGTTTGCAGAGCCCGGGGTCAGACGGACGCGCACGCCCGCGGCGAGGGGCAGCCCCAGCGCTGGCCCATGCCCAGCGACCCCGCTGCGTCGGTTGGCTTGCGCCCTGCGGGAATCCTTCGCCCAGCGCCGCCAAGTAAAACCTCGCTACGCGAACGGCTGCGTGATGCCCCGGGCTGGGGGGCTGAACTGAGCCACGGACAAGCTGGGTCCCCTCCCGGGGCCTTGGGGTGACCCCGGCTCTTGGCTGGCCCCCGAAATCCTGCAGTTTGCAGACATCCAGGGAAGGCGTCGGTGACTGGTGAGGGCTGTCGCCCCCAGCCTGGTCCTCCCAGGCATCGGGCGTCTCCCCGACCGGAGCGCTTGCTCGTCTTGCTCGCACAGATGGTGCTGGAGAGGGCCGGGGGGTGACTGCGCCCCCGGTGGCTGTCGCCAGAGCATGGCCAGTCCTCGCCCTTCCTCGGGCACTAGACCTTTGGCAGTGGCCTCCGGCAGGGCCCCTTCGCCCCAAGCGGGGCCCCTGCTCCACTCAGGGGTCTGAGCGGCCGAGTGGGCACAGCTCCCAGCAAAGCCGGGTAGAGAGCCCAGGAGTCCAGCCTGCGGAACGAAGCTTTGACGCTCGTGCTGGGGTGAGGAGGGGAGGGGCAGGCTGCGAGCCCCTGCTCGCTCTGGACAGGGAGTGTTGCCTAGTGGCCAAATCAGGGCTCTGTGCCTCAGGACTCCTGGGCTCTGTTCCTGACACTGCTGTTGGCTTCTTGTGGGAACTTAAGGCTGGGCGCGGCCCTGCTCTCTGCCTCAGTTTCCCCTTTCTGCCTTTGCCCGTGTAGACTGGAAGCTTCCCTGGGGGAGGAACCAGGACTCCTGAGTTTTCTGTTCCCTGCTGTGTGGCAGGCGTGGGGCTCAGGCGTTAACCCCCCCCCCCCCCATTTCACTGCCTTCATCCCTCGCCCCTGAGATGGCCACGCTCCCAGGGGGGCAGCTTGGCCAGCAGCCCCTGTTCCAACCCAGGCCCAGACAGCTGGGGGGGGGGGCTTTGTCCAACTTCCCTTCCTCGGATTTCAGGCATCTCGTCCCCCTCCCCTGCCCCGCTCCGGGGTCAGCTCTTCTGTCTGCTTTGTGCCCCGCCGATTCGTTCCGCCCCCGCCCTGCGGGCTCCGCTGCGCCCCCCCCCCCCCCCCCGGCATTGTTGGAGGCTGACAGGTGTGTAATCGGGTGATTAATGTCGCTTCATTAGCCTGCGACTGAACCGGCGGGCCCGGCCCGGCCCCCGCCCCCCGGAGCCAGGCCTGGCCCAGCTGCTCCTGGCTTTTGTCCTCGGACTGGGGCGCGAGTGGCCGGCCCCTCGGGGCTGCCTCGCAGAGCACCAGCGGGGCTGGGCCGCGCCTGCGGGAGCCTGGGCTCCGCGCTTCTGGGGCTGCCGGATTGGGAGGCGCAGTGCGCCGGGGGGGGGGCTCGGCTTCCCCTCGGGGCTTCGCGCACGAGCCGGCAAAGTCTCTAGACTTTGGGCCCCAGTCGCGGGGAACCGGCACCGCGCAGCGCGAACGGGCTGCGCCCCCGCTGGCTCGGGAACCGGGATCCAGGACCCCTGGGTTCTCTCCACAGCTCTGTGAGGGCAGTGGGAGTTAGTGGTTAGAGCTGGCAGCCAGGGCTCCTGGGCTCCCCGTGGCTTCACCAGGGGGAGGTTCTGTCCCTGCCTTCTCTCTAGTAGACTGTGTCTACACTTGTGCAATAACCCGCAGAGCATCCACGCTGCCCACCCGCTCCTGGCAGAAGAGGTACCCGACGGCCTGGTAAGAGACGGCGTCTTGTGCAAGAGCAATGCTCTTTTCTCACAAGTGTGGACGCTCTCGCACAAGCCAGCTCTGCTAGCGATAGAGTTATTGCGCAAGAGTCCTTGCCGCACATCCACATGCCATGGGCGCTCTCGTGCAAAAGCACAGCTCACACATGGCAGTGCGGGCCTGGTCTTGTGCAGGACGCTTTGCACCAGAACCCTTGCACAAGAAGTTCTTGCGCAAGGAGCCACCAGCGTAGACATAGGGTACTGTTGTGTTTCTGTGTGCTTGGCCTGGGCCCGACCCTCCTCTGCTTGGCATCCGGCAGCCATGGTGTGCAGCCCCTACTGGGCCCCCCCCAGGATGCATACACCCCATGGGGGGGAGGGAGAGAGAGAGAGTGTGTGTGTGTGTGTGTGTGCGCGCGTTCGCGTGTTCGTTCCTCCCTGCTTTCCCTGGGCCCTGCTCTGTGTGTGTGACCAGCACTACCCTGACCAGCGTCCTTTCTCTTGGGCTTGCCCTGCAGGCTGGGGCCTGCAAGCTGAGCACTTGGGCAGCTGTCCAGGAGAGATTCAAAGACTGCCCAGCTGATCTGCAGCCCCCGAGCCGGCAGGTGTTTCTGTTGGTGGTGCACATTTGCACATGCCTTGCTGCACAGAACAAAATTTATTCCACAGATGGATGAAAAATGAGAAGGGACATAGGCCAGCAGCCTGGGCGGGGATCACTCCAGCAAGTGCCGCTTCATAAGCCCCGCTGGTCTGATGTCTGGTCCCGGTGCAGGTGGGGGCGAAAGGGCCCTGCCCTTAGCCAGCGCTTCCAGAGCTATTCCCCCTCCCCCCGCATGCACAGCTGCTCCTTGGGGTTTGTGCTTTACATCCGGACAACACAAGACCCCGCCCCAAGAAACACCCAAACCAGGGGGAATGTCCAAGTTAATTTACTTCCCCGCTCGGCGCATAAATAATCATCCATCCATCCCTCGTTACAAACCAACCCACGACAAACCCGCCGGGTCCCGCGGCCCGAAGGACTCGGCGCCGGGGCGGAGAGCAGACCCGCTCTGGACAGCGAGGCTGTCGGCGGGGGGGTGCGTGCGTGGAGGGAAATAAGAGAACAGCCCCAAAGTAACAGAACGAGCCCGAATCCTTCTCTTCCGTGCCAGCGAGCAGCCGGACAGGCCAGGTCCAAGCTCCGTCCAGCGCCCAGGCCTGGCGTCTCCGTCGACTCCCAGTCCTGGCGGGCGCAGCCGGTCTGTCCTTCGGACCAGTGGCCCCTGGGGAGATGGCGGGGGGGATCGTGGGGGGAGGGGTGCGGTGTGGCTCTGGGTGTCCGGGATCACCCCGCTCTGGAGCCGTCTCCCCCAGCTCTGGGGGCGGGGAGGGGCCGTGGCATGATCTGGCAGGAGGAGGGGGAGGCCTGGGGTGGGGGTGGCTGACTGGCTGCCACGTGAGTTCTGCCCCCGTGGGCCGGCTAGGCTCCTGGCCCGGCTTGGCCCAGCGTCTCCTGGAAAGCTGGAAGAGAGAGGGAAAGGGGCTGGGGCCGGCTAGTGCTGTCCTGGGAGGAAGGGGCCTTGCAGAGGGGAGGAGGAAGGCCGGTCCGGGGCTGGCAAGGAGGAGCAGGAAGGGGAAGGGAGATGGACAAATGGGGCATCCTGGGAGGGAGGGGGGTAGCTCACAACTGCCCCCACCCGGCTCATTTTACCCCCCCATGACTGCCGGGTGATGCTATTTGCCCCCCAGCCCCTGGGGGCAGGAGCCGAGGGGTGGAGGCCTGGCAGGGGCAGCCCCCCCCCATACTTACGTCCCCCTGCGTCGGCGTCGGCGCTCACATGTAGTGCCACTGGCCTTCCATGCCCATGGCAATGCCCATGCTGCCCATCGGACCTGGGGGGGAAGGGGACAGCTGGGACCCGCCCGCAGAGACGCCCCCGCCAGCCCCTCGCAGCCCGGGTCTCCGGCCTGGCCTGCAGCCGCCGGGGCCCTGCCGCGCTCAGCCGCTGTGGGGGGGGCTCCTGGCTGACACAGGCGCCCCCGGCAGCCGCGCCCGGAGTGCTGGGACCCCCGAAGCAGGGGGGGCCGCAGCCTGCCCGGGGGTGTCCCGGCGTGTGCCCCACCCCGCCCTGCCGCGGCCTCACCTGGGGGGCGGATGGCCACGTGCTGCTGCCCGTCCACGAGGTACCCGCCCGCGGGCTGCCCGTCGGGGCTGTAGGGCGCCCCCTGGCCTGTGCGGAAGAGGGAGGGCGGGTCACGGCGGAGATCGGCCACGTGCCGGGGGGCAGGACATAAGCCCAGTGGGGGGGCTAGAAGGTGACCCCGATGCGCCCCGCCCCGGGCAGGTGGCCAGGCTGGGGGGGCCGGCTGGTGCCAGCAGAGACCCAGCGGGCTCGTCTCATGGGGGGCCGTAGGCAGCAGGGCCCAGGCAGAGGGTTTGGTGGGTTCGGCCCCGGGCCCAGCCCCGTCACCTGTGCGGTTGGATTGGTCGATCATCGGCTGCACGATGCGCCTCCGGGCGTTAATGAACCTGCGTGGGCGGGACAGACAGACGGGCGGACGGTGAGTCCCCAGGCCGGCGGGGCGGGGAGACGCCCCCAGCCCAAGGGAAGGGGGAGGGGCCCAGCACGTCCCCCCCCCCGTAGAACTGGCCAAGGAACGAGGCGTCCCTGGGATCCCCCATTCTGACCCTGCGCCCCAAGCCCCCAGTGCTCCCCACGGGCCCCCCACTGAGCTCCTGCCTGCTCCGGGGGCGGGCACGGCACCTCATTGGGGGCGGGGTGATGGTTCAGTCCTATTATGAAGGGGAGGAAACTGGGGGGGGAGGGGAGGCAGGCGGCTTATGGGGGGGAGCTAGAGGCCTGGCAGGGGGTGGGGCGGGGAGCAGGCTGCAGGGGGGAGATTGCAGGGACAAAGGGGTTCAAGGCGGGAGGTCGAGATGGGGGCTGTGAGGGGGAGAAGCAAGATGCTGAGGCAGGAGGTTGCCATGGAGGGTGAGGGGTTGTAAGGCAGGATGGGGGGGGTGTTGGTGGAGGTGGGGGGAGGGGCGTAGAGGGACGAGGGTTTGGGGGTGGGGGAGGGGCAGGGGGTTTGGGCGGGGTGGGGGGAGGGGCCTGGAGGGATGGGGTTTGAGGGGGGGTGGGCGGGGTGGGGGTAGGGGCCTGGAGGGATGGGGGTTTGGGGGGTGGGGGAGGGGCAGGGGGTGTGGGCGGGGTGGGGGCAGGGGCCTGGAGGGACAAGGGTGTGGGGGATGGGAGGGGCGTGGAGGTACGGGGGTTTGGGTAGGGGGGGCAGGGGCCTGGAGTGATGCGGGGTGTGGGTGGGGTGGGAGAGGGGCGTGGAGGGACAGGGGTTTGGGGTGGGGGAGGGGCAGGGTGTGGGAGGGGCGTGGAGGGACGGGGCTTGGGGGTGGTGGGGCGGGGGCCTGGAGGGGTGCGGGGTGTGGGAGGGGCGTGGAGGGACGGGGGTTGGGCGGGGGGCGGGGGCCCGGAGGGGTGCGGGCAGGATCGCAGCCTGGCAGCCTCAGGGCCGACCTTACCAGTTATTGACCTGCAGGATGGTGAGCCCCGTGTCCTGCGCCAGCTGCTTCTTCTGCTCCTCCGAGGGGTAGGGGTGCTGCAGGCCAGAGCAGAGCGGCGTGACCGGGCGGCCCCAGGACCCTTCCATCCCATTATAAAACGGGGAAACCGAGGCACGAAGCGGGTGAGCAGCTTCTTCCGTGATAGGGTGGCGCTAATGCCAGAGCCAGGGACAGAACCCAGGAGTCCAGACTTTTCCCCTCCCGGCTCTCTGACCACTAGCCCCCACTGCCCTCCCAGAGCAAGGCCGAGAAGGCAGGAGTCCCGCGTTTCCTACCTGTTTGCCGGTGCCTGGACACCCTGGGAGCCAGAATTAACCCCCCCAAGTGCCCGGCAGGCCCTGCAGGGACCCCACAGCCCCGGGGCTTGGATCTGTAGCTACAGGGTCTGAAACACCCCGCCAGCCAGTGCTTTGGGTGGGGAGGGGGCTGGGAGCCAGGACTCTGGGATCTGTTCTCAGCTCCAGGAGGGCAGTGGGGGCTAGTGGTTAGAGAGCCGGGAGGGGCTGGGAGCCAGGACTCTGGGATCTGTTCTCAGCTCCGGGAGGGCAGTGGGGGCTAGTGGTTAGAGAGCCGGGAGGGGCTGGGAGCCAGGACTCTGGGATCTGTTCTCAGCTCCGGGAGGGCAGCGGGGGCTAGTGGTTAGAGAGCCGGGAGGGGCTGGGAGCCAGGACTCTGGGATCTGTTCTCAGCTCCGGGAGGGCAGCGGGGGCTAGTGGTTAGAGAGCCGGGAGGGGCTGGGAGCCAGGACTCTGGGATCTGTTCTCAGCTCCGGGAGGGCAGCGGGGGCTAGTGGTTAGAGAGCCGGGAGGGGCTGGGAGCCAGGACTCTGGGATCTGTTCTCAGCTCCGGGAGGGCAGCGGGGGCTAGTGGTTAGAGAGCCGGGAGGGGCTGGGAGCCAGGACTCTGGGATCTGTTCTCAGCTCCAGGAGGGCAGTGGGGGCTAGTGGTTAGAGAACCGGGAAGGGCTGGGAGCCAGGACTCTGGGATCTGTTCTCAGCTCCGGGAGGGCAGCGGGGGCTAGTGGTTAGAGAGCCGGGAGGGGCTGGGAGCCAGGACTCTGGGATCTGTTCTCAGCTCCGGGAGGGCAGTGGGGGCTAGTGGTTAGAGAGCCGGGAGGGGCTGGGAGCCAGGACTCTGGGATCCTTCCTGCTCTTAGCCCCACTACCCCCAGCTCCCAGCCAGATGGCCTAGCACAGAAGCCTCCTCCTGTCCCTGCTGATCAAAGGCCAGGCAGCCCCACGCTGCCCCGCCAGGCCCCAATGATGGATGAGGCGGCATCTTTCAGTGGGTCACCCCGAGCCCCCGCCCCCCCGACAGTGACAGATGACAGGCGCCCGCCCCCCGCCCAGGTCACTGCCAGCCGGGCCGTTGCTAGGACACCCGCTCGGGGCCTCCTGAAAATTAGCTCAGAATCCGGGATGGACGGGGAGGGGCTGGGCCGGCTGGGATTGGGGCTGCGCCAGGTCTGTTCGGAACCGGGGGGGCTGGGCCGGCTGGGATTGGGGCTGCGCCAGGTCTGTTCGGAACCGGGGGGGCTGGGCCGGCTGGGATTGGGGCTGCGCCAGGTCTGTTTGGAACCGGGGGGGGCTGGGCCGGCTGGGATTGGGGCTGCGCCAGGTCTGTTCGGAACCGGGGGGGGCTGGGCCGGCTGGGATTGGGGCTGCGCCAGGTCTGTTCAGAACCGGGGGGGCTGGGCCGGCTGGGATTGGGGCTGCGCCAGGTCTGTTCGGAACCGGTGGGGGCTGGGCCGGCTGGGATTGGGGCTGCGTCAGGTCTGTTCGGAACCGGGGGGGCTGGGCCAGCTGGGATTGGGGCTGCGCCAGGTCTGTTCGGAACCGGGGGGGGGGGGGGGGCTGGGCCGGCTGGGATTGGGGCTGCGCCAGGTCTGTTCTGAACCGGGGGGGGCTGGGCCGGCTGGGATTGGGGCTGCGCCAGGTCTGTTCAGAACCGGGGGGGCTGGGCCGGCTGGGATTGGGGCTGCGCCAGGTCTGTTCGGAACCGGGGGGGCTGGGCCGGCTGGGATTGGGGCTGCGCCAGGTCTGTTCGGAACCGGGGGGGGCTGGGCCGGCTGGGATTGGGGCTGCGCCAGGTCTGTTCGGAACCGGGGGGGCTGGGCCGGCTGGGATTGGGGCTGCGCCAGGTCTGTTCAGAACCGGGGGGGCTGGGCCGGCTGGGATTGGGGCTGCGCCAGGTCTGTTCAGAACCGGGGGGGCTGGGCCGGCTGGGATTGGGGCTGCGCCAGGTCTGTTCGGAACCGGGGGGGCTGGGCCGGCTGGGATTGGGGCTGCACCAGGTCTGTTCGGAACCGGGGGGGGCTGGGCCGGCTGGGATTGGGGCTGCGCCAGGTCTGTTCGGAACCGGGGGGGCTGGGCCGGCTGGGATTGGGGCTGCGCCAGGTCTGTTCAGAACCGGGGGGGCTGGGCCGGCTGGGATTGGGGCTGCGCCAGGTCTGTTCGGAACCGGGGGGGCTGGGCCGGCTGGGATTGGGGCTGCGCCAGGTCTGTTCGGAACCGGGGGCTGGGCCGGCTGGGATTGGGGCTGTGCCAGGTCTGTTCGGAACCGGGGGGGGGGGGCTGGGCCGGCTGGGATTGGGGCTGCGCCAGGTCTGTTCGGAACCGGGGGCTGGGCCGGCTGGGATTGGGGCTGTGCCAGGTCTGTTCGGAACCGGGGGGGGGGGGCTGGGCCGGCTGGGATTGGGGCTGCGCCAGGTCTGTTCGGAACCGGGGGGGCTGGGCCGGCTGGGATTGGGGCTGCGCCAGGTCTGTTCGGAACCGGGGGGGCTGGGCCGGCTGGGATTGGGGCTGCGCCAGGTCTGTTCGGAACCGGGGGGGCTGGGCCGGCTGGGATTGGGGCTGCGCCAGGTCTGTTCGGAACCGGGGGGGCTGGGCTGGCTGGGATTGGGGCTGCGCCAGGTCTGTTCGGAACCGGGGGGGGGGGGCTGGGCCGGCTGGGATTGGGGCTGCGCCAGGTCTGTTCGGAACCGGGGGCTGGGCTGGCTGGGATTGGGGCTGCGCCAGGTCTGTTCTGAACCGGGGGGGGCTGGGCCGGCTGGGATTGGGGCTGCGCCAGGTCTGTTCGGAACCGGGGGGCTGGGCCGGCTGGGATTGGGGCTGTGCCAGGTCTGTTCGGAACCGGGGGGGGCTGGGCCGGCTGGGATTGGGGCTGCGTCAGGTCTGTTTGGAACCGGGGGGGGCTGGGCCGGCTGGGATTGGGGCTGCGCCAGGTCTGTTCTGAACCGGGGGGGGCTGGGCCGGCTGGGATTGGGGCTGCGTCAGGTCTGTTTGGAACCGGGGGGGCTGGGCCGGCTGGGATTGGGGCTGCGTCAGGTCTGTTTGGAACCGGGGGGGCTGGGCCGGCTGGGATTGGGGCTGCGCCAGGTCTGTTTGGAACCGGGGGGCTGGGCCGGCTGGGATTGGGGCTGCGCCAGGTCTGTTCGGAACCGGTGGGGCTGGGCCGGCTGGGATTGGGGCTGCGCCAGGTCTGTTTGGAACCGGGGGGGCTGGGCCGGCTGGGATTGGGGCTGCGCCAGGTCTGTTCGGAACCGGTGGGGGCTGGGCCGGCTGGGATTGGGGCTGCGTCAGGTCTGTTTGGAACCGGGGGGGCTGGGCCGGCTGGGATTGGGGCTGCGCCAGGTCTGTTCGGAACCGGGGGGGGGGGGCTGGGCCGGCTGGGATTGGGGCTGCGCCAGGTCTGTTCTGAACCGGGGGGGGGGGGGGCTGGGCCGGCTGGGATTGGGGCTGCGCCAGGTCTGTTCTGAACCGGGGGGGCTGGGCCGGCTGGGATTGGGGCTGCGCCAGGTCTGTTCGGAACCGGGGGGGCTGGGCCGGCTGGGATTGGGGCTGCGCCAGGTCTGTTCGGAACCGGGGGGGCTGGGCCGGCTGGGATTGGGGCTGTGCCAGGTCTGTTCGGAACCGGGGGGGCTGGGCCGGCTGGGATTGGGGCTGCGCCAGGTCTGTTCGGAACCGGGGGGGCTGGGCCGGCTGGGATTGGGGCTGCGCCAGGTCTGTTCGGAACCGGGGGCTGGGCCGGCTGGGATTGGGGCTGCGCCAGGTCTGTTCGGAACCGGGGGGGCTGGGCCGGCTGGGATTGGGGCTGCGCCAGGTCTGTTCGGAACCGGGGGGGCTGGGCCGGCTGGGATTGGGGCTGCGCCAGGTCTGTTCTGAACCGGGGGGGGGGGGGCTGGGCCGGCTGGGATTGGGGCTGCGCCAGGTCTGTTCGGAACCGGGGGGGCTGGGCCGGCTGGGATTGGGGCTGCGCCAGGTCTGTTCGGAACCGGGGGGGCTGGGCCGGCTGGGATTGGGGCTGCGCCAGGTCTGTTCAGAACCGGGGGGGCTGGGCCGGCTGGGATTGGGGCTGCGCCAGGTCTGTTCGGAACCGGGGGGGGCTGGGCCGGCTGGGATTGGGGCTGCGCCAGGTCTGTTCGGAACCGGGGGGGCTGGGCCGGCTGGGATTGGGGCTGCGCCAGGTCTGTTCAGAACCGGGGGCTGGGCTGGCTGGGATTGGGGCTGCGCCAGGTCTGTTCGGAACCGGGGGGGGGGGGCTGGGCCGGCTGGGATTGGGGCTGCGCCAGGTCTGTTCGGAACCGGGGGGGCTGGGCCGGCTGGGATTGGGGCTGCGCCAGGTCTGTTCGGAACCGGGGGGCTGGGCCGGCTGGGATTGGGGCTGCGCCAGGTCTGTTCGGAACCGGGGGGGCTGGGCCGGCTGGGATTGGGGCTGCGCCAGGTCTGTTCGGAACCGGGGGCTGGGCCGGCTGGGATTGGGGCTGCGCCAGGTCTGTTCAGAACCGGGGGGGCTGGGCCGGCTGGGATTGGGGCTGCGCCAGGTCTGTTCGGAACCGGGGGGCTGGGCCGGCTGGGATTGGGGCTGCGCCAGGTCTGTTCGGAACCGGGGGGGCTGGGCCGGCTGGGATTGGGGCTGCGCCAGGTCTGTTCGGAACCGGGGGGGCTGGGCCGGCTGGGATTGGGGCTGCGCCAGGTCTGTTCGGAACCGGGGGGCTGGGCCGGCTGGGATTGGGGCTGCGCCAGGTCTGTTCGGAACCGGAGGGGCTGGGCCGGCTGGGATTGGGGCTGCGCCAGGTCTGTTCGGAACCGGGGGGGCTGGGCCGGCTGGGATTGGGGCTGCGCCAGGTCTGTTCGGAACCGGGGGGCTGGGCCGGCTGGGATTGGGGCTGCGCCAGGTCTGTTCGGAACCGGAGGGGCTGGGCCGGCTGGGATTGGGGCTGCGCCAGGTCTGTTCGGAACCGGGGGCTGGGCCGGCTGGGATTGGGGCTGCGCCAGGTCTGTTCGGAACCGGGGGCTGGGCCGGCTGGGATTGGGGCTGCGCCAGGTCTGTTCGGAACCGGGGGGCTGGGCCGGCTGGGATTGGGGCTGCGTCAGGTCTGTTCGGAACCGGGGGGCTGGGCCGGCTGGGATTGGGGCTGCGCCAGGTCTGTTTGGAACCGGGGGGGCTGGGCCGGCTGGGATTGGGGCTGCGCCAGGTCTGTTCGGAACCGGGGGCTGGGCCGGCTGGGATTGGGGCTGCGCCAGGTCTGTTCGGAACCGGGGGGGCTGGGCCGGCTGGGATTGGGGCTGCGCCAGGTCTGTTCGGAACCGGGGGGGGGCTGGGCCGGCTGGGATTGGGGCTGCGCCAGGTCTGTTCAGAACCGGGGGGGCTGGGCCGGCTGGGATTGGGGCTGCGCCAGGTCTGTTCGGAACCGGGGGGGGGGGGGGGGGGGGGCTGGGGGGGGCGCCAGGGGGGGGGGGGCTGGGCCGGCTGGGATTGGGGCTGCACCAGGTCTGTTCGGAACCGGGGGGGCTGGGCCGGCTGGGATTGGGGCTGCACCAGGTCTGTTCGGAACCGGGGGGGCTGGGCCGGCTGGGATTGGGGCTGCGCCAGGTCTGTTCGGAACCGGGGGGGCTGGGCCGGCTGGGATTGGGGCTGCGCCAGGTCTGTTCGGAACCGGGGGGGGGGGGGCTGGGCCGGCTGGGATTGGGGCTGCGCCAGGTCTGTTCGGAACCGGGGGGGGGGGGCTGGGCCGGCTGGGATTGGGGCTGCGCCAGGTCTGTTCGGAACCGGGGGGGCTGGGCCGGCTGGGATTGGGGCTGCGCCAGGTCTGTTCGGAACCGGGGGGGCTGGGCCGGCTGGGATTGGGGCTGCGCCAGGTCTGTTCGGAACCGGGGGGGCTGGGCCGGCTGGGATTGGGGCTGCGCCAGGTCTGTTCAGAACCGGGGGGGCTGGGCCGGCTGGGATTGGGGCTGCGCCAGGTCTGTTCGGAACCGGGGGGGGGGGGCTGGGCCGGCTGGGATTGGGGCTGCGCCAGGTCTGTTCGGAACCGGGGGGGGGGGGCTGGGCCGGCTGGGATTGGGGCTGCGCCAGGTCTGTTCGGAACCGGGGGGGCTGGGCCGGCTGGGATTGGGGCTGCGCCAGGTCTGTTCGGAACCGGGGGCTGGGTTCTCGCATTGGCTGGTGGCATTTACTCTTTGAGGTGGCTGCATGTGCCACGTCTCCCCAGCAGTATCTAGTCCACATGGAAGACAAGAGCCTTCTACTGCTACTGACGGATGGAGCTGCCCTCTCAGCTCGCGGCCTTGGGAGCAGGGACCAAGACCGGCTGGTGACAGGATGAAGGGGCTAATTCTGCTGGCAGTGAGGGCTAGTGGGTGGAGCAATGACCCGGACTTCAGGAAAGTCACGTTCTAGGCCTGGCTATTTGGGCTGCTAGAATAAGCCCAGGAGTTCAGACCCTCTGACCACTAGACCCCTCTCCCCTCCTGGAGCCAGGATAAAGCCCCTGAGCCCCCGGAGTCCTGGCTCCCTCCTTGTTCTCCTCCCTTCCCCAAACCGCCTCCCCCTTGTGGCGGCTTCACTTCCCCGACGGGAGGGGGACGCGGGAACAGGCCTGGGCTTAGCAGACTGGCACCAGCCGGCGGGTTGAGGGTAATTGGCTAGAATTGATTACCCTTTACCAGCCTCTAATAGGTTTATGGCGCCTTCAATTAGCGACTAATTGGTCAGCGCTCATTAACTCGCCTTTGTTTAACTAACCAGGGAGAGATGCCAGGGGCTGCTGCAGCGAACACGGGGGCCACTCACCAGCGCTCTGTGCTGACGCCCCTGGGGAGCGTGGACGGGACATTTCTGCCCCTCTGCCCCGTTGAGGGGTGCTGTGCCCACGGGCCTAGTTCTCTTATCTCAGTGCCCCTCTGGGCCCCCCACCCAGAGCCGGGAATAGAACCCAGGAGTCCTGGCTCCCTTCTGCCCCCACGCTAACCACTAGCCCCTACTGCCTTCTCCGAGCCGGGAATAGAACGCAGGAGTCCTGGCTCCCTTCTGCCCCCACAGTAACCACTAGCCCCTACTGCCTTCTCCGAGCCGGGAATAGAACCCAGGAGTCCTGGCTCCCTTCTGCCCCCACAGTAACCACTAGCCCCTACTGCCTTCTCCGAGCCGGGAATAGAACGCAGGAGTCCTGGCTCCCTTCTGCCCCCACAGTAACCACTAGCCCCTACTGCCTTCTCCGAGCCGGGAATAGAACCCAGGAGTCCTGGCTCCCTTCTGCCCCCACGCTAACCACTAGCCCCTACTGCCTTCTCCGAGCCGGGAATAGAACGCAGGAGTCCTGGCTCCCTTCTGCCCCCACAGTAACCACTAGCCCCTACTGCCTTCTCCGAGCCGGGAATAGAACCCAGGAGTCTGGCTCCCTTCTGCCCCCACAGTAACCACTAGCCCCTACTGCCTTCTCCGAGCCGGGAATAGAACGCAGGAGTCCTGGCTCCCTTCTGCCCCCACAGTAACCACTAGCCCCTACTGCCTTCTCCGAGCCGGGAATAGAACGCAGGAGTCCTGGCTCCCTTCTGCCCCCACAGTAACCACTAGCCCCTACTGCCTTCTTCGAGCCGGGAATAGAACGCAGGAGTCCTGGCTCCCTTCTGCCCCCACGCTAACCACTAGCCCCTACTGCCTTCTCCGAGCCGGGAATAGAACCCAGGAGTCCTGGCTCCCTTCTGCCCCCACAGTAACCACTAGCCCCTACTGCCTTCTCCGAGCCGGGAATAGAACCCAGGAGTCCTGTCTCCCTACCTGCCCCCCCACTAACCACTAGCCCCTACTGCCTTCTCTGAGCCGGGAATAGAACCCAGGAGTCCTGGCTCCCTTCTGCCCCCACAGTAACCACTAGCCCCTACTGCCTTCTCCGAGCCGGGAATAGAACGCAGGAGTCCTGGCTCCCTTCTGCCCCCACAGTAACCACTAGCCCCTACTGCCTTCTCTGAGCCGGGAATAGAACCCAGGAGTCCTGGCTCCCTACCTGCCTCCCCCCCACTAACCACTAGCCCCTACTGCCTTCCCAGAGCCAGGAATAGAACCCAGGAGCCCTGTCTCCCTACCTGCCCCCCCCACTAACCACTAGCCCCTACTGCCTTCCCAGAGCCAGGAATAGAACCCAGGAGTCCTGTCTCCCTACCTGCCCCCCCACTAACCACTAGCCCCTACTGCCTTCCCAGAGCCGGGAATAGAACCCAGGAGTCCTGTCTCCCAGGCTCTAACCATTATAGCCCACTCCGCCTCCCTGGTCTCTGTCTCACTTTCACTCCTGGTGTCCCTGGCGCCTGGCCCTCGTCACTCACCGACAGGTGCTGGAACAGCCAGGCCCGCATGATGTTAGTGGCCACTTTGGGGAAGATCCCCCGCTTCTTGTTGCGTTTCTTGTCCCGGTCCAGGTCATCGTCGTCCCCAGTGCTGGGCGAGGCCACGCTGGTGTCCAGGCAGTCCCCTGCAAGGAAGCAGCCGCTGGGGGAAAGGCACCTTGGGTGACCAGGAGTCAGACTTGAACCTGGGGCTGGCTCTACCTAGTCAGCTGCCCCCTGCTGCTTGCACAGAAGAAGAGCGCCTGGCCTCTTCCCAGGCCAGTAGGGGGCGTCAAAGAGCCGGAGGAAGCCCCCTAGGGGCAAGAATGTGAAGTGCAGGCTCTTGGCATCTTGTCCCCTTCTGCTCCTTGTGCAAGCGTGTTCACCAGTGCACAGAATACTAGTGCCCATCCCCTCGTGCAACAGACCCACTCGCTTCTCAGAGCTGGGGGCAGAACCCCACAAATCCAGCTCCCCAGACCTCCTCATTTTAACCGGTAAGCCCCATTCCCTTCACAGAGCAGAGGAGAGAACCCAGGAGCCCCCCTCGCTCTAACCACTAGACCCCACTCCCTTCCCAGGGCAGGAGAAAGAAGCCAGGCGTCCCGGCTCCCAGACTCCCCTACCTCGACCCACACACCCCCTCCCCCGGCTGATGACGGATCCCTGGTGGAATGGGCCCGCCTTGGGAACTGTGGGTGTTTCTTTGGTTCCTTGTGGTGCTGGGCCCAGGAGGAGGCGACCGTGGACCAGGCTGGCCCCGGGATGTGGGCGGAGTGGCTCGGCCTGCGGGTCCTCAGCGCCTAGGCCCAGCTGCTCAGAGGGGCGTGCAGCAAGGTGCCTACACACCCCAGGAGGGGGCCTAGGAGCTCCCAGAGGGCCAAGCCCAGGCACGGACGGACAGACAGAAGGGTACGACGGGCAGACACCTGCACTGCCCAGCACCCCACGTTGCCAGGCTCCTGCGTTGCCGCGGACATCTTCTGGCGGGATTCGAACCTGCGGCTTTCTGGGCTGGCGGGGACGTGGTTCCCTGGGAAAAACAAGCCTCCCTGTGGCAGAGGTACCATTGCACAGAACCTGGGCCTGCTGGCTGGATGCCCTGCAGTGCCAACAACAGTGCCCAGGGCTGGTATGGGGGGGGGGGGATACCAGGGTCGCTCTGTTTGTGCATGTGGGCGTGTGTGCTTGCATGGACTGCTCTGTGTGTGCTTACACGGGTTTGCACGGACTGCTCTGTGTGTGCTTGCACGGGTTTGCACGGACTGCTCTGTGTGTGCTTGCACGGGTTTGCACGGACTGCTCTGTGTGTGCTTACACGGGTTTGCACGGACTGCTCTGTGTGTGCTTGCACGGGTTTGCACGGACTGCTCTGTGTGTGCTTGCACGGGTTTGCACGGACTGCTCTGTGTGTGCTTGCACGGGTTTGCACGGACTGCTCTGTGTGTGCTTGCACGGGTTTGCACGGACTGCTCTGTGTGTGCTTGCACGGGTTTGCACGGACTGCTCTGTGTGTGCTTGCACGGGTTTGCACGGACTGCTCTGTGTGTGCTTGCACGGGTTTGCACGGACTGCTCTGTGTGTGCTTGCACGGGTTTGCATGGACTGCTCTGTGTGTGCTTGCACGGGTTTGCACGGACTGCTCTGTGTGTGCTTGCACGGACTGCTCTGTGTGTGCTTGCACAGGTTTGCACGGACTGCTCTGTGTGTGCTTGCACAGGTTTGCACAGACTGCTCTGTGTGTGCTTGCACGGGTTTGCACGGACTGCTCTGTGTGTGCTTGCACAGGTTTGCACGGACTGCTCTGTGTGTGCTTGCACAGGTTTGCACAGACTGCTCTGTGTGTGCTTGCACGGGTTTGCACGGACTGCTCTGTGTGTGCTTGCATGGGTTTGCACGGACTGCTCTGTGTGTGCTTGCACGGGTTTGCACGGACTGCTCTGTGTGTGCTTGCATGGGTTTGCACGGACTGCTCTGTGTGTGCTTGCATGGGTTTGCACGGACTGCTCTGTGTGTGCTTGCACAGGTTTGCACAGACTGCTCTGTGTGTGCTTGCACGGGTTTGCACGGACTGCTCTGTGTGTGCTTGCACGGGTTTGCACGGACTGCTCTGTGTGCATATGCGTGTTTTCACGCCCTGGGGTGTGTATGTCTCTCTAATGGCTGCTTCTTTCATTGCCTGCTCTCATCTACTTCCCCCCCCCCCCACGCACCTGGCTCCTTCTGAGCAAGCCCCCCCAGCAGCGCTGCCTCCCCTACCCCTCTCTCCCTGGCCTGGGCCCTGGTCCGGCACCCTCTGTAGGGCGAGCGCCCCCCGCAGCCCCCTCCGGAGCCCCCCCAGCTGCTGAGCTTCCATATCCTCGGGCTAAAAGGCAGCTTAAAAGTCTTGCCTGAGGGGCCAGTAAATTATGCATCAGAGACAGCCCTGCGGGGGCTGGGCCCTCCCTCACCCCCCCCCCCCCCCCCCGCAGGCCCTGGATTTTCATCCCTGGGATCCCGGAGAACAAAAGGAGCATCTGGAACAAAAGGGCGGGGGGGGGTTTGGGAGGGGGGCTAAGTGGGTCGAAGGAGGTTGGGGGAGAGGAACAATGTGGGGGGAAGGGACTGGGGTAGAGCAGGGATGAACCGCGTGGGGGAGGGGCGTTAGGAGGGGGAGCGGTGTCAGCAGGTCCTGGGTTGGGGGAGGGGACGGGCTGGAAGCTGGGAGGTGCTGCGTTGGGAGAGGGGACGGGGGCTGGGGTGCGCAAGCTCTGACCCCCCCATTTGGGGCAGGAAGTGCTGTGACCCCCTGGGAGCAGACCTGGCTGCAGGGGAGCCGTCTGCTGAGCCCCCGCATGTGGTGGGAACGATTCACGGCCCACTTGTGCGCCTTGGAGGAAGTGCCGGGTGTGTTGTGCGGGTGTAGGATGCAGGGGCGTGCGGGGCATGGCTGCGCGGCGCGTGCACATGTAATGCAGCTGCATGGTGCAGGGCGTGCGGGGGGGCAGCTACAGGGTGCAGGGGCGTGCGGGGGGCAGCTACAGGGTGCAGGGGCGTGTGGGGGGCAGCTGCATAGTGCAGGGGCATGCAGGGGGGCAGCTACAGGGTGCAGGAGCATGCGGGGGCAGTTGCAGGGTGCAGGGGTATGTGTAGGGTAGCTGCACAGTGTGGGGGCGTGCATGGGGTGTGGGACGGCTGCATGGGGCGGGGGCGTGCATGAGGCATGGGGCAGGGTCATGGCGGGGCGGGGGCGTGCGTGGGGCAGCGTGTGTAAGCAGTGAGGTTGTGGGAGGGGGGTGCGGCACGGGGGCCAGTCATGGCATGGCCGTGCGGTGAGAGGCCCCTCGGGTCACAGGCAGCGTGGTTGGACGGGGCTGTGATCTCACAGACCGACCGCTCCCGCCCCTGATCTCCATACCCCGCCCTGCCTTGGCCCCCCACCCTCACCCGGAGCAGGAGCCTTGGGAGCCAACTCCCTTCTGCCGCTGCCCGGCCTGGACCTCACGGTGTAATCTGCAGCCCCTCCTCCAGCCCACGGGCTGGTGGGGCGGTTGGGGGGCTGGCAGGGCACTTGGGGGGCTGACAGTGGGTTTGGGCACTGCCCATGCGACTCAGGCTGTCACGGTACCCCCAGGGGTAAATTCTGTTGCTTCCCCCATTCAGACTCCAGCCCCAGGGATTTTGTTCTGCTGCCCCACAGCCCTGCCAGCTCGCTGGCTCCTCCCCAGAGTGGGTTGCATGGCAGGGCTGGGGGGCCGGGCCGGGCCGGCGTTTCTCAGGCTAGAAAAAGCCTCTGTGCCCAGCCAGGCGATTCCTCCCTCGGGCCCAGGCTGGCGGGTGCTGGGGCGTCCCACCTACCTGGCTCGCTGGAGTTGTCGCCGCTCTGCGAGGCGAGGCCCCCGCTGGAGGGGCCCGGCGTGCCCGAGTGCGCAGAGCCCGTGTCCTCCCGCTCTCGCATCCAGTTGTTCTGGCACAGAGAGAGCAACGTCGGGCGGGTTAGCTGGGCCGGGCTCCCCCCACCCCGTTACCTGGGGTCCTGGCCCACTCCCCCCCCACTGTTACCTGGGGTCCTGGCCCACTCCCCCCCACCCCGTTACCCGGGGTCCTGGCCCACTCCCCCCCACTGTTACCTGGGGTCCTGGCCCACTCCCCCCCACCCCGTTACCTGGGGTCCTGGCCCACTCCCCCCCCACTGTTACCTGGGGTCCTGGCCCACTCCCCCCACCCCGTTACCTGGGGTCCTGGCCCACTCCCCCCCACTGTTACCTGGGGTCCTGGCCCACTCCCCCCCACCCCGTTACCCGGGGTCCTGGCCCACTCCCCCCCACTGTTACCTGGGGTCCTGGCCCACTCCCCCCCACTGTTACCTGGGGTCCTGGCCCACTCCCCCCCACCCCGTTACCCGGGGTCCTGGCCCACTCCCCCCCCACTGTTACCTGGGGTCCTGGCCCACTCCCCCCTCCACTGTTACCTGGGGTCCTGGCCCACTCCCCCCCCACCCCATTACCCGGGGTCCTGGCCCACTCCCCCCCCCACACTGTTACCCGGGGTCCTGGCCCACTTCCCCCCTCCACTGTTACCTGGGGTCCTGGCCCACTCCCCCCTCCACTGTTACCTGGGGTCCTGGCCCACTCCCCCCCACCCCATTACCCGGGGTCCTGGCCCACTCCCCCCCCACACTGTTACCCGGGGTCCTGGCCCACTTCCCCCCTCCACTGTTACCTGGGGTCCTGGCCCACTCCCCCCTCCACTGTTACCTGGGGTCCTGGCCCACTTCCCCCCCCACCCCGTTACCTGGGGTCCTGGCCCACTCCCCCCTCCACTGTTACCTGGGGTCCTGGCCCACTCCCCCCCACTGTTACCTGGGGTCCTGGCCCACTCCCCCCCACCCCGTTACCTGGGGTCCTGGCCCACTCCCCCTCCACTGTTACCTGGGGTCCTGGCCCACTCCCCCCCCACTGTTACCTGGGGTCCTGGCCCACTCCCCCCTCCACTGTTACCTGGGGTCCTGGCCCACTCCCCCCCCACTGTTACCTGGGGTCCTGGCCCACTCCCCCCCCACTGTTACCTGGGGTCCTGGCCCACTCCCCCTCCCCCCCTCCACTGTTACCTGGGGTCCTGGCCCACTCCCCCCCACTGTTACCTGGGGTCCTGGCCCACTCCCCCCCACCCCGTTACCTGGGGTCCTGGCCCACTCCCCCCTCCACTGTTACCTGGGGTCCTGGCCCACTCCCCCCCACTGTTACCTGGGGTCCTGGCCCACTCCCCCCCCCCCCCCACTGTTACCCGGGGTCCTGGCCCACTTCCCCCCCCACCCCGTTACCTGGGGTCCTGGCCCACTCCCCCCCACTGTTACCTGGGGTCCTGGCCCACTCCCCCCTCCACTGTTACCTGGGGTCCTGGCCCACTCCCCCCTCCACTGTTACCTGGGGTCCTGGCCCACTCCCCCCCCACCCCGTTACCTGGGGTCCTGGCCCACTCCCCCCACTGTTACCTGGGGTCCTGGCCCACTCCCCCCCCCACTGTTACCCGGGGTCCTGGCCCACTCCCCCCTCCACTGTTACCTGGGGTCCTGGCCCACTCCCCCCCCCACTGTTACCTGGGGTCCTGGCCCACTTCCCCCCCCACCCCGTTACCTGGGGTCCTGGCCCACTCCCCCCCCACTGTTACCTGGGGTCCTGGCCCACTTCCCCCCCCACCCCGTTACCTGGGGTCCTGGCCCACTCCCCCTCCACTGTTACCCGGGGTCCTGGCCCACTTCCCCCCCCACCCCGTTACCTGGGGTCCTGGCCCACTCCCCCCCCACTGTTACCTGGGGTCCTGGCCCACTGCCCCCCTCGAATGTTACTTTGGGGTCCTGGCCCCCCCATGCCACCCTCATGCTGCCTGCGCCGGGGTCCCTGGCGGAGGAAGGAGCCCCAGTCTGGGTTGGGGATCTGTGCAGCTCCACGCATAGGGGGCCGCAGACCTCAGAAGTGGGGGAGTCAGAGCAGCACCCCAGTGCCAGGGGAACCCCGAGTCGGGGCCTGGGGAGTCTGTGCAGCACGCAACGTAAGGGGGACCCCGGAACTCAGTGGGGGGGCCCCAGTCTCAGTGCCCGGGGGGGTCAGCACATTGACGGGCCCTGGATCTCGATGGGGGGCCCCCAACTCGGGCCCCTAGTGGTTCCCTTGTTACCAGCACTCCAGGACCCTCTGAGAAGCCCAGAGCCATGCGGGGGGGCCGTCACCCCGGGGGGCCAGGCAGCGAGCTCCCAGAGCATCCCCCCCCCCACTCCTGAATGTGCCTCATTAACTCGACTAGCGCCCAGGCCCCTTGGAGGCCGGGGGTTCAAAGGGTTAAGGAGGGACCGGCTGCCTGGGAACCCGACACCCCCCAGCGGATCAAAGGTCCCTGGTTAAAGGCCCAGGAGGCCGAGGGTGTAAACCATCCGCCCCGCCACAAGCAGCAAAATTCCCCCTCCCTCCAGAGCGCGGGGGCTGGGGGCTGGGGGCTGGGGTCCCTGAAAGGGCTGTCACCCCAGAGTGACTCCAGCCTCCCCTAACAGCTGGGGAGAGAACCCAGGAGTCTTGGCACCCAATCCTGCTCTAACCACTAGGCCCCACTCCCGTCCCAGAGCTAGGGATAGAATCCAGCAGTCCTGGCTTCCGGCCCTCTGCTCTAGCCACTAGGGACCACTCCCCTCCCTCGCCCTGCCCTTCTCCGAGGGTTGCTATTGCCCGCTGGACACCCCTGGAGCAGCCCCAGGGTTCATTAAACAGACACTTTGCCAGCCCACGAGCAAGGCTGGGTGTGCAATAACTGTGTGCGCGCGTGCATATGCGTGTGAATGCATGTACGTGTGTGTACTTGCGTGCGTGCGTACGCGTGTGCCTGCACGAGCCTGCGTGCGTGTGCCTGCACATGTGCGGTGGCCTGTCTCTACTGGCAGCAGTTCTGTCTGTAGCACGGACACACGTGTTTGCAGCATGTGCCAGGATTGCGCATGTGTCTGCCGCACGTGCCCGGCCACACGCATGATCTTTACATGCACACACGGCCCGTGCGTGTGCTGGTGGCACCTGTGTCCCTGGCCAGGCCCGACCGCGGGGGTCTGTCTCCGAAGGCCGGTAGCCCCGCGCCAGGCGCTGCACCCCGCCCGAGGGGGCTACCGGCCTGTGTCTGCCGAGGAAGCCGGGCCAGCGGGCGGGGGCTGCTCCCAAGTCCTGCTCTGGAATCGGGGCAGCCTGGGGGGTCTCCGTGGGGTCGTGATGCTGAGTCTGACCCCAGATCAACCCGGGGGGGGGGCTCCATCTAATTAGAACAAAGTCCGGGCTGGGGATTCGCTCCCTCCCCGGCGCGCCCGGGGGCCTATTAACAATGCAGCCGAGTTGCTTTAGGCAAATGACTCCGCTGGCTGCGTTAGCGGGGGGGGGGGGGGGGGGCTGCCTCGTCACTGGCAGGACAGTTGGGAGGGACCTTGGATACGGGCCCCTCCCCAGCCACCCTCGCGCCAAGCTGGGTCCCCGAGAGCCCACAGGGGCTGGGCTAGAGCCTCCCCCCGCCCCGCCGCTGGCCCTAGATCCCCCCCAGCTCTACGCCTCCCCCCCGACCCACAGCCCTGCCCACAGCCCTGCCCCCCCCCCCCCCGTTGCACCGTGTTCTGTCCGCTAGGCCGCGCTGCCTTGGGGCTGCCCCGGCGCCGCACCTGGTCGGAGAGGCTGGCGCAGGACCCCGCGAAGTCCTCCGGGTCCGATCTGGAGCCTCCGTCCCGGCCGTCGATCACCAGGTCGATGGGCATCTTCCCCTTCAGGCAGGTGATGTAGCGGTGGCAGAAGCTGTCGCACAAGTCGTGCACCTGCCCCCAAAGAGAAGGGCCGGTAGGAGGCGCCCGCCGCCAGCAGCTGCCCCCCAGGCCTGCCCCTCTGCCCGGGCTCCGCCTCCCCAGCCCTGCCTGGGCGTGCGGAGCTGGCAGGAGCGGGGAGGAAGGATGGCCTAATGGTTAGGCCATGCGGCTCGCGCTCAAGAACCCGGCAGTCGCGTCTCTGGTCTACCCCAGACGTCCTGCCCCACCTGCCCCCTTGCCAGGGCCGTGGGGTTCTTGGAGGGTGTGTGGGGACGGGGGATCCCCAATCTCGGGGTGTGTATGGCCAGGCACGAGGGGCCCCCATCTCGGTGGGGGGAAGCACAAAGCGGGATCCCCAACCTCGGGGGGCCAGGCACGAGGGGCCCCCGATCTCGGCGGGGGTCTCTGCGGAGCCAGGCATGCCGGGACCCCCGCAGAGCGGGGCCTTAGGCAGTAACATTCCGCACCTCCCAGCGGGGAGCCCGGAACCCCAGGACCCGTGGGTTCCGCCTGGGCCTTTCAGCTCTGCGGGCCTGCAGCTCCGAAAAGCCCCCGCCCCGGCTCCGCTTTTCTTCCCTGCCCCGGCCGGAGCCCCCGTCCCCTTTGCTCAGCTCGGAGCCACTGGCGGGAGACCTCTGGCCGCCCCCCGACTGGAAAGCCAGCGGGGCCCCCTCCCCGAGCCAACGCGCCCAGCCCCACCGGAGCCCTTTCGCCCTGGGAATATCGCCTCGGCTCTGCGGGAATCCGGGTCCCGTTTGCTCCAACCGGGCCCAAATCCGAATCTGACCCGCGGCCCTCGCGCCGCAGACCAAGGCCAAGCGCCGCCGCCCGGAGTTTACGCTGCAGGGCTGAAGCCCGGGGAGGCTGCGCTGGGCGGGCGCGGGGTAGCCTGGGGTGTGGAGCGACGCCCGCCCCCCCATGAGAACCGCAGGGCCCCAGGGGCTGCGCTCACAAGAGCCAGCTGCGGCCAAAGCCACCTCGGCAAACTTGGGTCCAGATCGGGGAATCGCCCCACCGGGCAAAGGGAAAACCCGGGGCCAGGGTTCAGCCCGTTCCCAGCGCGCCGCCGCCCGGTCTCTGCTCCGGGCCGGGCCCCTCAGGCTGACATTAACCCTGCCAGGGCCGTGGCACCCGGGGACACCCCGGGGCTGAAAGGCCGCTCCAGGCGGGTTGAACCCCGTTGTCCCCGGCCGCTTGAGCGCTGCAGCGGGCTCCGCGCGGGCCAGCCGGTGCGCCCCGAGCCCTGCGCCCTGCGCCCCGCGCCCCGCGCCCCGCGCCCCGGCCTTGTTTGGGAACGGAAAAGGGGAAGCGCCTTGGCCTTTGCGGGAACCCCCGCGCCGCAGAGATTCAGCTGCAGGCTCAGTGCCGCTGTGGTCACTTGAAACCTTGGACCCGCCCTCGAAGCCGCCGCAAGCGGGCGGAGGGGGGGGGGGCCCGCTCCGCTAAACGCTCCCGGCGACACTCGCATGGCTCCGGCTGAAAACCAGAGCGCAGTTTGTCTCCCGCAGGACCAGCCGGCCCAGCCCTGCGCCTCGGCCGGCACCCACGGGCCTGAGTCCGCGCTGGCGCGAACCGGCAAGACTCCCGTCCAGTCAAGGGGCGCCCGCTCTAGCGTAACCCCCCCGCCGGGCCACTTCGGATCAGCGCAGCACGCGGGCTGTCGGCTCCTTTTACCCCGCGTCTCTTTGCTTTGGAGCCCGCGCCAGGCGCTTAACCCTCCTGGCCCTGCGCCCGGTAGGAAAAGCGGCGGATTTACCTTTTCTAATTCCAAGAGATGGAACCGTAGGACCTGGATCGCTTGAATCATCTGGGAAGCCAAAGCAAAGGGGACTCGTCGGAGGCCTCTTATCTGCAGCCCCGCGGCGCACCGGGCCGGAGCACCCTGGAGCTGCGGCCCACGTTTTCCGCCATGTGCTGGCTGGGGGCACCGAGCTAGTCCCCTGCAAGGAGCCTCGAGCGCTCCCGCAGCGAAAGCCGCTTGGAAAAGCCGCGGCGCCTTTCGCAAAGGTGATTGAGCGGCCTGCGGCCCATGGACCCCCCTGCCCGCCGCCCGCCACTGGGGCGCGGCCGCCCCACACCCCGTTACGGGTCTGAGCCTGGCTCTCAGCCGCCGGCCCGGCCCGGCTCTGTGGCTCGGAAAGGGGCGCTCACCAAGTTATCCAGCTCGGGGTCGGACGAGAACAGCGGCTTTTCCGTCCTGATCTAGAGGGAGAGATGCGCGACCGCGCGCAAAGAACACGAGTGGAGGCAGAAGGTTAGCGCGCGCGGACAGCTGCTTCCCCTTCCCGGGACGCAGGGGGCTGGAGCGGGAGAGATCTCCCCACATCCCGAGCGTCCTCCCTTGAGTCTATTTCACTGCGGGCTCTGGGCGGCCTGGGCCGGTGACCGTCCCAGTCCCTGCTACGCCTCAGCCCCTCCTAGGCACGATCCCAACGGGGGGGGGGGGACACGCTGATTAGCAAAGCGGCTGGGCCTGGTCTGAGGGCCCCGAGTTGAGCCGGTTTTACCGGGGACGGGGGCGCTAGAGCGAGTCAGGCCTTGGCGTTGGCCCGGCTACCCCCGCGCCCTGCTCGCCGGCGGTTCCTCCGCTTCGCGGCCCGCGGGCCGGGCCCGGCCCGGGACTGACCTGTTTGGCGAACACGGCGATGTCCTCGCTGAAGGAGTCGGAGGAGCAGACGTCTCCGCCGGGGTACGAGCCCGCGGGGTCCCGGGGCGAACAGGTCGCCAGCTCACACTTCTCGAAGACCAGGGCCAGCAAGGGGAACAAGGGGTGTCTGCGCACACAGGAGAGGTTAGAGCCCGACACGTCTTGCACGCGCGTGTGCACAAGAGCCAGGCCATCCGTGCAGAGGCATGCACGAGTCCATGCACACGAGGGTTTGCCCACCCCTCGGGCAACAAACACACACAGCGCCCGATACACGCCCCCAGCCGTCTGTACAAACAGAAACGCACACACAGTGCCCGATACACACACACCCTGCACCCCTCTGTACAAATAGGAACACACACACACACACACACAGTGTGCCCGATACACACACACCCTGCACCCCTCTGTACAAATTGGAACACACACACACACAGTGCCCGAAAAACACACACCCTGCACCCCTCTGTACAAATAGGAACACACACACACACAGTGCCCGATACACACACACCCTGCACCCCCTGTACAAATAGGAACACACACACACACACAGAGTGCCCGATACACACACACCCTGCACCCCTCTGTACAAATAGGAACACACACACACACAGTGTGCCCGATACACACACACCCTGCACCCCTCTGTACAAATTGGAACACACACACACACAGTGCCCGAAAAACACATACCCTGCACCCCTCTGTACAAATAGGAACACACACACACACAGTGCCCGATACACACACACCCTGCACCCTCTGTACAAATTGGAACACACACACACACAGTGCCCGAAAAACACATACCCTGCACCCCTCTGTACAAATAGGAACACACACACACACAGTGCCCGATACACACACACCCTGCACCCCTCTGTACAAATTGGAACACACACACACACAGTGCCCGAAAAACACATACCCTGCACCCCTCTGTACAAATAGGAACACACACCGTGCCCGAAAAACACACACCCTGCACCCCTCTGTACAAATAGGAACACACACACACAGAGTGCCCGATACACATACACCCTGCACCCCTCTGTACAAATAGGAACACACACACAGTGCCCGATACACACACACCCTGCACCCCTCTGTACAAATAGGAACACACACACACACAGAGTGCCCGATACACACACACCCTGCACCCCTCTGTACAAATAGGAACACACACACACAGTGTGCCCGATACACACACCCTGCACCCCTCTGTACAAATAGGAACACACACACACAGTGCCCGATACACACACACCCTGCACCCCTCTGTACAATAGGAACACACAGAGTGCCCGATACACACACACCCTGCACCCCTCTGTACAAATAGGAACACACACACACACACAGTGCCCGATACACACACACCCTGTACCCCTCTGTACAATAGGAACACACACACACACACAGTGCCCGATACACACACACCCTGCACCCCTCTGTACAAATAGGAACACACACACATACACACAGTGCCCGATACACACACACCCTGTACCCCTCTGTACAATAGGAACACACACACACACACAGTGCCCGATACACACACACCCTGCACCCCTCTGTACAATAGGAACACACACACACACAGTGCCCGATACACACACACCCTGCACCCCTCTGTACAATAGGAACACACACACACACAGTGCCCGATACACACACACCCTGCACCCCTCTGTACAATAGGAACACACACACACACAGTGCCCGATACACACACACCCTGCACCCCTCTGTACAATAGGAACACACACACACACAGTGCCCGATACACACACACCCTGCACCCCTCTGTACAATAGGAACACACACACACACAGTGCCCGATACACACACACCCTGCACCCCTCTGTACAATAGGAACACACACACACACAGTGCCCGATACACACACACCCTGCACCCCTCTGTACAATAGGAACACACACACACACAGTGCCCGATACACACACACCCTGCACCCCTCTGTACAATAGGAACACACACACACACAGTGCCCGATACACACACACCCTGCACCCCTCTGTACAATAGGAACACACACACACACACAGTGCCCGATACACACACACCCTGTACCCCTCTGTACAAATAGGAACACACACACACACACAGTGCCCGATACACACACACCCTGTACCCCTCTGTACAATAGGAACACACACACACACACAGTGCCCGATACACACACACCCTGCACCCCTCTGTACAAATAGGAACACACACACATACACACAGTGCCCGATACACACACACCCTGTACCCCTCTGTACAATAGGAACACACACACACACACAGTGCCCGATACACACACACCCTGCACCCCTCTGTACAATAGGAACACACACACACACAGTGCCCGATACACACACACCCTGCACCCCTCTGTACAATAGGAACACACACACACACAGTGCCCGATACACACACACCCTGCACCCCTCTGTACAATAGGAACACACACACACACAGTGCCCGATACACACACACCCTGCACCCCTCTGTACAATAGGAACACACACACACACAGTGCCCGATACACACACACCCTGCACCCCTCTGTACAATAGGAACACACACACACACAGTGCCCGATACACACACACCCTGCACCCCTCTGTACAATAGGAACACACACACACACAGTGCCCGATACACACACACCCTGCACCCCTCTGTACAATAGGAACACACACACACACAGTGCCCGATACACACACACCCTGCACCCCTCTGTACAATAGGAACACACACACACACAGTGCCCGATACACACACACCCTGCACCCCTCTGTACAATAGGAACACACACACACACACAGTGCCCGATACACACACACCCTGTACCCCTCTGTACAAATAGGAACACACACACACACACAGTGCCCGATACACACACACCCTGCACCCCTCTGTACAATAGGAACACACACACACACAGTGCCCGATACACACACACCCTGCACCCCTCTGTACAATAGGAACACACACACACACAGTGCCCGATACACACACACCCTGCACAATTGGAACACACACACACACACATACACACGTACACACACTGCTCGCGGCAGCGGGGCCTGCTCACAGCTCCATAGCGCTTGGCACGGACACGCGCACCCGTTGTACAGACCGGGCGCTGCGGGTGCGGTTGTGCTGCAGGCTGTCCGGGAGACACGGGGGCAGGTCGCGTCCCCGCATCGGCCCGAGGGCTGCCGGAGAGCCAGACGGACACCGCGCTGCTCCTGCTCCGCAGCCTCTCCGACCCGGCAGCGGCCTGAGGCTGAGCCCCCGCGGGTCACAAACCCAGCCGCTGCGCACGGCAGCGCGTGCAACGCGCGTGTGGGGCCCACCTGCGCCCAAGGCCGGACACGCGGCCGGGAGTGGCCCGCCGGCTACTGCTCGGCCCGCAGCGCGCAGACAAAGGCCTTTAGCCCCACGCACGGAGAGTGGGAGACTCGGCCCGCGGGGATTTACACTCGCGGCAAATGCGCGGACACTGCGCGGCCCGGGCACGGCGCCAGGACAGAGGCCGTCGGTAGCCGCGTTTGGGTTTGAGCCTTGTTCCCAACACGCTGCGAGGTTGCGGAGGCGGCCGCTGGCGATCGCTGCGCACTGGCCGCGAGGAAACGCAAATCTCCAGCGGAGAGAAACTCCGGCGAGTTCGCGGGTGGCGAGTTCGCGGCTGGAAGCCCCTGGAATCCGCGCAGGGCTGCAGGCGGTGCGCGTGGCCAGGCTGGGAGGTCGGGGGTACACTCCGGGCGGGTACACGCTCGGGGTGTATCCTACACAGGGCACAGCGTTAGACGTGTGGGTAATCCACAGGGTGTGCTACACACCCACCCGGGAGAGCAGGGTCAGTGTGCGCGCGCAGCGCGGGTAATACGCGTCCACATCGGCAGAGCCGGGACATAGCAGGGCCGGGTTCCCGGCCAGTTTTGACAAGTGTGTCGGGAGAATCACGCCGCGCCAAGGCGTCTGCGGACACAGCTCTGGGAAGCGTCGTGGCCGGTTTTAAGCTTTGGCATTGGAAGGGGGAAGGGAAGGAAAAGTTGACGCGTAAAGTTGTTGGAAAGCGCAAAATCAAAAGGTTTTGGTCTGAAACGCACCGGGGGTAACGCCACTGGGGCTCCCCCACGCGGCCTCGTGCAACCCGCCTGCGGGCTGGCAGTGCGCGCGCACACGGCGTGTACAACTCCCCGGCGGGCTGGCAGTGCGCGCGCACACGGCGTGTACAACTCCCCGGCGGGCTGGCAGTGCGCGCGCACACGGAGCGCGTCTACTGCAGGCAGGATGACAGTTACAGCGCGCGCGCGCACACACACACACACGTGCACACACGCCCGCGCGCTCTGCTGGCACATTGCACGGCTAATTCTCCGGAGCCCGCGCAACGGCTCATCCCTGCGCGGCTGTTCTGTGGCCCTTCCCGGATCAGAGCCGCACTGCTTGTGGCGGGGGGGGGGGGGGGGACTTGCTGGGGGCTGTTCTCTCACCGGCTCTTTGCCTGCGGGGAGGGGGGTCCAGCCCGGCCGGGGAGGGCGCTCAGAGAAGGCAGAGGTAAGGGGCGGTCTGTGCACGCGAGAGGGGAGTTCTCACCATTGCTCTGGGATCGCACTAGGGGTGCAAAGCCTTGGTTAGACACTTCAACGGGGACTGGCGGGGGGGGGGCAGTGCGGCCGGTGCCCGGTCAGCCGAAGGAGACAGAGACAAGGGGGAAGGCCAAACACAGAGTCCCCGAAAGTCCTTCCAGAGCGCGCGCTCCGGCAGGTCGCGCACTGGCACCTGTGAACGGCAGCGCAGTGTGCAAGAGAACACGGGCCTCGTGTGCAGTGTGGTGCCCGGGCCCGCCGCTGTGTGCGGCGTGTGGTCTGCAGCCCATGCACCCCGGGACACAGACACACACACACAAACACAGACACCCCCGCCACATATAACCAAGCACAGACACCCCGCCACACACAGACACACACACACACACACACACACACACAAACACAGACACCCCCGCCACACACAGACACACACAGAGATACACACACCCGCCACACCTAAACAGACACACAGACATCACTGCCACACACACACACAAACGCCACACATAGACACACACGGACACCTCTGCCACACACAGACACACACACACACAAACACAGACACCCCCGCCACATATAACCAAACACAGACACCCCGCCACACACAGACACACACAAAGATACACACACCCGCCACACCTAGACAAACAGACACACAGACATCACTGCCACACACACACACACCCGCCACACCTAAACAGACACACAGACATCACTGCCACACACACACACGCCACACATAGACACACACGGACACCTCTGCCACACACAGACACACACACAGACACCCCCGCCACATATAAACAAACACAGACACCCCGCCACACACAGACACACCCACACAGACACACACACACACAACCACAGACACCCCCGCCACATATAAACAAACACAGACACCCCGCCACACACAGACACACCCACACGGACACACACACACAAACACAGACACCCCCGCCACATATAAACAAACACAGACACCCCGCCACACACAGACACACACACCCGCCACACACAGACACACACACACAGACACACACCCCCGCCACACACAGACACACAGCTACACAACTGGCCCCGCCAAGGCAGCGCTGCGCACCGACCGGGCCGGACCCTGCTCTCCCCGCACTGCCCGGCTCCTCACCCGTAGATTTCATCCTTCTCCCGCTTCAGGCTCTCGTTGGGTCCCAGACCCGGCGGCAGGCCCGCCCGATGGGTCGCCGCGGCCGATCCGTACGGGGAGCCCTGGTTCAGCGGCGGGTGCTGCAGGCTGCGCCCCGGGTGGGGGTCCCCGAAGCCCGGCAGAGCGACTCCATCCATGGCAGGGTAGTACGCCAGGTCATCGCACTGCGAGGGAGGCAGGTGGAAAGGGAGGGGCGGGTGAGCCAGCCAGCCAGGCCGGGATGCGCAGGGGTGGGGGGAGGGATTTTGGCACCCAACCCCCCTAGGCATGGCCAGATCCGGGGAGCCGGAGAGGTAATTTTGCACCCAACCCCCCTAGGCATGGCCAGATCCGGGGAGCCGGAGAGGTAATTTTGCACCCAACCCCCCTTGGCATGGCCAGATCCGGGGAGCCGGAGAGGTAATTTTGCACCCAACCCCCCTAGGCATGGCCAGATCCGGGGAGCCGGAGAGGTAATTTTGCACCCAACCCCCCTAGGCATGGCCAGATCCGGGGAGCCGGAGAGGTAATTTTGCACCCAACCCCCCTAGGCATGGCCAGATCCGGGGAGACGGAGGTAATTTCGCACCCAACCCCCCTTGGCATGGCCAGATCCGGGGAGCCGGAGAGGTAATTTTGCACCCAACCCCCCTTGGCATGGCCAGATCCGGGGAGCCGGAGAGGTAATTTTGCACCCAACCCCCCTTGGCATGGCCAGATCCGGGGAGCCGGAGAGGTAATTTTGCACCCAACCCCCTTGGCATGGCCAGATCCGGGGAGCCGGAGAGGTAATTTTGCACCCAACCCCCCTTGGCATGGCCAGATCCGGGGAGCCGGAGAGGTAATTTTGCACCCAACCCCCCTTGGCATGGCCAGATCCGGGGAGACGGAGAGGTAATTTTGCACCCAACCCCCTTGGCATGGCCAGATCCGGGGAGACGGAGAGGTAATTTTGCACCCAACCCCCTTGGCATGGCCAGATCCGGGGAGACGGAGAGGTAATTTTGCACCCAACCCCCTTGGCATGGCCAGATCCGGGGAGACGGAGAGGTAATTTTGCACCCAACCCCCCTAGGCATGGCCAGATCCGGGGAGACGGAGAGGTAATTTTGCACCCAACCCCCCTTGGCATGGCCAGATCCGGGGAGCCGGAGAGGTAATTTTGCACCCAACCCCCCTTGGCATGGCCAGATCCGGGGAGCCGGAGAGGTAATTTTGCACCCAACCCCCCTTGGCATGGCCAGATCCGGGGAGCCGGAGAGGTAATTTTGCACCCAACCCCCCTTGGCATGGCCAGATCCGGGGAGCCGGAGAGGTAATTTTGCACCCAACCCCCCTTGGCATGGCCAGATCCGGGGAGCCGGAGAGGTAATTTCGCACCCAACCCCCCTTGGCATGGCCAGATCCGGGGAGCCGGAGAGGTAATTTTGCACCCAACCCCCCTTGGCATGGCCAGATCCGGGGAGCCGGAGAGGTAATTTTGCACCCAACCCCCCTAGGCATAATCAGAAGGGGGGTATTTTGCATCGTGACTCGCTTCCCCTAGAGAGAAAAAGTCACGTTTGGGGGGCTCGTTTCTGAGCTGCGAAGACATCATCTGGGGGGGCTGGAAACTCTTCCTCTCGGTGCTTTGATCCCCACCAAGTTTCGCTTTTCCGGTCAATACTCGTCACCGACCCCTTTTGTCATTTTGTTTCGTTCCTTCCCCCCGCCCGGCTGCGCTGCTCATTTCACTCCTGCGAATTCGCTGCTCTCGGGACCCGCCGCTGCCAGGCGTAGGATTGTCTGGTCAGTGTCACAAACCCCGCAGCAGCTGGAATATTGTTCCTCTCGCCCCGGCGGCAGAGTTTCTGCCCTCCAGCCCGAGCTCTCCCCCCTCCTCTCCTTTACAAGAGCGCCCGCCGTGGAGGGGAGGAAGCGAACCGGCCCGGTCTCATTGAACCTGGCGCTCATTGTTTTTAAAGAAGTGACCGATGTTTCGGGAGGAAATGCAGGCAACATTCCCCCTTGGCGTGCGCTAGATACGACCCAGTCCCCCCAAGAACCCCCGGGCCGCCGCGGGGATGTCGGGGTCCCCCGAGAAGAGATGGATCGCGTATGACACGCGCTCTCCCCTTCTGCCTCCCCCGGGCCCTTTCCAGACCCAACGCGGCCTGGGCCCCTGCCCCCTCATGACCGCTATTCCTACTGAAACGTCCCTTCTCACCCGGGAGCGTCCCTGCGAGTCACCCGCGCCAGGTTTCGCCCCCAGTAGCCGCGGGGCGGCTGTTCGGCTCGGGGAGGCGCGGAGAAAGACTCCAGCTAGACTCAGGGGTTTTCTCGGGGCAAGCGGGAAATCCGGTTTAACCCCCCCCCCCCCGTCTCTGGGGTTTAAATGTGCGTCTCTCTGCGCGGCCCCAGTCTGATTTCCCCGAGTCCAACCTTGTTTATCCCGGGGTTCGCCCCGCACAATGTCACGCGCCTCGTTTGTACCCCCTCCAGCCGTACGGGCCCTTCCTCCCACTCACGGGCCTTCCTCCGGGGCACGGAGGGGCGCAGGCCGTTGCGGGGGATGCGCGGGGGTGACCGGCCGAGCTGGCTTTCGGAAGCGACCGGGAGCGATTCGTGCTTTTCGCGTTGGCATCAACTCTCCCCCCTGCGCCCAGCCCTCGGAGGCGGCAGCGGTGCTGCTATGGCAGGGCCGCTCGCCAGCAGACGCGGGCTGCTCGGGTCTGTTAAGCGTCGCCCCCAGAGAGCTCCCGACAAACCAGACACCGGATTGATGTGAAGGGGGAAGGGAAACCTCGCAGGGCTCTCGCCAAGTGTCTAACAACCGGGCAGGCGAACTCCGGGCCCTGCGCGCCCCGACTCTGCTAGCGCGCTCCCGAGAGGGCTGGGGCCGAAAATAAGTTGGGAAAACTTCAGAACAGAAGCCCAAATTCCCCCCAGCCCCGCCACTAAGCGTGGCCCCGTTCGAGCGCCTGCCTGAGCAATAGACTTTCCCCGGCAGGCGGGGAGCCGAGACAGCCAAGCAGCCGGGAGGGGAGACCCCCACAGTCCAACCCCGCGGTGGATCCCCGGGCGCGCCAGACACGCACCGCCCGGGCCCGGAGGCGCAAACCGAGCGGTGACACGGAGGCTTCCAAGGTGGCATCAAGACCCCTCACTTCTTAAAGAAAAAGTTGAGACTCGGCCCCCCCCCCCCATCTGGCCCCTGCACCGCCAGCACCCCCCCCCCCCCCCCCCCCCCGGGGCGATTTCTGTGCCAAGCCGGGCGGGCGGGGAGGGAAGAGAGGGGCGAGTCCGAGGAACGCTCCAGACCCCCCGAGCCGCCCTCCGCCCTGCCGCGAACCCCCCGAAGCCGCGCTGCTCGCGGCCCCCCCACCCCGCCGGCGAGCGCAGCCGGGGAAGGCGAACACAGCCCCCCAGACTTACCCTTTGTGCCATCGGAGGCTCGGCGGGTGCTCCCTCTCCGGCGCTGGCTGGCTGGGGGGGGCGCGGGCAGGTCGCTCCTTTGCAGGACCCCCCCGCTCCGAGGCGCTGGCTCCAAAGTGCGGGGAAGGGTTCGGCTCTCCGGGGTGGGGGCAGGGACCGGAGCCCCCGCCCCAGCCCCGCTTAGCCCCGGGCCGGGGCTGGCCAGCAGGCGACAAGCCGAGCCATGGGGGGGGGGGGGGTTCTCCGGGGGTCTCGGCCGCCCAGCGAGCCCGGCGCTTTCCGCGGCGGAATGAGCGAGGCGCCTTTCGCCGCAGCCCCGAGCCCGGCGCTGGGCTGGGGGGGGGGGAGTGGATCAACCCCCCCTCCCTGCACAGCCCTGCCCGCCGGGGGGGAGCCGGGCCCGGGCTGGGGGGCAGATCTCCGCGCCCCCCCGAGATCAGCCCCCCACCCCCTGTGCTCAGCGGAGCGGCCCGGAGCCGGGGGCGGGGGCCTGGCTGGTTCCCGGGCCGGGCCTGAGAGGAGGCGGAGCGGGAGGCGGAGGATGCCCCGGCTGCCCGGCCCGAGCGCTGAGCGCATCCGGAAGTGGAAGGGGCTTTGTATTAACCCCTGCCTGGCTCCCCGCCCCGCCCCGCCGGCCGCCTGTCCGGCCGGCCGCGCCCCGCGTCTCCCCCGGGCTCCGTCCCTCTGTCCGTCCCTGCCCCCCGGCTCCCCCGCCCCGCCCCGCCGGCTGTCTGTCCGGCCGGCCGCGCCCCGCGTCTCCCCCCGGCTCCCCCGGGCTCCGTCCCTGCCCCCGACTCCCCCCCCCCGCCCCGGTTTGTCTGATTCCTCCCCGCGCCCCCCGGCTCCCATCCCCGGGTCTTTCTGTCTGTCTGTCCGCTCCCCGACCCCCCCCCCCTTGGCTCCGGCTCCCATCCCCAGATCTGTCTGTCTGTCTGTCCGCTCCCCGACCCCCCCCCCCTTGGCTCCGGCTCCCATCCCCAGATCTGTCTGTCTGTCTGTCCGCTCCCCGACCCCCCCCCCTTGGCTCCGGCTCCCATCCCCAGATCTGTCTGTCTGTCTGTCCGCTCCCCGACCCCCCCCCCTTGGCTCCGGCTCCCATCCCCAGATCTGTCTGTCTGTCTGTCCGCTCCCCGACCCCCCCCCCTTGGCTCCGGCTCCCATCCCCAGATCTGTCTGTCTGTCTGTCCGCTCCCCGACCCCCCCTTGGCTCCGGCTCCCATCCCCGGGTCTTTCTGTCTGTCTGTCCGCTCCCCGACCCCCCCCCCCCCCCTTGGCTCCGGCTCCCATCCCCAGGTCTGTCTGTCTGTCTGTCCGCTCCCCGACCCCCCCTTGGCTCCGGCTCCCATCCCCAGGTCTGTCTGTCTGTCTGTCCGCTCCCCGACCCCCCCTTGGCTCCGGTTCCCATCCCCGGGTCTGTCTGTCCGCTCCCCGACCCCCCCTTGGCTCCGGCTCCCATCCCCGGGTCTGTCTGTCTGCTCTCCGACCCCCCCTTGGCTCCGGCTCCCATCCCCGGGTCTGTCTGTCCCCATCCCATGTGCCTTGGCTTTGGCTCCCTCCAACGGGTCTGTCCGTCCCTACCCCCCCGGCTTCCGCCCCCCGGGGTCTGTCTGTCTGTCTGTCCCCTCTCCATCGCCCCCTCACTCCAGCTTCCCCGAGCTCTGCCCATTCCCCAGACACCTCCCATCCACAGCTCCAGCTCCCGTGGGTGTCTGTCTGTCTGTCCCCGTGTCAGCCTCGCCAGCTCTGGCCCCCACCCTACCCCCTAGAATCTGTCTCCTTCACCCCGCCCAAGCTCTGGTCCCCACCGCTGTCTGTCCCCCCGCATCTCTGTCCATCTGCCCTCCACCCCCATTGAAGTCCACCACACCCTGGGTGTATACAGGGATCTCCCCCCCCCCCCCGGTCTGTCTGTCTGGCGCATCGGAACCCACCCCGGCTCAGGGGCAAAGAGGCCCGGCAGGTCCCGGAAGTCACCCCCCCTTGGGGTATTGTGTATTTATCCCCCCCCCCCCCGCGCCAGGCCCCAGGAGCAGAGCTATCCGCGGTTGGTAACACCCCGGCCAGGGTCCCATCTCCCTCGTTCTCCTCCGGGCTCCGCTGGCCTCCTGGCCGGGCCCTGGGGGGCTGCGCGGTGGCGACGGGGTCACGACTGTTCCCACAGCGTCAGGCCTCGGGCGAGTCGTGCTGCAGCAGCTCCCCTAACATGGCTCCGTTCCCGGGGTGTGCACCCAACCCGGCCACCCGCAGCTCTCACTCACGTTCCCAACAAGCCTGAGTCCCCGGTGGGGAAACTGAGGCACGGAACAGGCAGACGCTGGGCGCTAGGTCAGCCATCAGGCCAGGAGCAAGGTTGGGTCTAGGACAGGGCTGCCCCTAAGCGGAGAGCTGGGGCGGTCCCGAGAAGAGAGTCAAACTGCCCAGCTGATTGGCAGAGCGCGCACAGAGGAGAGCATGTGTCTATGGGTGGTGCACATCTGCACATGCCTTGGTGCAGGTAACAAAATGTATTCCTCACGTGGATGGAAATAGAGGGAAGACTGATTTAGAATCCAGCTGGGGTGTCCCCTCCAGACAAAGGACTGCAACCCCTGTGACCCCTGACAGCAGCCACCTGAAGGGGGGGGGGTCCAGCCATCCCTGGAGACAGTCACAGGGATCCCTGAGACAGCGGCTTTTCTCCCAGGCAAAACTGACCCGGTCAGCGCTTCAGACCTCACCAAGCCGCTGTAGAATCATAGAACACCAGGACTGGCAGGGGCCTGGAGAGGTCCAGTCCAGTCCCCGGCCCCCATGGCGGGACCAAATACTGTCTAGACCATCCCCCATAGACATTGATCCAACCGGCTCTTCAGTATCTCCAGAGACTGGGATTCCACCACCTCCCTGGGCAATTTACTCCAGTGTGTGACCACCCTGACAGGCAGGAAGTTTTTCCTAATGTCCAACCTGAACCTCCCTGGCTGCAGTTTAAGCCCATTGCTGCTTGTCCCGTCCTCAGAGGCCGAGATGAACAAGTTCTCTCCCTCCTCCTTGTCACACCCTTTTAGAAACCTGGAAACCGCTCTCATGTCCCCTCAGTCTGCTCCTTTCCAAACTAAACAAGCCCAGTTCCTTCAGCCTCCCCTCCTAGCTCCTGTTCTCTGGACCTTTCGTCATTCTCCTTGCTCTTCTCTGGACCCTCTTCAATTTCTCCGGTGCCCAGAACTGGACACAATCCTCCAAGCGAGGCCTCACCAGCGCGAGCAGAGCGGAGCAATGACTCCTCGTGTCTTGCTTGTAGATGCTTCCCCGGCTCAAACAAGGAGGTAGGTGCATGGGGGTTGGGTCCATCCACGGCTGTTTCGGGACCGGCAGGGCTGCGTCCCGGCCCGTCTGTCAGGGGCTGGGAATGGGCCACGGGAGGGGTCCCTGCTCTCTTCCCTCCCTCTGGGGCACCGGGCACTGGCTTCTGTCGGCAGCCAGGACCCTGGGCCCGACCGGCCTTCGTCTGACGGGTTTCCTCTTGGCCTTCGCTGGCGCTTTGAACTCCCGGCCAGCCGCGGCCTGGGGGCCTGCCCGCCATGCCAGGGGGATCCCGGGGAGCTGCTTTTCCCTCTGCGCTGAGCCCTGGGCCGGCTCCGGTGCTCACCACTCAGGCCGGCGGCCGAGGAAGCGGAGCGGGTCAGGCAAGAGCCCCGAGGCTGATCGAAGGCGGTGCCGCCGGGAGAGCGCGCCCCGTGGCAGAGCAGGCGGAGGGTGACTCGGCCCCAGGCTGTCCGGCCCACCTGCAGCGCCAGGACGGATACCCGCTGGCTCTGCAGCCGGGCGGGCGAGCCAGTGGCTGGAGCGGGACCACTTCGCACGGGCCGTGGGGCAGGGTCTGGCAGGGCCGCTCTCCGCGGCCCTCAGCCCGGCTCAGACCGGGGTGAGCCTGGGGAACCACCCGACACTCCACCTCTGGCCTGGGCGGCTCGGAGGCGACCAACGCTGAAGGAGCAGCGCTCAAGCTCCCGGAGTCCTGTGCTACAGGAGACCCTCGGCTGGCTGGGGGGGGGGGGGATTTCTAGCTCTCAGGGGGCTGAAGATGTGACCCCTCCCCCGCCCGATGCTGAGAGCCTGAAAGGCGAATACAAAGAATCTCCCCTCTGTCGCGGTTGGATCGGCACCGATCGGCAGGGATCGACAGGGGTCGGCACCGATCGACAGGGATCGACAGGGGTCGGCACCGATCGACAGGGATCGACAGGGATCGGCACCGATCGGCAGGGATCGACAGGGATCGGCACCGATCGACAGGGATCGGCACCGATCGGCAGGGATCGACAGGGATCGGCACCGATCGGCAGGGATCGACAGGGATCGGCACTGATTGGCACCGATGGGCAGGGATCGACAGGGGTCGGCACCGATCGGCAGGGATCGACAGGGATCGGCACCGATCGGCAGGGATCGACAGGGATCGGCACCGATCGGCAGGGATCGACAGGGATCGGCACCGATCGGCAGGGATCGGGACTGATTGGCACCGATGGGCAGGGATTGGCACGCCTCCGCGTGGTCGGGAAGGGGCGGCTGGCCCCTTGAAGAGGGAGCAGGGCCCAGGCACCCTGCCTGGCCGGCTGCCTCCCACTGGGCTGGAGAGTGGGCCGCTGGGCCGCAGGAGCTGAGCGGCAGAGGGGAAGAGCCAGGCAGGTCAGTGCACGCTGGGGCTGGGGCTGGGGCTGGCCCTGGGGGCAGCAGGGGGAGGATCCGGGCGAGTGGATCGCTCCGGCGGTCTTGCGCGGGGCACCCGGGAGACGCGCTGATGCTGGTTGAAGAGACCGGGCTCCCGGGCTGCATGGAGCGAAGGGCAGCACCTGATGTGCTGCGCATCCGGCCTGGGGCGAAGAGAGAAGCCTGGAGGGTCGTGGGGCTGTCTGGGCAGTGGGGGGCATGGGCGAGGGAGGGGGACCACAGAACCAGGCCCCAGAGGTCCATGATTCTCAGGCGGGGGTCCCCGATTCACGCCCCGAGCTGGAATCCCGGCTAGCGAGAGCGCGCAACGCCGCTTTCCAGATCACCTGGGACAGGGGCGCACGGACCAGGCCCAGGCGAGTAAGGAAACTGAGGCGGCGTGCGCTGGGCAGCTCGGGCAGGTTTCTACGGCCTCTGCTGCTGTCTCCTGCCTTTGAACCGCACGGACGCGTGTGCAAACGCGTGTGCCAGCACATGGGTGAATGGCAGGTGTGAACTCACACGGGGTTCAGTGCAAAGAACTGAAGGCGGCCCGGAGCTGCCTGGTGCACTCCCAGACTATCAAAGGAGGCACAAGTGACGCTCGTGAAAGGCAGCACGGAGGCGTCTGCCCCTCCCCTCCCCCCCCCACCTCGGGAACTGTGCAGCCGACTTGCCAGGTGTCGCGGGGCCGGGCCGCACTGGAGCTCCTGGCTCCCAGCTAGCGCCTCTGCTCCTCCCGGCGCTGTGTGTGCCGCAGTGCACCTCCCAACCCCTCCGCCCGGCTGGTGTCCCTGTTGCACTGACGGGGAAACTGAGGCAGGCAGCAGCCAAATGCCCGGGGCGGCGTCTGGGCCGGACGGGTGGAGCCAGGTTCGCTCATGCACGCCCCAGGACTCTGGCGATCGGTGTCTGAAATCCCGATCCAGACGCCGAGTGATAGGCCAGCGCCGGTCCGAAGCGCTCGGGACAGGTGTCCGCCAGCCGGCTGCAGGCCTGGTCGCTGGGCCGAGCCTCACCCCCACGGCGGGGAGAAACTGCCGCTTCTGATATTTGCAGCTGGAAACGGGGGCGGGGGACCCCAGAGAGAGTCCTCGAGCTAGACAAGAGGAAGGCTGGGAGGGAAACTGAGGCACGGGCCAGGGCCGCGAGTTGCCAAAGGTCAAACGGGGGTCCCCTGACTTCCCTCGCCACCGCCTGGGAAAGGGACCTAAAACCTCGCTGCTCGCTTCCTTCTGGCCTCTCAACGCCCCTGGAGAGCGACGAGTAATGCCCGAGTGCCCGGGCGCCTCGGCAGGGACCCGACCCCCCAGCCCCGCGTGCCAGGCGCAGAGGAGGGAGGGAGGCGGCTGGGAGAGTCCAGTCGGTAAAGGGCCAAGTGCGGGCAGGCTGCAGAGCGGCCCCGGGGTCATGCCCAGAGTGGAGCCGAGAGGCACCGATTCCCCTCCAGCCTGGGGGCCAGTGTCACTGCCCAGGCAGCAGCCTTCCTCCCCCGCAGTGTGTGTCCCGCCCCAGGATCGTGCCCGGCCCAGGAGCCGCAGGGAGGACTCTCGGCTCCCCGGGAAGTTCTCTTTGCGCCTCGCAGGCCCCTTAGCCGCAGCGTCCCACAGGCGTCCAGCGAAGCCCCAATGTCCCTGCCCCAGGAGAGTGCCTGGCTGGCCTGGAGCGAGCCTGTGTGCTCCCGCGGGGCCAGAGTCAGGCGGCGGAGAAAGAAGAGCAGCTCTGCCCTGCAAAGCCTGTTTGAGCCCGGCCCTCGTCTGAGCCCGGACTGCGGGGGGCTCCAAGGGAGCGGCTCCTGGGGGTAACTTCTCACTAATTGCCCAGTTATCTGCCCCCCCGGGAAAGCTCCCCTTTGGCCGGTCTTCTCAGGCCTGGGGCCCAGGCGGGGGGAAGGGTTCTCAATAGGCCTGGGTTTCATTCCCCGGCCTCCCCTGCGCCATCTTGGGCAAGTGTGTGTGTGTGGGGGGGGGAGGATTTTTAAGAGGCCCTGGTGTCAATTTGCCTCTGAAAGGCGCCGCCACTGGACTCTGTCTCGGTTCAGGTTTGTAACGACACAGAGATCCTAGTGGGATTGCTCATGGGCCTCACTCCTGCTGGTCCCATGGAGAGTGAAGGGGCTTGTCCACATGGGGATGCCCAGGAAAGCTAACGGGAATTAAAAGTTGATTAGAAAGTGAATCACTGGACCCCTGTGTGGAGGCTGCTATCGCGGATGAGAGTGATTTAGTGTAATTCACTTGGGGCCTGTCTACACGGGGAATCCAGTAAAGTGAATCTGAATCAGGGTTTGTCTACAGTTAAGAAGCTACAGGGGTGCTGGAGCAGTGGCACCGCTATAACGCTTCAGTGTGGACACCCCTCCGCCAGCGTTTCCCAACCCTTTTTATAAAGTACCCCTTGAAAAAAGTTATAAGTGCCCCCAGTGCCTACAGTTTTCAGACACACAATTATTCTTCTACCATTGCAACACATTTGTCTAAACTGCTTAATCGCAGCCGGGCAGAGATGGCATTTTTGGCTGTAAAAAGTACAAAACTAATCAAGCGCTGTGAAACGTAAAACAAAAATTCCGTTTTCTCCAAATGTCAGTTGTATTGACGCCCCCCCCCCACGCCAGGCTTCTCTCAAGTCCCCCTAAGGGTCCTTGTCCCACTGGCCGAGAAACGCTGCACTACGCCAACAGGAGGAATTCTCCTGGCAACGCAGACAATTCACCTGCCTAAAAGACAGTTGACGGAAGAATTTTTCCATCAGCCTTGTGTGTCTGCACAGATTTAGGTCAGCTCCACGACACGCCCTGGACTTTTCACTCCCTGACCAAGATAGTTAAGCCGACCTAGTTGTGTATATGAAGTAGATTAAACTGCATTCAGTCCTTGTGTGCACACCCTTATTCTGAATGAGTGGCCTTAATTCACTTCCAAAGTGAATGAATCGGAACCAAACTTTCATTCTGAGTTTCTGCAGTTTTCTGTTGGGCTTAAACTGCCGCAAGGGAGGTTTAGGTTGGACATTAGGAAAGCTGTCTGTCAGGGGGGTGAAGCACTGGAATAAATTGCCCCGGGAGGTTGTGGAATCTCCATCCCTGGAGATAGTTAAGAGAGGTTGGCCAGACACCTGCCTGGGATGGTCTAGCTGGAGCTTGGTCCTGCCGTGAGGGCAGGGGACTGGATTTGATGACCCCTCCAGGTCCCTTCCAGTTCTAGTGTCCGTGATTCTATGATCCCTTCAGTGGCCTAAGGTAGTTTAACGAATCCCACTTTACAAGTTAAATTTACCCAAGTGACCTGGGCTGGACGAGGCCTTCAGGCCTTCACCCATTGAGCAGCACAATGGCTAAATACCTTTTAGAGGTGCCCCGTTGCCTTAGTTTCCTGGTCTATAAAATGGACACAGATGTTTAGCATATTTTCACCTAACCAGGTTTTTAACAAAACAGAAACTGTTGGTGAGATTCTCACTGTAGATGAAATTTCATTTGGAGCCGGCAGGATGGGTGTCCAATGAGTTCAAAACCTGAGGGGGGTGCCCCGTTTTGCTTTCTCTTCTGACTTACACCCACCCTTTGTAAATTGACTAGTTCACATTCAGCTAAACAGAACTCTCCAATGGACCCCAAAAGACACCTTTGAGGCAATTTCCCTTTGCAAATAAATGTCAACTTTTTTTTTGGCACTTTTGTCCGGATGGGGGATTAAATGTTTTCAAAATTTCAATTGTTTTCATGGGATGGAAAATCCATTTTGCAATAAACTCTGCACTGGGGGATTATAATCCTTCACTTGCGTGTTTTAATTTGTAAACTTTCCGGGGCAATTACTGCGGTCTGGGCATACCTGGCCCAACAGGGCCCTGATCTCAGTCACTGTATCCAGGTGGCACCCAGTCTGATGGGGCCCTGATCTCAGACAGGGTCTGAGCGGCGCCTGGCCTGACATGGCCCTGATCTCAGATGAGGTCTGGGTGGCGCCCGGCCGGATGTGGCCCTGATCTTGGCTGCGGTCTGGGCGGTGCCCGGCCCGACGGGACCCTGATCTCGGCAGGAGTCTGGGGGCGCCCGGCCCAATGGGCCCTGATCTCGACCGGGGTCTGGGCGGCGCCTGGCCTGACATGGCCCTGATCTCAGATGAGGTCTGGGCGGTGCCCGGCCCGACGGGACCCTGATCTCGGCAGGAGTCTGGGGGCGCCCGGCCCAATGGGCCCTGATCTCGACCGGGGTCTGGGTGGCGCCCGGCTCGATGTGGGTTCTGAGCAGAGATGGGCCAGAGAGATGTGACTTCTGGATCTATACTAACTACGTAGGTATTCAAAGCTCCGCCCGGGCCAGGCGTTAGCATGGGCAAGGTCGGGGGCTCGTTTTGTCCAGCCCCATTTAAAAGCCTCTTTGCCTCGTTTCATATTTCAAATAATCCTTCTCCTAATCCCCTGAGTTGTCTTCCCCAAGTCCAGCAAACAAGAAAGCCCCACTGCTGGGCTCCTGCCTCGTAAATTACGGGCCTGCCAGGTCATAAAATCAACAGGGCCCGGAGTGTTTATTTTGCTGCATTAGACCAGCCCCTCCATTATAGACAAGGAAACATGTGAGGAATGCCCCCTTTGAAATTCTCCGCTGCATAAAATATATTTATTGCATGGCAGCTGTGAATTTAAAGGCACAGCGCCTGCATTTATGACCTCTCGTTACTTACAATTTTCAGTTAAAAGAATTTTTTTTCCCTTCTCTTTCTCCCTGCCCAATAATTCATTCTTGGGCCAAAAGGGGAGGGAGAGGAAAGAATTGCTTGAAGTCTGTGTTGGCATTCCCATAACCGCAAGGGGAGAGCTCTCTCGGCACAGACACGCCACAAAACAACGCTGAGGAATGATTTTTAAGAGACACATAAAGTTGCCTCTGAAACACGGAGCAAAGAGTTTTTCTGTTAAAACCTGATGTTTGGCAGCTTGATTATCAGTGCTACTAAATTAAGGTGTGGAGAAATGGTGGGGGTCTTTTTAAAGGAAGTATAGGAAATTCAGAAAGGATGGATGTAGGAATGAATAAGGAGAGAAAGGGAGAGAAGTGTGCATTGGGATAGATAGATAGATAGATAGATAGATAGATAGATAGATAGATAGATAGATAGATAGATAGATAGATAGATAGATAGATAGATAGATAGATAGATAGATAGATAGATAGATAGAGGGGGTGTGTGGGGATAGATAGATAGATAGATAGATAGATAGATGGGGGTGTGAGGATAGATAGATAGATAGATAGATAGATAGATAGATAGATAGATAGATAGATAGATAGATAGAGGGGGGTGTGAGGATAGATAGATAGATAGCACTTGAAATAAAATGAATTTATACAAGCATATCCACTAGAGATTTGATGGATGAATCCTACTAAAAATAAAACAAGTAGATAGATCTCACAAGAAATTAGATAGACAGTGAGAACCACCAGAAATTAGGTGGATAGATTAGATTAGATATGAGATAAAGTTATATTTATCAGGTCCGCAAATTTGTGACTTTACAATTTAAGGAGGAAAAACATCAGATTGTAACTGTGTGGAAATCCATTTTTTAAACATGCTAACTTTGAGTCCTTCAGAAGGAGGGTGTGTGAGTAAGTGTGGTTTTACCTGTTAGTGGATTTATTTTACAGGGGTGTGTGCGGGAGAGCGGGGGGGACGTTTTGTGTCTTGATCAAGTTTTATAAATTCTCTCCTGTTTGGTTTTGAATCTATTGCCACATTCTCCCTACACTCCAAAGCCTATACACCCCCAAATTTCTCTTCATTGTGTTTAGACAGACCCCACTTTCTGTTCCAACAGTAGCTTTTCATTCGTGGATCTCAAAGTAACTTAGCAATGTGGCGAGTAACAAACCCACCACATCTGACATATCTACTTTCTGTGGGGCAGCCTCATTCAGAGCCGTGCCCAGTTAATTCAAGAATAACGCCACTGATACATTAAGCAAAGAACATTTTCTGCAATTTGGGCTTATCTTTCCCCCTCACCCATTGGTCATCTGAATATTGGTGAATGCGATTTTCCCTTTGGCTGATGCAAAAAAAGATGCTGAGAGCTGGGAGTGAATCACTTAAAAAAAGTCAGCCCTCTAGAGGAAAGTCCTGTGGGTATTTTAAGTATTAGATTCCAAAGCAAGCCACTGGCCTCGGATCTATAGTTCAAAGGCCTCAGTCCTTGGCATGGTGAATAGATCATGTGGAAGCCACAATGTGATAATTGCCTTCCTTCCCGGAAAGCAAAGGGAAAGGGATGAAAACGATGATTAGGGTGAAATTTCAGGATCGGCTGGAGTTCCCAGTGTGGCAAGTCGGGTTGATTTGTCCTTGGTGTGTGCTGTTCAGTGGTTTGTTTCTGGACCTTTTAAAAGCCTCGAAGCACAAATATGTGCTAGATGCGGATTGGAACCGGAGACACTAACTCCCTGGGTTTCGCTAACATGCCTGGAGCAGCCCTGGGAAGCCTGGCGAAGTTTTCTCGTGTGTACGGTCAGCAAAGCGGGTTTGAAAACCATTTTTCAGAATCCTCGTTGCAGAGGCTGGACCCTGCCAGACCTTCCGCTCTCTGGACTTCCGCCCCCGGCCAGGCCTGTTTGCCTTTGGCCTGCAAACAAGCCCAGCCGAGTGCAAAAGGCTTTGCCAGGCGGGCTGCAGAGGCCAGAGGCAATCAGCGAGGAGCCTGAGGAATGGATGTCAAACCGGGGCCCCTGTTTCTGCCGTGAATCCTTCCCAGACGTCTGGGCTCCCTTTGCCAAGTTTGTATCTTGTGGCGGGGAGTGGGGGTGGGGAGTTTGTTTTCTTTTTTTAAACAAAATTTGGAGCCGCGTAGCAAAGTGACGTCTTTGGAAGGCAGCCCCGGGGAATCTTCTTGGATGAGGATTTAAAGTAAAGCAACCACCACGAAACCTCCCTAGCAATGAAGGGCAGGCGGCGGCGGGGGAGGGGGGAACCAGAGGGGCCAGTTGGGGGCTATTTAGAGAAGCTGGTGGCATTCTTCCGGCTCCCCTGCCTTACAAGCAAACCCAGAAGGTGGAATTTAGAGGCATCCCGGGGAGCAGCGAAGGAGAACGGATCAGGGCCACTAAGAGCAGCAAAGGAGCCAGAAGGGGCTTATGCAAATAATTCCTTGGAACAAAAGGGACCCCCAGCCCCACACCAGGCCTGTGATAAAAGGCTGGGCTGGGGGGCGGGGCAGGGTGGATGGGTGGGAGAGCGAGCCCCTTCCACTGGGATCTGCTCCTGCCAGGGTAGGGCGAGTGTTCAGCTGCTGGGTGGAGTTTCGGCGGGTGCCGGCTGGCCTTGATACCTAGGCGGGAGATCCCCTTCGGACCTGCCCTTCTCCCGTCCTCCGCCCCCGCTGGCTGTACACGGCCCTGGGTGAAGGCCTAGCCATCGACTGGATGCCCCGTTGAGGGCCCTTCGGGATATTTCCCAGGCTGGGAGGTGGAAAACTCCGGCATGATTTGGGGTCGGAAAAGATACATTTGGGCAAAAATAAATCCGCCCCTCATGAGGCTTCCTGCGGCCTGCTGCTCCCCCTCGCAGGCGGGCCCCGCAGAGCCGTCCTCGCCGCGCCAGCCACCCCGTCAGCCTCGTGGCACTCGGAGGGGCGTGACGCAGCCCGGATAGCCAGCCGCGGGCCCCTCTCTGCCTCCCCCGGGGCTCAGCATTACCCCCCCACAAGCCTCTGGGCGTCGAATCCCCGTCTCTGTGGCCCGGCAGGGTGTTATTGTAGGGTTGCCTGTGGGGCTTTGCCCACGTGGCATCCTTCTTGTCCTATTTATCTAAGGCACCGACCCGGCGGGGTCAGCGTGAGGTCAGCTCTGGCTCCGAAAGAGCCACAAGTCTGCAAAGGTGCCCCCCCGCCCTCCAACATGCAGCAAAGTCCTGCAGGAGCCCTGCCAGGAGTCAAGGGATGCCGCGGGAAGGTGAAGCTGCCGTCCTTCCATCTCCCCCCAAATCACCCCGAATCATCGCCTGGCAGACCCCTCCCGGCACCCCCCGACACCGCCCCTCAGGCCCCATCCCAACACTCCCCAAATCACCTCCCCTCAGGCCCCATCCTGGCACCCCCCAATCACCGCTCTACAGCCCCATCCTGGCACCCCCCAATCACCACCCTACAGCCCCATCCCGGCACCTCCAATCACCATCCCGCAGGCCCCCTCCCATTGCCCCCAAACACCGTCCCGCAGGCCCCCTCCCAGCACCCCCAATCACCGCGCCGCAGGCCCCCTCCCGGTGAAACACACAGGTGCCCGGCTGTACCTGCTTCCACAATTTCCTGGCTTGTTTGCTGCTCACACACCCCAGCTGGGCGAGTTCCCCGCAAGGTTGTTGCCCTTGTGGGCGAAAGGAACAAAACAGCAGCGAGCTCCCCGAGGACTTTGCCGGGGGGCTTGAAAGTCCTGGGCCTAGGCCAACGGCGAGGTGAGTTGATTGTTTCACTGTAATTAACGACGGCCACAACCCACCGGGGACCCTGGTCACCACCCAGCGGGGACCCTGGTCACCACCCACTGGGGACCCTGGTCACCACCCAGCGGGGACCCTGGTCACCACCCAGCGGGGACCCTGGTCACCACCCACCGGGGACCCTGGTCACCATCTACCGGGGACGCTGGCTACACACTCACCAACCTCCACACACACACACATGCTGGGCACTGTGCACACCTAACTTTTCACGCTATTCACACCCTCACCAGACACTGGACAGGGCTCACCCAGACACGTCGCCTCCCCAGCTCTGCCAGGTGCCATTTCAGACAAGTTTCACACACATGGATCTGCCGGTTTTGCACAACCTCTAGGCACTGTATCACACACAAAACTGTCATAGCGTCCACAGCTTCCAACAGTGTGTGTGTGCACACGTAGCCTGCGGACAATGCACACACACACACACACACACACGCACACACACACACACACGCTATAGCCTGAAACCAGACAGCTTTTGGGTCACACCCACTAAGTCGCTTACAGTTTATTGCACTTCATAAAATTTGCAAGAGAAGCTCCACCATATTATGTTACTCGGGTCCCAGAATTTGTCCAGTGGGGCAGCAGCGGGCGGGGAAAATCCAATACGCTTCAGTATTTCTCCCTCGCATCTTTGGTGTGGTTTTTCCTTGTGTATCCCTCCCTATGTCCAGGGCTGGAACGTATCGATTTTCCAATGCCTCTGGGCGGAGGGCGCATGGCGAGGGTGAGGGTTTCACGGCTGATGAGCTGCTCAATAAAGGTGCTTTTCATGGCACCTCCTGAAAGGCCGGAAGAAAAAGAGTTAGGAAAAGAGCCAGACAAAAGGAGAGCGAAGAAATGAAAGCAGGAACAGGGAGAGAAAGCGAAGGAAGGGAGAAAATGAAAGAGACACAAAGAGTTGGAAAGTGAAAGAGAGTGAAAGCAGAAATGAAAGGAACAAATGGAAAATAACCGAGAGCGAAAGCAGAAATGAATGAAAGGAAAAGAGAAAATGAAAGAAGGAAAAGGACGAAAGAGTGCGAGGAGGAACACGAAAGAAAATGCGGGGGTGGCAGAAAGCAGTGTGAGAAAACAAAAGAAAGAGACAAATGGGGAAGAGGGCAAAGCCAGGCCCAGGGGGCAAGACAGAGTGAGGGTATGTCTACACTACCCCCCTAGTTCGAACTAGTGTAGACATACCCTGAGGGACAAGAGACAGACCAGGGTGAGAGAAAGGAAAAGTGAAGGAGAAAAGAGAGAAAGAAAAACAAAGGGCAAGTGGGGGGGGGGGGTGAAGGGAGAGCGTGTGGGAACAAGGAAAGGACGTAAAGGAGAGTGAGAAAGGAGCCAGAAGCAAACGAAGAAATCCCCTCCCCCCACTGTAACAGCACATTGGGGTTTTCCCATCTCCTGCACCCCTTGTGACGGCGCGTTGGGGTCCCCCGCCTCCTGCACCCCCGAAAGGGCACGAACAGACTCCACCGGCCAGTAGAACAGAGGGAGTTTATTGCCTCTCCAGGATGCAGCCCAGCACAGATGTCATCTGGTTCCAGGGCAGGCCTAGGATGCCTCAGCCCCCCTTGAGATGGGGGAGCCTGGGCCCCTAAATCCCAGCCCCTTGCCTAGGCTGCTTCCTCCATGATACCAGCCAGAAACCCAACTCACTTCCAGCCCTGCCCCCAGCCAGGGCCCCACTCCCCTTCTTCCCATTGTTCCGCTCCCTGGGAGATAACTGGTCAGACAGGTTGGAAGCCCCCTTTCATAATGACTCATCCCCTGCCCTGCTGGGCCGTGCTGCCAGCCAGCAGCCGGTGGGGGTCACTCACAACCCAAGCCTAGCAACCAGCAAGGTACCCCCACTACGTCACACCCACGCAACAGTCGAGATTGGCAAGAACCAATCCCCAGGGCTGGGGAGTCTTTTTCGGGTTGGGAGGGGCCCCTGACCCACAAAAAAAATCTGCCAGGAGCCTCACAAAAGTGAGAGACAACCCCCTAGGAGGCCCCCACAGGAGAAGCAGAAAGGCTCTCCTCCACCTTGTGTCCGGTTGATTCTGTGTCTACATCCGTCCACACCATCAGTGGCCGCGAGAGGTACCAGGTGTTGCTCAGCTCCTTCATTTTTGTTTTTCTTTATTTCAGTCATTGTTCTGGGGTGGGGCTGGGGAGAGGGGCTCAGGGTGCAGGCGGCCCCAGGGAGAGAGAAACGCTTCTCCATGGCTGCTGCAGCTCCAGTGGGTACAGCTGGAGGAAGAGCGAATGTCCCCAGCCGGGGGACAGACACACAGACAAACTCTGAAATATATAGTTGATCGCTGTCCCTTTCTCCACCCCTGCCCCCTGCAGGCCCAGTAGGATTACAGCTGTCCTGGCCCCTAGCTCTGGCCCCTTGCTGCCCCCTTGTGGTCATTCTACAGTACAACTGTCCCTCCTAGTAGACTCCTCCCTTGCCATTTTATAAGAAGAATCGAATTCCTGGCACAGCCCTTTGTCCTGAACAAACAGACTCCCAGGTGGACAGCCAGACAGATTTCTAAAATACACAGTGAGCTTAGGCATGTGATTGCATTTGCTTAGAGGGCCCAGCTGGATGGAGTTTGTTTCTGTGTAGGGCACTGACAGCCTCTGTGGGTCCCTGGATGAGCTGGAGGGGCCCGGCTCCATGCTCCCAGAAAGAGCAGGGCCAAGGGGACACGGGCAGTGCCAACCTAGAGCCTCTTTAAGGAGTTTTCCCTCCTTCGGTCATTGCCCAGTCCGATTTTAGTCACTCGGAAACCTGGCAACAGGATGTTTCCCCTCCCTCTGCCTAAAAGTGAGTTGGCTTCAGGTTTAAATCTCCTTTTTCCACGCAGACGTCCCAGGCAAAAGGGCGAGGGGGGAACCCAGCCTCCCAAGGCGACCACGAAAACGTACCGTTTGCAGCGAGGGCAGACATAGGATTGTGGCACACCCACCCATTCATTGTGTGGGGCCTCCGCTGGTCTCAGAAAGGGAGGGGCGGAGGGGTTTGTCTTCCTCTCCAGGACAGAGAGCAGAAAATAAATCATTGTGTAATTTTAAAAAATCCCCCCCCCCCCTCGCAAGCGGACACTGTGAAGGGAGAGCACCGGACGGGGCTAACCGGACGGTCGACCGACGGCAGTGGAAGGGCATGTCCTGCCCGCAGTGGAGAGTGAACGTGTCTGTAACCAGCCCGTGATAAACACAGCGACTGCCGTCAGCACATGCATGACGGATAACACGACAAGAGAGAGATTTCTACCCTCTCATCCGTATGCGGGTCACACGGCGCGTGCAGCGCACCCGGGCATGTCGAAGATGCAAATATGTGTATTCTGTGCATCTCTGCTAATTCTGCATCCATCACGCACACGCACATGCACACACGCACACGCACACGCAGACACTGGGCACCACATTTATACAGCCTCTCTAGCGACACACGGACTGCCTGATAGATTTCAGGGGTCGCCGTCTTCGTCTGTGTCTTCAAAGCCAACAAGGAGTGCGGGAACCCCTTAAAAGTACCACTCGGTGATGGCGGAGGCACACACAGCATCGCGTGCTCACTGGTGTGGTGACTCCCCTCACCACGTCTATGTACGCAGGACAGGCCGGCCGACGGGGCAGCACTAAGGGCTGGGGGGCCACTAAGGGATGCAGGGGGCTGGCTCCGGGGGGTGCCGAGGGTCCCCAGATCAGCCTCAGGCATCTCTAGTCTATATTGGGGAGATTGTGATGCTAATGCACAGACAGATGTACACAAAGGTATCGGCAGGGGGTAGCCCTGACCAGGAACAGGTCTGGGAGAGCCAGTCAGCCCCACATGGTTCCACCTGGGTCAGGTGTTGGGGCGGGGTGGGGGGGCTCTGTGGACAAGCCAGCCTGTGAGAAAGCAGCAGAAGGACCCAGTCGAGGGTCCCACCAAGCAGCCCATTTGGGCCCAGGCCATGTGGAGTTAAGACCCCGGAGGTGAGGGCTGGAGGGCCCCAAAGCTGGGCTGCATGGGCAAGCGTGACTCAGTTTACTCCAGGAGGTGCGAGACCAAAAGGGACTGGTGGGCTTGCCACAGGAAGAAGCGACGCAGCTGTCAGCCAGGCCTGCCAAAGGAGAAGAGGCCGCTGCAGCGCGCCCAGCCCCCGGGCGCCCCACGGCGCAGCCTCACGCGGCTAGTGCTCCCCAGAGAGTTACTCACTCCTGTAGGGCGCAGGCGCGCGGGGGGGGCTAAGCGACCTGCCTCCCCACCAACAGGGCTTCACTGGGGTGGGCGGCACAAGCAGTTTGTTCACATTCCAAACTGGTGAAGCAAATTCAGGGAGGGACTCTGACCCGCCGGGCCCAGGGGTGCTGGGATCTGCCCCGCCGGGCCCAGGGGTGCCGGGATCTGACCCGCCGGGCCCAGGGGTGCCGGGATCTGACCCGCCGGGCCCAGGGGTGCCGGGATCTGCCCCGCCGGGCCCAGGGGTGCTGGGATCTGCCCCGCCGGGCCCAGGGGTGCCGGGATCTGACCCGCCGGGCCCAGGGGTGCCGGGATCTGACCCGCCGGGCCCAGCGGTGCCGGGATCTGCCCCGCCGGGCCCAGCGGTGCCGGGATATGCCCCACCGGGCCCAGCGGTGCAGGGATCTGATGTGCAGGGCCCAGAGGAGCCGGGATCTGCCCCGCCGGGCCCAGGGGTGCCGGGATCTGACCCGCCGGGCCCAGGGGTGCTGGGATCTGACCCGCCGGGCCCAGGGGTGCCGGGATCTGCCCCGCCGGGCCCAGCGGTGCCAGGATATGCCCCACCGGGCCCAGCGGTGCAGGGATCTGATGTGCAGGGCCCAGAGGAGCCGGGATCTGCCCCGCCGGGCCCAGAGGAGCCGGGATCTGACCCGCCGGGCCCAGGGGTGCCGGGATCTGACCCGCCGGGCCCAGAGGAGCCGGGATCTGACCCGCCGGGCCCAGGGGTGCCGGGATCTGACCCGCCGGGCCCAGAGGAGCCGGGATCTGACCCGCCGGGCCCAGAGGAGCCGGGATCTGACCCGCCGGGCCCAGGGGTGCCGGGATCTGACCCGACGGGCCCAGGGGTGCCGGGATCTGACCCGACGGGCCCAGAGGAGCCGGGATCTGCCCCGCCGGGCCCAGAGGAGCCGGGATCTGACCCGCCGGGCCCAGGGGTGCCGGGATCTGACCCGCCGGGCCCAGGGGTGCCGGGATCTGACCCGACGGGCCCAGGGGTGCCGGGATCTGACCCGCCGGGCCCAGGGGTGCCGGGATCTGACCCGCCGGGCCCAGAGGAGCCGGGATCTGACCCGCCGGGCCCAGAGGAGCCGGGATCTGACCCGCCGGGCCCAGAGGAGCCGGGATCTGCCCCGCCGGGCCCAGAGGAGCCGGGATCTGCCCCGCCGGGCCCAGAGGAGCCGGGATCTGCCCCGCCGGGCCCAGGGGTGCCGGGATCTGCCCCGCCGGGCCCAGAGGAGCCGGGATCTGCCCCGCCGGGCCCAGAGGAGCCGGGATCTGCCCCGCCGGGCCCAGAGGAGCCGGGATCTGCCCCGCCAGGCCCAGAGGAGCCGGGATCTGACCCGCCGGGCCCAGGGGTGCCGGGATCTGACCCGCCGGGCCCAGAGGAGCCGGGATCTGCCCCGCCGGGCCCAGAGGAGCCGGGATCTGCCCCGCTGGGCCCAGAGGAGCCGGGATCTGCCCCGCCAGGCCCAGAGGAGCCGGGATCTGACCCGCCGGGCCCAGGGGTGCCGGGATCTGACCCGACGGGCCCAGGGGTGCTGGGCTCCGAGCCACCCTGTCCTAAGTTCAGCAACCGACAGGGTTGTGTTCTCTCTCTCCCTGCTTCCTGGGGGCCTGGCTCCATTCCTGGGTTGGGAGGCGCACCGCGGCGTGAAAGTGACTCCAGGTTTCCAGGGTCTTTGCAGACTCTGCCGGCCAGCCGGTGAGCGACCTTTGACACCCCCTCCCCCGCTCTCCTTTTGGCGAGTGGGGACCAAGGTGGGGCAGGGCCTCTGCGGGGGTGGAGCCGTGTTTCCTTTTTTCTCCAGATCCGTCGGATGCCCAGCTCCGGGCTCTGTGTCTTTGACTGTCCAATGCAGCTGGAGTGCAGAGGGGCGCCTACCTTGGCTGGCCTTGTCCCGCCCGAGCCAGGCGCCAGCCTGCCTTCCTCCTCCACGCCCACTGAGAGCTGGCTGAAGAACAGACCACTCGCTTTGAGGGACCTCTCCATGGGTGGCTGGCTTGGCTCTCCGCATGTGACGCTTCTTTGCTGGGAGGTAGCTCCCCTGGTGAGCCAGAGGTGGCATCGCCAAGGAGCAGGGCCTAGTGGTTGGAGCAAAGGCGTGTGGGGAGCCAGGACTCCTGGGATCTTTCCCCCGCTGCAGTAAGTGTGGCCAGTCCCTGGGGCTGGAGTGTGGGGGGGGCTGTCTGTGCAGCCTGTGGAAGGGTCACGTGCCTGGACACAGCGTGTTGTAAGAGGGGGATGCAGGCCGCAGCCACGTTTGCAGACGCGTGTGCGTGAGCGAGGGGTGCAGCGCGGGACCAGCAGAAAAACGTCTTGCTGCAAAGGCTCCTGATGCTGGAGGGGCCGGCGTGGGGCCGGCGGACGTGGCTTAGTCCCGCACTGAGCTGGCGAGGGGTCGGGGTCTTAGCACCATTCATTTTTGGGTTTTATCATTGCCCTGGGGTGGAGCGGGGGAGGGGCTTGGGGTACAGGCTGCCCCAGATGTCTGTCACCGCAGTGGCTCAGGGCCAGACTCCCCAGCGGGCACAGCCCGGTGAGAGGGGGGGTCCCCCGGCTGGGGCAGGTCCAGGTTCGGCTGCCCCCTGCCAGAGTGAGCGATGCAGCAAACTGGGCACTTTCCCATGGCTCCCTGCGAAGGGGAGCAGCCGGCATGTTCCATGGGGGGGTCACCCCCCTGCTCTTCAGAAAGGGAAGCTCAGGGCTGGGGCAGTGCCGGGTGGGGGAGGGCGCCCCCAGCCGGCCTCTTTCACCTGCCTGGTGGGTCTGTCTCTTCTGTCTGGTTTTCCGAGAACCAAGCCCATTCCAGGCGCCTCCCACCGTCCTGGCCCAACCCCCCCACCCTGGTGTAAGTCGGGCTACGAGGACGCTGCCGGTCCCAGCTCCACCGCTGCAGAGGGGCTGTTGAACGGACAGACAGACCCCCGGCCAGACGCGCGGACGCACCAGCTCTCTGCAACGCAGACTCACCGCGATTCCAAAGCACGTGGCTGGAGGCGGGTTGAGCGCCTCAAAATGCAGCCTCCTCCCTGCGCCCCCGAACAGGCGGTTCGCAGTGAAAACGGACCCGCTCCAGGCACAGGCCTGGCCCGCTGGAGGAAGGCTCCTTTCCAGCCTCCATTCAGCCCTGGCTCCCGGCGTGCGGCGGCGGGGGGGGCCTTAATACCTGGAGAACGAGCGAGGTGAACTGAGCGCCGGCCCCTGGACGCGAGCGGGCTCTCGGCGTCTCCTGAGCGGCTGCGAAGTCCCGGGCGCCTGGCCGGCAGCCCCGCGCAGCCCTTTCGCGTCCGACGTCGCCTTTTCAAACGCTGCTTTTCAGAAGGCGGCTCCTGCCAGCAGCCTTCCCCCCTCCCCCCTCCCGGTAATCCCCTTCCCCCCTCCCGGTAATCCCGGTAATCCCCTTCCCCCCTCCCGGTAATCCCGGTAATCCCCTTCCCTCCCTCCCTCCCTCTGGGGCCTTTCGTTCCCTTCCCACGGCTCCGAGCCGGGCCCGGTTCGATTCCGCCAGCCGGGGGCAGGCCTGGGTGGGTTCATTTGTAACGATCATTAAAAGCAGCAATGGGCGTGTCTCTACCGGGGACGTTTCGCTCCGTGGTGGCCGCCCCGCGGCCCGCGGCCCCCTGGCCGGCCCCTCTTGTCACTGGCGCAAACCGCGTGATTCCCGCTCCGGCCCCACTGCTCCCAGCCCACCGCTGTTCTCGGAACCCCTCCATCCCCAACCAGGGGGCCGCAGGAAAACCTTGTTCCCGGGGCGGGAGGGGTTAACCCCGGGGAACTACACAAGTGTTGTGGGAAGCACAGACTCAGCCTAGGTTAGCGCGAGCCTGGTGAATTTCCACCCGCGCGTGTTCCCCCGCTGGGTTCACACCACTCGCTAGCTCGGCAGCCCAGTCTCCCTCTGCACCATCACTGGGCGTGAAGCAAACCCTGCCAATCCCCCCCCCCCCTGCAAAGCAGAGCCGAAGGGCGGCCTTGATTCGGCAGCGAGATCTCGCCTACTTGGGACCCGGCTGCCCGAGGAGCGGGAATGGAGAATCGAGCCCCTGCAGCAGAGTGACTCCGGATCGAAGCCGCTTCTGGACGTGTCCGGGAGAGCCCAGCTCTCTAAGCACATCAGAGCGGCCAGACTGGGTCAGAGCAAAGGTCCATCCAGCTCAGTGTCCTGTGGCCAGCCCCAGGGTTTGTCTACACTGCAGGGCTGTGTCTATTCTGGCCAGTTTTTCCGGAAAATCATTTGCTTTTCTGGAAAAACTTGCCAGCTGTCTACACTGGCCGCTTGAATTTCCGCAAAAGCAGGGACGATCTCATGGAAGATGGTCAGTGCTTTTGCGGAAATACCACGCTGCTCCCCTTGGGGCAAAAGTCTTTTTCAGAAAAACTTTTGCGCAAAAGGACCAGTGTAGACAGCTGAGATTTTGTTTTCTGCAAAAAAAGCCCCAATTGCAAAAATGACGATCAGGGCTTATTTGAGGAAAACCGCATCTAGATTGGCCATGGACGCTTTTCGCCAAAAGTGCTTTTGCGGAAAAGTGTCCTGCCAATCTAGATACTCTTCAAACAATGCTTTTCCGTTAAAAGCATTTCCAGAAAATCATGCCAGTCTAGAGTAGCCCTTGTGCAAAAGTGCCTCTGCACCTCAAAGTGCATTGCAAAAGCCATGTGCTTTTGTGCAAGAGAGGGCCAGGCTGCATGGAGGCTCTCGCGCTCTGATGGCCATTCACAGGGCACCTGTGCTTTTTCTGATCCGCTCTTTTTGCTCAAGAAACCCCTGTTGCGTGGCCACACCTGCCTTTTTGCGTAAGAGCTGGAGTTATTCCTCCCTCCAAGACGTGTGCCTGCACCGCCAACAGCCCTCTGGTCTGCCCTTTACCTTTTCGTGCGCAAAAACGCGCTTGAGGGGTGGACGCTCCAGGGTTTTTGCGCAAAACGTTGTAGTGCAGACAGCCCCAGAGGGAGGACTCACAGCAGGTAATCCTCACGTGATCCCTCTGGGGGGCGGGTGTCTGGCGTTCCTCTGCTGCTGCGAGCGCTTGACTCGCCCTGCGGGGAAACTGAGGCACCAGGGCATGGCAAAGCATCCTTGCGCGCGGCATCCCAGGGGCCCGCGCCGGGCTCTGCCTGGGGAAGCGGCTCTGGCGCCGTCCGGAGGCGGCCGGTGACCGCGGCAGTGCGAGTCCTTTCTTAAGTCAACTTTGGGCGTTTGCAGTCTGCAGCCATAGCGCCCGCGATGGCCGGCTCCCGAGACCTGCCAATGAGCAGCCGGGGCGTCGGGCCAGCCAGCAGCCGGAGCGAGCGGCGGCCGCGAACACCCGACCCCGGCGCACTTTAGTCTCCGACAGCCGCGGGGCCCGCGAAAGCCGGTGCCCAAACGAACCGGCTCGTGAGCCGCGCTCTCAGAGGCAGGAGCTGGGGCCTTAATGCGCCCACCTCTCCCGCCTAGCGGATGGGGGGGCCGGGAGCAGGACTCCGGGGTTCGCTTCCCTGCGCCAGGCGGGGGCCCCGGGGTGGCTGGGCCGGCGAGGCGGCGCAAGGGGCGGGTTTGGTGGCACCACGGGGACACCCGGCGCGGTGCTAGGCGCTGTGCACGACCGAAGCCAGCGCAGGCCTGCGAAGACGCGCAGGGTCCGCGGGCTTAGCAAGCCGGGGGCCCGGCAGGCAGGGTGGCCGCGGAGCGCACAGCCCCGGCCTTACCGGGGGCAGGCGGAGACCAAGGGCCGAGCCCTCTGAACTGGCCCGGAATGTTGACACCCTGGATTCTCTTCCTGGTGCCAGGAGGGCAGTGGGATCTAGCGGTTAGATCGCCCTAGCGGCTGGGGTGCAGCGCTCCTAGGTTGTGTTACCAGATGCTGGAGTGTCTGGGGGGGGTCAGGATTCCTGAGTTCTCGTCCAACTTCTGGGCTTGGCTAGAGAAGGGGCCCGGAGGTTCAGCCCCGGCCTCACAGTGTGAGCTTCAGCAAGCCGGGCCCCGCCTTCGCCGTGCCTCAGTTTCCCCGCCGAGGGTCTCCTCTTTCCAGCCCCCCCCCCGAGCCCCGGCGCACCCGGAAGTCTGGCGGCGGCGCGGGGACCGAGAACCCGCCACCATTCCGTGAACAGCCGCCCTGTGATAGGCCGGTAGACACCTGGCCCCGGCTGGGCCCGCTCCCCGCTCGTGACATCATGGCCCTGCAGCTGCCGAGCCCCCGGCATGGCCAGGCCAGAGGGCGGCATCTGACCCTCCCCCGCCCGCCCCCAGCGCACGTGCTGCCGGGACGGTCCCTCTCCTGCTCCGCCAAACAGCCAAAGTAGCGGCTCCCATCCCCAGGTACCGCCACGACACGTCCGCTCACCTCCCAAACCTGCGGAACTGCCTGCGACTAGATATTAAGGAAGAGGGGGGGGGAGCTCAGGAGCGACCAAGGGACTCGGAGTTTGCCTGGCGAATCCTTGAGCCTATTGCAGGCAGCAACAGGGAGGGGCTCGGCCAGCTGGGGGCTCTGGTCTGAAGGGGGGTGTAAAGGGGAGGGGGCCCCCGAAGGTCTGTTAGTGCAGAATTTCTCCTCTGAAAGCGATGGCATCGGCCGCCCACTCGGAGCCGGAGCAGAACCCAGGAGTCCTGAATCCCCCTCCCCAGCTCTGACCACTAGACCGCACTCCCCTCCCCTGGGACTCTCGACAAGTCACTTCCTTCTCCAGGTCCCTCCGTTGTCCTACCTCCTTTGGTCGGGTCAGGACCGACTGCTGCCTGCACGCCAGGGTCACTCCGGTGGAAACGCCTCTGGGGTGTAACTGGTGTGGATCCGGAGTATTCCTATCAAATCCGTGGGTAGAACTGGGGTGTGTCCGGCAGCCCCCCCCCCCGAAGTCAATGGGCATGAGGGGGTACATTAGGGGTCACTACCGAAATTCGACCCTACTGTAAATTGGGAGTCGCTCTAGGCAGTCACTAGGCTGTAAATCAGGAGTGAAACCGCTGAAATCAGTGAGCTGAAGGAGCAAGTGCCGGATGGAAGGTCCCAGGGAAACACGGGGGTAAACCAAGACTCACACCAGTTACTTGAGACTGTCACTGACGCCAGTGTCGCGGCCACGGACCGAAGTGGAGTGACTCTTGATTTACGCCCTTTACGTCAGAGGGGGGTGAATCAGGAGTCACTCCACTTCCGTCAATGGAATGACGCCAAAGTCAAACTGATGTGAAGTCTTTGTAAAACCAGAAAATCCCTGCCCCCCCACTCTGGTGTCTGCCCCACTTCTCCCTCCTGCCCCCCCCCCCCCCAATAAGCCAGACTCCCCAGCAGAGCTCGGCAAGTTCCTCCAGAGACGGACGCAGAAGCAGGGCCCCGAATTTGAAATTCATGTGAACCACCCGCCCGCTCCCTCGCCGGCTTTGATTAATGATCAGAGCTGGGAGGAGAGAGCACAATAAATATCAGAGGTGAGTGGAAAACCCTGGGGCAGGAACGAGCCGGAGTTAACCCTTCCCTGGCTCGGCGGAACACTGCAGAGTCTCGGTGGGGGAAACTGAGGCAGAGTGCCGCGTTCGGATGGAACCGTGGCCTTTTTCACTCCCATTTGCCCTGCTGCGAGTGACAGAGACACGTGTGTGGGGGGGGCGGTACATTTCCCTTGGTGGCCAGCGGCTTAGAGCGAAAGGCAGCTAGGGCCTGTGGAGGAGAGAGCTAGGCGATCATGGGGGGGGGGGAGTAACACTCTGATTATCCAGTCCCCCCACACCCCATCTGGCTGTTTGTTGCGGGGGGAGAAGCACAGCGAGTCGGCAGCTAGACCCGGGAGGCCCGATTCCAAGTGTACCGCTCTCACCATTAGTCCCCGCTGCCTGCCCAGAGCCAGGGCGAGAGCCCTGCATTCCCAGACCTCCCCCCCCACGCTCTCACCACTAGTCCCCACTGCCTGCCCAGAGCCAGGGCGAGAACCCTGCATTCCCAGACCTCCCCCCCCCACGCTCTCACCACTAGTCCCGACTGCCTGCCCAGAGCCAGGGCGAGAGCCCTGCATTCCCAGACCTCCCCCCCCCACGCTCTCACCACTAGTCCCCACTGCCTGCCCAGAGCCTGGGCGAGAGCCCTGCATTCCCAGACCTCCCCCCCCACGCTCTCACCACTAGTCCCCACTGCCTGCCCAGAGCCAGGGCGAGAACCCTGCATTCCCAGACCTCCCCCCCCACGCTCTCACCACTAGTCCCCACTGTCTGCCCGGAGCCAGGAGAGAGCGCGACTCCTCCATACTGCCCCAGCCGTAGGGAGGGGAAGGCGCGGGGCTGGGGGAGCAGGGGCCTGTCTCTAGCATATCCCGGGCTCCCTCTCCCCCCGAAAGGGTTAAACTAGGATTTAATCAACAGCCGCTAATTAATCCCCTGGCTGGCATCAGCGCGTGGGCTACACGGCTGGGGGGAGGGGGGCTCAGTCACTTGGCTGATTTCTCCGGGGAGCGCGGAGCCGCAGGAGCGGAGCCAATGCCCATAAATCACCGTGTAAAAGGAAAGGGGGCGGCGCCCGGGGTCTCGGGGCCACGCGTGCGGCTCTGCGCCCCCCTGCCCCCTCCCCCGCGGGGCGGGTGTGCTGGGTGCGCCGTCAACAGGGCGCGCAATCCTGCCCCCTCCCCGCAGCGCGCGGCGCAAGGCGGGCCGGCGGGTGCGAACTTGCCCACGGCTCCAGGGGGCGCACGAGGCCCGGGGGCTGGAAACCAGGACTCCTGGGTTCTCCTCCCAACCCCACGGGGGCCCTGGTCCTAGCCGGCTTGGGAGTCGCGGCTCGTGGGTTCCAACCGCTGACTGCGGGTCTGTGCCTCAGTTTCCCCTCTGTAGAATGGGGGGTGCGCTATGTGCAGCGCTGGGGGGGCCACAGGGCCACTCTCCCCGCCTCAAGGGACAAGCGGAGCCGTGTTCGGATCGGGACCCCCAGCCCTTCCACCGCCAGGACGTTTCTCCCCAAATTCTGCGCGCGCGCGCTCGCGGGAACAGCGTCCGCGGGGGCCAGGCAGGGGCGGGCCCAAGGGGCAGGGGGCGGGGGAACGGGGGTGCTTGTAGGCAGCGGTGTTGGCCTGGGGCAGTTGGGGCGGGGGGTCAGTTTCAGAATCGATCTCCCCCCGCCCCGCAGCCACCTTCCTTCCCTGCCTCCCTGTCGTAGGAAGATTTATGGGACCCTTGTTATCTGCAGAGCGCGGCCCCGGGGGAGATACCGCGGCAGGTCCCCATCCATCACCCGGGGGGAGGGGGCGTGCTCCTAGCCAGCCTGCCTTGGAAGGGTTAAGTAAATACACTTTATTCCTCCTCTCCGGCTGCGTCCCCCGTCCCCCCCGGCACAGCCTGGAGACCCCGAGCCGAGCCCATCCATCATGGGCCGCCGAGAGCTGGCCGGCCCGGCCGTGTGTAAATAAACCAAGGAAAGGGGCGTGGGGAGTCGAGGAGTGGGGGCGAGGGGAGTGGGACCTAAAACGGAGAATAGAGAGAACCCAGGAGCCCTGGCTCCCCCCCCAGCTCTAACCACTAGCTCCCACTGCCCTCCCAGAGAGAACCCAGGAGTCCTGGCACCCCCCCAGCTCTAACCACTAGCTCCCACTGCCCTCCCAGAGAGAACCCAGGAGTCCTGGCTCCCCCCCCAGCTCTAACCACTAGCTCCCACTGCCCTCCCAGAGAGAACCCAGGAGTCCTGGCTCCCCCCCCAGCTCCACCCACTAGCCCCCACTACCCTCCCGAGCTGGGAACTGCTCTGCCAACTCCCCATTTCACCAGCTCGTTCAATGGTTATAAGCAGAGGTGGAGCCAGGACTCCCGGATTCCCTCCCTGGTTTTGGGAGGGGTGTGGGGCCTAGTGGTGTTAGAGCCCAGAACTCCTGGGATTCCCGAAGAGAGTGGGGACTAGTGGTTAGAGCGGAGGGGGGGGGGAAGTGACCCCGGCAGGGCTCTCCCTGGCTCTGGGAGGGGAGTGGTGTCTACCAGTTAGAGCAGCGGGGCGGGGCAGGGTTGCAAGACTCCTGCGTCCTGCTCCCTCTCCGGCACCGCCTTTCTCTGGCAGGTCCCTTCCCCTTGTGCGCCCTGTGGGGACAACACGCGTGGCCCGTGGGCTTGGCGGTGCCCTGCCCCCCTCGCAACTGCGGGACAGCGGGGGATGGGGAGGTGGGGGGGGGGGGGTAGAAATTGTCCTTGGGGCGAGTTCCAGCCAGAAAGGATTTTTCCATCTGCTCGTTCTCTCCTTCGCCTCCCTGGGCCCGCGGCCAGAGGCTGCACGTACCCGCCGAGCCAGGCCGAGCCGTGCCAGGCCCCGCGCCAGAGTGGGCGGGAGACGTGCCTGCCTGAGGCTGCGGCGACCATACAGACCCTCCCCGCCCCCGCGGCTAAGGAGCCCGGGCCTGGGGCAGCTGGAGGGGGGGGCAGCAGGGGGCGCTCTCCCGCAGGGTCAGCGCTGGCCTCTGCCACCAGGGGGCGCCGTGCTGGGGGCTGGGTGAAGGCTGGGCGCCCCCTGGTATCTGGGGGTGGAGGTTCAGACTTTAACCCCCCACCCTGCGTGGAGGAGACACCCCCCGGAGGAAGGGGCGGGGCTCTTAAGGCATTAAAATGACTGTAAGGAGGCGGCTCAGGTGAAAAGGGGCTGAGGATATAACCCCCCCCCCCAGGACCTTCTGGGATTTGTGGAGGCCTCATTACAGGGAGCTGCAGGCCCAGTTCTCCTCCCCCAGCCCACTGCCCCCCCATCTCTGCCCCCCTCTTTCCTGGGCCGCTCTCCCCTGCTCCCCTGCCCGGGCCTTGGCTGCGGGCTGCTTGCTGGAGCGGCTCGGCGCCGGGAGGAGGTTCCCCGCTTCCCCATTCTTGGGGGGCAGTAATAAGGGCGGGGGGGGGCACGGCTGGGGGCCCGCCAGCGGCTGCTCCAGGGGAGCCGGGGCGGGCTGTTGCCAAGCGAGCCCCCCTCCCGGCATCGAGGCTGGAGCTTCCCCCGCGCCCCCAGTCCGCCTGGCCGGGGAGGAGGGGCTCCCGCGCCGGGCATTTATCTCTCCCCCCCCCCGGGCCCCTCGCCAGCCCCGAGCCGGGCTCCCAGCGCGGCTCCAGGCATTGATCGCGGCCGGGCCCATCCATCACCTGCCCCGGCGGCAGCTCCATTTGTCACCCACCGGCCCCGCGCTAATCAGAGCGGTGCTCGGCTGGGTCTGCGCCCCCCCCCCCCCCGCGCCCGCAGCTCCCAGCGCGGCTCCCCACTGTGCCCCGGCCACACACACCCCTCCCCCAGCTCCAGGAGCCCAGATGCACGGGGATGGGCACGGTACAGATACAGGGGCTGAGCCGCCGTGGGGCCGGCTAGACAGACCGATGGAGGCTGGGGGTGGCACTGGGGCCGAGAGAGGGACGCGGGGGGTGGGGCGGAGAGCTACGAGGGGTGATGGGGAAGGGACGGGTGGATCGAGCTAGAGAGCTACACATGGCGGGGAGTAGACAAGCGGGGAGGAGGTGAGGGTAGGCAGGTGAAGCAAGGGATGGGGCAGTGGGGCGGGAGGGATGCGGTTGAGCGGGGTGACGGAGGGATGGTGCGGTGTGAGGAAGGAGGGGTGTGAGGATGGGGTGTGAGAAAGGAGAGATGGATGGATGGGGTGTGAGGATGGAGGGATGGGGTGTGAGGATGGGGGTGTGAGGATGGGGTGTGAGGAAGGAGAGATGGAGGGATGGGGTGTGAGGATGGGGGTGTGAGGATGGGGTGTGAGGAAGGAGAGATGGAGGGATGGGGTGTGAGGATGGGGGGATGGTGTGTGAGGATGGGGGTGTGAGGATGGAGAGATGGACGGATGGGGTGTGAGGATGGGGGATGGTGTGTGAGGATGGGGGTGTGAGGATGGGGGTGTGAGGAAGGAGAGATGGACGGATGGGGTGTGAGGATGGGGGGATGGGGTGTGAGGATGGGGGTGTGAGGAAGGAGAGATGGACGGATGGGGTGTGAGGATGGGGGGATGGAGTGTGAGGAAGGAGGGGTGTGAGGATGGGGTGTGAGGAAGGAGAGATGGAGGGATGGGGTGTGAGGATGGGGGGATGGGGTATGAGGAAGGAGAGATGGAGGGATGGTGTGTAAGGATGGGGGGATGGGGTGTGAGGATGGCGGGATGGGGTGTGAGGAAGGAGAGATGGAGGGATGGGGTGTGAGGAAGGAGGGGTGTGAGGAAGGAGAGATGGATGGATGGATGGGGTGTGAGGATGGGGGATGGGGTGTGAGGATGGGGTATGAGGAAGGAGAGATGGAGGGATGGTGTGTAAGGATGGGGGGATGGGGTGTGAGGATGGGGGGATGGGGTGTGAGGAAGGAGAGATGGAGGGATGGGGGTGTGAGGATGGGGGTGTGAGGAAGGAGAGATGGATGGATGGATGGATGGATGGGGTGTGAGGATGGGGGGATGGGGTGTGAGGATGGGGTGTGAGGAAGGCAGGGTGGGGCGCTGGGAAGGGGGTGACGCGGGGGGAGGCTGGTGGAAAATGCCATCAGCGAATAGTCTTCGTGGCTGTCTGCGTGGCGCGTGGGCTGGGAGGCCACGGAGCTAGGTCCACCCCAGTCTGTCAGTCTGGCCAAATCCCTTCCCAGCTCCGAGCCTCAGTTTCCCCACTCTGTCTCTCCCCACGCCTAGGCACAGCGGGGGCCCTGTTTGCGTCCCAGCGAGAATTCCCGAGGGCGCATTTCCTAGAACTGGGTCCCGGAGTTGTGGCTGCTCCCTCTCCCCCCCCCCCGAAAAAAATGCAGTTTCAGATTGGCCGAAACAGTTTGCCAAATGGTTTTGCCTGGGGCTGCGGGGCGGGGAGTTTGCAAACAAGCCGGGGGCGGGTCTGGCTGGATGCAGAATGAAACCCGGCTGGTTTTCCTGTTTCCATCCGAGCCCCTCTTCCCGACCCCCCCCCCCCGCTGGGTGACTTAGGGAAACAGGACAAGGGTGAGACCCCCCCCCTCCCCGGAACTAAAAGAAAAGAAGCCAGAACATCAACCCCAGAAAATGAGAGAGGGCAGGGGGGAGGGGGAGGGGAGGAAAGAGACGGGGGAGGGGGAGATGGTTGGGGTCTCATTAAACATTTTGTTTAACTCGCAGTGAAACTTGGGGGGGAGTTTTGTTGGGTCGGGCGAGAAAAAACCCAACGTCCAATGCCGCTGGGGGGGAGGGGCGGTTTGGTTTGGCCTCGGCGCAGGAACTAGTAGCTAGTTCCCGAGAGCTGGATGGACCATGGGTCGGACCCACCGCGGCCCCTCCGCCCCCCTTCCCACCTGCGGGCGGAATACTTGTTCCGTGCACCGGGGCGCGAGCGGGTGGGCACTGCCAGGAGCAGCGCGCGCGGCCGGCTCCTGAACTCGCCCCGGGGGCCGCCCAGGCGCTCAGCTTCCAGGGAAGGCTGGGCCCAGGCGGGGCCTCGCGGGCCTGAGCGACTCCCGGCCCGGATCGGGCCACTCCCCGCCCAAGCACCAGGCCAGAAAACCCTCCGGGGGGGCTCGTCCCCGCTCCCCCCCCCCCCGCAGAGACAAGGCCGCGGGGTCCCATAACTCATGGGCTGCCCCCCCCGCGGCTGGCTCCGCTTTAATTTTCGAGGCTGCCTCCGCTCCCGACTCAAGCGCAAACATTTTTCTTCCCCCTTGTCAGCCCCGGCGGCCGCGCCGCGGTTCGCAGCCCTTTGTTTACGGGCTGGGCCCATTGATCACCGAAATGGCTTTATGCTAACGAAGGCGGCTCCGCGCACATTTGTCTTCGCCCGCCGCTGAGCGCCTCTGACAGGTGCGGCCCGGCCGGGGGGGCCTTAAAGCCGCAGTCGCCTCTGGCGGCTCCGCTGGGGACGCAGGAGTCGCGGCTCTGTCTGCAGTGGGCGCAGCGAGGCCGAGAAGTGCGCAGCGGGGAAGGGGGCTGCCTGGGGCGGGGGCGGGGGATACAGCAGCCTGGGGACGACCGGGGAGAAAGTGGGGGGCAGCCGCTAGCTGGCCCTTGGCTTAGCAACCGCAGGCGGGCGCCCGCCACTAAGCCTCAGAGCCCTTCCCCGGTCCCAGGGTGCGAGGGGCGCCGGGCGCTGCACTGAGATCGGGCCCCCTTCGCGCCAGGCGTAGCACCTAATAGCTGGGCGGTGTACATTTCATAGCTATTAGGTGCATTACGGCAGTGTCAGGCACACCCAGTCACGGCCCAGATGCAAGGCGCTGTACATTTCATAGCTATTAGGTGCATTACGGTAGTGTCAGGCACACCCAGTCACGGCCCAGGTGCTGGGTGCTGTACATTTCATAGCTATTAGGTGCATTACGGCAGTGTCAGGCACACCCAGTCACGGCCCAAGTGCAGGGCGCTGTACATTTCATAGCTATTAGGTGCATTACGGTAGTGTCAGGCACACCCAGTCATGGCCCAGGTGCAGGGCGCTGTACATTTCATAGCTATTAGGTGCATTACGGCAGTGTCAGGCACACCCAGTCACGGCCCAGGTGCAGGGCGCTGTACATTTCATAGCTATTAGGTGCATTACGGCAGTGTCAGGCACACCCAGTCACGGCCCAGGTGCAGGGCGCTGTACATTTCATAGCTATTAGGTGCATTACGGCAGTGTCAGGCACACCCAGTCACGGCCCAGGTGCAGGGCGCTGTACATTTCATAGCTATTAGGTGCATTACGGCAGTGTCAGGAACCCAGGTGCAAAAACACTGCGCAGAAGAGCTGTTAGGTGCCGTCTAGCAAACCTGCCCCCAGCCCGCCCGGGCGCAGCGGGGGCGCTCGGCCCGCCTGGCCCGCGAGCGAGCGGGTCCCGCGCCCCTCGGCCCCGCCCGGTGTGACCAGCCTGACTCCAGCCACGAGCGGTGCTAACGCGGCCGCGGGGTGACCCGAGACCTGGGCGCACGGAGCGCGCGGGGGCGCTCCCGGGGGGCGGGGACGCGCGTCCTGAGCCCCGCGGGGGGTGGTCCCAGGGGGCTGCCTGTGGGTTCGGGCCCCTGCCGGCGGCTGCTGGGCCCCGCCCGGTCCGTGCGCTGCCGACCACCCGCCTTGCTCACCGGGACCCTGCGGCGGACAAAGCCTCATTGAGCAAGGCTGGCGGGCGCGGGGGGGGGCTGCGACCCCACTTTACACCCGTCGCGCCGCGGGCCCAGGCTGGGAAGGGGGCTCGGGTTTCCGGCTGCGTCTCAATGCGGCTGTTTGTCCTGTTCGGCGGGGCTGGTAGGGGGCTGGTAGGGCCGGCCAGGAGCCGGGCCCCCCAGAGCTCGCTCCCATGGCTCCTCGCTTGACCCCCACTTCCTGTGTTTAGGCTGCCCGGCGGGCTCACACCGCAATTACCGCGCTGGCTCCCCGGGGGCCGATGACTTAACCCCCCCGCCCCCCCACTGCCGCAGCGGTAGCCCCCGTCTTCCAGCAGGGTCGCAACGCGATTTGCCCACGTGGGTGCCCTACGGCCAGCACCCGCCCTCTGCCTGGTGAGGCATAACTTCCTCCTTGCGCATAGGGAAACTGAGGCACGGAGAAACAGAACCTGCTCAGGGAGACTGGAACAGGAGCCCGGTACGCTGGTTCCTAGCCCCCTGCTCTAACCACTAAGCCTGCCCTCCCAGAGCTGGCGACAGAACCCAGGAGACCTAGCGCCTAGCCCCCTGGCTCTAACCAGTAGACCCCACTCCCCTCCCAGAGTGAGGGGGCAGAACCCAGGAGTCCTGAGTCCTGTAAGGGGCCATTGTGAGCCAAGCTCGGTGAAACCCGGTAGCGAGGGCGGGGACTTCCTCGCCCATCTGGGGCCCATTAACCCCCCAGCCGCGGAGGTGCGAGGTCAGCCCCTGGTCTGGCAGCAAACTGGGAGGCGCGGCCTTCCCAGCCCCTGGACGGGCCTCCTCCGCGCCCGGCCCGACGTGGCCGATCCCCTGCCCATTGACCTGAGCGGGGAGCGGGGCTGATCCACGGCTCTGCCAGGCCGGGCCGCGTCCGCTCAGCGCTCTGATCCCCAGCTTCCTGGCGGGGAAACTGAGGCACGCGGCGGTCACCGAGCCGGAAAGCCGAACCAATCCAGGGAGACACCCCTCCCCCCCCCGGGCGGGCGGGCGCGCGCCCAGAAGCCGCGACGTGCGGTGCCCCGCCCACACCCCCCGGGTTTGGGGGGCAGCGGGCGGGGATCAGGGGCGGGCGAAAGGTTCACTGGGGGCCGATCTTCCCTGTGCAAACTGGGCGCCGCGGACAGCCGCGCCCAGAGCGACTGGCACCGCCCTGGTGGCGGGGGGTGGTGGGGTGCGAGGGGTTCAGAACAGCCCTGGGGCGGCGCTTACGGACATCGGGCCCCGGTGTGCAGAGGGTGTTTAACGCCAGCTACACACACTTAGACACACTCACACACACACACTCTGTCACACACTCTCACATGCTGTCTCACACACACACACACACTGTCTCTCTCTCACACACACACACACTCTCACACTCTGTGTCTCTCACACACTCACATTCTCACACACACACACTGTCTCTCTCACACACTCACACACTCTCACACTCTGTGTCTCTCACACACTCACACTCTCACACACACACTGTCTCTCTCTCACACACTCACACACACTCTCACACTCTGTCTCTCACACTCTCACACACACACTCTGTCTCTCTCACACACTCACACTGTCTCTCTCACACGCTCACACACACTCTCACACTCTGTGTCTCTCACACACTCACACTCTCACACAAACACACTGTCTCTCTCACACACTCACACACTCTCACACTGTCTCTCACACACACACTCTCACACACACACTCTGTCTCTCTCACACACTCACACTGTCTCTCTCACACACTCACACACACTCTCACACTCTGTCTCTCTCTCACACACACACACACACACACACACACACACACACACACACACACACTCTGTCACACACTCACACACACACACTGTCTCTATCACACACTCACACTCTCACACTCTGTCACACACTCTCACACACTCACACGGTAGCGGATTCACGGGGGCAGCTTTCCCCTCCCCCCATGACAGAGCAGGCCCCGGCCGCCCAGAGAGCCCCGCCCAGAGGCCTGCGGGAGCCCTTTTGGCCACGGGCCATGCCCCGGCCGTGGCCGCAGTCCGCACCCGAAGCCACCAGGGTGTGTGGGGCGCAGGGCTGGAGCCTCCCCCACCCCAAGCTCAGGGATTAAAGGGTTCAGCGTGGGCAGCGGGCTCCCCTTGCCACCCAGCAAAGCCAAGAGCGCTCCGGCCTCTCAGAGGCAGCCCCTCACCGCGGCGTCTGGCTCCCGCGCCCTCTCCCGCTCGGCTTCCAAGGCGCCTTTAGAAGCCGGGACGCAAAGGGCCGCGCTTCCTGCCCGGACCGGGACCGGGGCCGGGACCGGGGCCGTGCCCGCTGCAGGCAGCGCCGCGCGAGGCTCGGGCAGATGAGTTGGGGTTGGGTTGAAATTGGCGTTTGCGCCTGACGCCCCCTTCCCCATTTGTTCCCTGGCCCGACGCCCCACCCCGCGCCCGTGCCGAGCCGGGACAGCCCGGTGAGCTCTGGCCCCTCGGAGCCGGGACCAGGGGGATCAACCCCCTTCACTCCGCGCGCAAAGCTCGCCCGGCTCCCGGCGCAACGGGACCGCCCCCGCGGCCTCGCCCCGCTCCCGAGCCAGCGGGACCCTCCCCTGTCCGCGCTCCCCTTGAAGCTGCTAATCCCCTTCGGAATCGTGTTAGGGGCAGGAAAGGCCAAAGGGCCGAGCGCGGATCCGATGCAACCTCTCCACTCGGTCCCGGGGCGGCTGACGCGTTAGCTGGGGAGCGGACCGGCCGGGGAGCCTCCAACGGGCCGCATCCGGCAGCGGCCACAGTCAGGGAGAGATGCTGGCGAAGGAGGGGGGGTGCCAGGGCGGGGGCGACGGAGCTGAGACGCCCAGGGATGCTCTCACGTGGGCTAGGGGAGCAGCTTGGAGATGGGAACATGAGACGAGCTACGGCGCAAATCGAACGTGGGGGGCAAAAGGGGAGGCTGGGCTAGTGGTTAGAGCAGGAGGCGGCTGGGAGCCGGGATGCCCGGGTTCTAGGCGGGGAGTGGGGGCTAGTGGTTAGAGCAGGAGGCGGCTGGGAGCCGGGATGCCCGGGTTCTAGGCGGGGAATGGGGGCTAGTGGTTAGAGCAGGAGGCGGCTAGGAGCCGGGATGCCCGGGTTCTAGGCGGGGAGTGGGGGCTAGTGGTTAGAGCAGGAGGCGGCTGGGAGCCGGGATGCCCGGGTTCTAGGCGGGGAGTGGGGGCTAGTGGTTAGAGCAGGAGGCGGCTAGGAGCCGGGATGCCCGGGTTCTAGGCGGGGAATGGGGGCTAGTGGTTAGAGCAGCAGGCGGCTAGGAGCCGGGATGCCCGGGTTCTAGGCGGGGAGTGGGGGCTAGTGGTTAGAGCAGGAGGCGGCTGGGAGCCGGGATGCCCGGGTTCTAGGCGGGTGTGACGTAGTGGGGGTACTTGCTGGGCTGTGGTGACCCCTGCTGTCTGGAGCAAGACCCAGCAGGGAAAATCTCGCTAGGCAGAGATAAGGCCAAACTTGTCGAACCAGTGGCCAGACACCCCCCATGGAGAGGAACAAAGGAAGGTGAATGCTGCCCTGGACTGGGGGGCAGGGCTGCAAGGGAATTTAGTTGTTACTGTGGGAGAGCATGGAGGAGACAGCCTAGGGAGAGGAGCTGGAGTTTAGGGGCCCAGTCTCCCCCCAACTCAAGGGGGCCTGAGGCATCCTAGCCCAGTTCTGTGACCAGACTACATCTGTGCTGTGCTGTATCCTGGAGAGGCAATAAACTTCCTCTATTCCACTGGCTGGTGCAGTCTGTTTGTGACATCTCGGGGTGCAGGAGACGGGGAACCCCCAACCCGCCGTCACACTGGTGTCAGAAGTGGGATGCACTGCACCCCGTGGATGGAGCTCCCAGCGGTGAGCGACAAGGCGCTGTAGAAGCAAGAGCCCTGGAGCCAGGCGTGCTGGAGACAGAGCGAAGCGGTTCCTGGGAATCGTGGGGCGCTGCAGCACTAGACTGGTGAGTCTGCACCGAGGGGCCCAGCGGGCAGATGGCCTACGCCCGACTCTTGAAGGCAGAGCTGGTGGGGCTGTGCAGAGAGAGGGGCTTGCCGGTGCGGAAAGCAACCAAGGCCCAGCTGATTACCCAGCTGGAAGAGAATGACCAGCCACGGGGCCAGGATCTTGTCCCCAGGGGAAGCAGCCAGACCCCCCCTGAGAGTGTGTCAGGCTCAGAGAGGGGGAGGAGCGCTGGGACCCACCGGAGAGATGAGACAGCGTCTCCCGGGAGACCTGCAAGCCGTAGCCCATCTAGGGCAGGGGCCAGCCCAGCGGAGCTGCGGCGGCTGGAGATCCAGCTGCGGATGAAGGAATTGGAAGTACAGGACCGAGAGAAGGAGCGCCAGGACCGAGAGAGGCAGCGACAGCATGAGCTGGCCATGGCAGAGCGGAGAACCTGCGGGGCCCCGGCTGCGCCAAGAGTGGATGGGCCCCAGAGTCCCGGGGATGCCAGGCGCTTGGAGAGGCTCATGGTGGCCCAATTGAAGGACGTGGGCGACATAGACGGGTTCCTCAGCTCCTTTGAGAGGGCCTGTGGGCTGCAACAGGTCCCCCCAGCTGACTGGCTGCAGGAGCTCGTCCCCGCACTGAACCAGGAGGCGGCCGGAGTGCTCAGTCAGCTGCAGGACCTACAGCCAGGGGATTACAACCGAGTCAAGGAGGCCCTGCTGCACAAGTTCGGGCTGACCCCCGAGATGTACAGGAAGAAGTTCCGGGGGGTACAGAAAGGGCCACGGGAGACCTATGTGGACCTGGCCTCACGCCTGGCGCAATACTGCCGCAAGTGGGTCTCGGGAGTCGGAGCCCAGACCGCAGAGAAGCTGCTCAAGCTGGTCATGATGGAGCAGTTCTATGAAGCGTGCCCACCCAAACTGAGGCTGTGGCTCAAGGACCGGAGACCAGAGAACCCCCAGGAGGCCGGGAGACTGGCGGATGAGTTCACGGAGAGCCGGTCCGGGGGTGAACGGGAGTCCCGGAGAGAAAGAGAATCGCGCAGAGACCGGTTCTCGGCGGAGCAACGGAGAGAGACACCTCCGAGGCGAGCCCCAGGGACCAGGACCAGTCGTCGATACCCCAGAAAACCAGCCAGGGCCCGGGCAGAGCCGACCCGAATGGGCCCACAGAACCTAACTTGCCATCGCTGTGGGCAACGAGGCCACAAGAGGGCTCAATGCACCAGGCGCAAGAACAGGTCCCATGACCTGGGACGTTCCAGGGTTAACTGGCTGGGGCGGGAGGAAGGGCAGGCTGCCCCAGTGGCAGGGGCTGGCCGGCAAACCTCAGCTCAGAGAGAGGGGAAGGATGCTCAGTGCACCTCCCCTGGGAGGTCTGACCCTCGGGAGACAGATTTATCTGTGCACCGGGTGGGGGCGGGGCGGCCCCTACGGAGGGACTGCCTCGTACCCCTGGAGGTGGACGGCAGGAAGGTGACGGGTTTCTGGGACACGGGGGCGGAGGTGACGCTGGCCCGGCCCGACATAGTGGCCCCAGACCGTATGCTACCCGACACTCAGCTGACACTGAGGGGCATAGGCGGCACCCCCTTTAAGGTACCCGTAGCCAGGGTGCATCTGAAATGGGAGGCCAAGGAGGGCCCCAAGGAAGTGGGGGTGCACCCGCACTTGCCCACCGACGTGCTAATGGGGAGTGACCTAGAGGAGTGGCCAGACGGACCCCACAGGACGCTGGTCACCACCCGTAGCCAGAGCAAGCGAGGGGCTTGCGGCCCGGAACTCGAGGAGGTTCCCCAACAGGGGGCCCAGGGCCCCGTCCCAGCAGACCTAGAGTTGGACTTAGGCAGTGGGGGGAACCACGGCCCTGTCCCAGCCCCAGCCGCTGAATTCCAGGCGGAGGTGCGAGCGGATCTCTCCCTGCAGGCCCTGAGGGACCGGGCTGACCTGGGTGCCACTCAACCCCTAGGAGGAGATTGCCAGGAGAAGTTCCGGTGGGAGAGGGGATTTCTGTACCGGGAATGGCTTTCCCCCGGGACGGTAGGCAAGTGGGGGCTCCAGCGGCAGCTGGTGGTTCCCCAAAGGTATCGCCGCAAGCTGCTACACCTGGCCCATGACATCCCGTTCTCGGGACACCAGGGGATCCGGCGCACGCGGCTGAGGCTGCTCCAAAACTTCTACTGGCCGGGGATGTTTGCAGCTGTCCAGCGGTACTGCCGGTCCTGCGACTCCTGCCAACGAGTGGGGAAGGCCCAAGACAGGAGGAAAGCTGCATTGAGACCCCTGCCCATCATAGAGGAGCCTTTCCAGAAGGTGGCGATGGATATTGTGGGGCCCTTCAGCAGAGCGACCCGGACAGGGAAGAAATACATCCTGGTGGTGGTGGACTTCGCCACCCGCTACCCCGAGGCCGTGGCCCTGCCCTCCATCGAGGCAGACACGGTGGCAGACGCACTGCTGACCATTTTCAGCAGGGTGGGGTTTCCCCAGGAGGTTCTCACGGACCAGGGATCCAACTTCATGTCGGCCCTGCTCCGGTGCTTGTGGGAGAAGAGTGGGGTGCAACACACCTGGGCCTCGGCGTATCACCCCCAGACCAACGGGTTGGTGGAGAGGTTCAATGGGACTCTGAAGCAGATGCTACGGACCTTTATGCACAAACACCCGCAGGACTGGGACAAGTACCTACCCCACCTGCTGTTTGCGTACAGGGAAGTGCCCCAGGAGTCCACGGGGTTCTCGCCGTTCGAGCTGTTATATGGGAGGCGAGTGAGGGGCCCCCTGGACTTATTGAAAGACGAGTGGGAGGGGAAGGTCTCCCCGGAGGGTGAGCCGGTCGTGGAATACGTCCTGACATTCCGGGAAAGACTTGCCGAGCTCATGGGCCTGGCCAGAGAGAACCTGAGCAGGGCCCAGAGGAAGCAGAAGGTCTGGTACGACCGCAATGCACGGGCCCGCGCCTACGCTACCGGGGACCAGGTGATGGTCCTGATCCCCGTGCGGAAGAACAAGCTGCAAGCCGCCTGGGACGGCCCCTTCAAGGTGGTTAAGCAGCTGAACGAGGTGAACTACGTGGTGGAGCTGACGGGCCGGACGCGCGGCCAGCGGGTATATCATGTTAACATGATGAAGCCGTACTGGGACAGGGAGAACTTGGTGCTGGCCGTGTGTAAGCCCTGGGAGGAGCAGGGGGAGGACCCCCTGGTGGGCCTGTTCCCTGGGACCGGAGAGGACTCTTCGCTGGAGTCAATTTCCCTCTCGGACCAGCTCACCCCGGCCCAGCAGGCCGAGATCCGGGAGGTGCTGCGCTCCCACCAGCAGCTGTTCTCCAACAAGCCGGGTCTTACCAACCTGGCTGTCCACCGGGTGCAGACGGGCACTCACCCCCCGGTGCGCTGCTCCCCATTCAGAGTCACAGGGAAAACAGCCCAGGACCTGGAGAGAGAGGTCCAGGACATGTTGGCCCTGGGGGTGATCCAGCCGTCCTCCAGCCCCTGGGCCTCTCCTGTGGTGCTGGTTCCCAAGAAGGACGGGTCGATCCGGTTCTGCGTGGACTACCGGAAGCTCAACGCCATCACGGTGTCCGACGCCTACCCGATGCCAAGGCCCGACGAGCTCCTGGACAAGCTGGGGGGAGCTCGCTACCTCACCACCCTGGACCTCACCAAGGGCTACTGGCAGGTGCCGCTAGACCAGGAGGCCAGACTGAAATCGGCTTTCATCACGCCGCTGGGGCTCTATGAGTTCCTGGTCCTACCCTTTGGCCTCAAAGGGGCGCCGGCCACCTTCCAGCGCCTGGTGGACCAGCTGCTGAGGGGAATGGAGAACTGTGCCCTAGCGTACATCGATGACATCTGCGTCTTCAGCCAGTCCTGGGAGGACCACGTGGCCCAGGTCAGCCAGGTACTGGATCGGCTGAGGGAGGCTGGGCTGACCGTAAAGGCTGGGAAGTGCAAGGTTGGAATGGCCGAAGTGTCCTACCTGGGCCATAAGGTGGGGAGCGGCTGCTTGAAGCCAGAGCCGGCCAAAGTGGAGGCCATCCGGGACTGGCCTGTGCCCCAGACCAAGAAGCAGGTCCAGGCTTTCATTGGGATGGCGGGGTACTACCGGAGGTTTGTGCCCAACTTCAGCTCCATCGCTGCCCCGATCACAGAGCTGTGCAGGAAGGGGAGGCCCGACAGGGTGGTCTGGACAGAGCAGTGCCAGAGGGCTCTCTGTGCACTGAAGGAAGCCCTGGCCAAGGCCCCAGTGCTGGTAAACCCAGACTTCGACAAGCCCTTTATCGTGTTCACTGACGCCTCGGACACTGGGCTGGGGGCAGTGCTGATGCAGGCGGACGAGAAAGGGGAACGTCACCCCATCGTGTACCTGAGCAGGAAGCTGCTGCCCCGGGAGCGGAGCTACGCGACCGTAGAGAGGGAATGCCTGGCCATGGTGTGGGCCCTGCAAAAGCTGCAGCCATACCTGTTTGGCCGGCGTTTCACGGTGTTCACCGACCACTGCCCCTGACCTGGCTACACCAGATGAAAGGGACGAACGCCAAGCTGCTGCGGTGGAGCCTGCTCCTGCAGGACTACGACATGGAAGTGATCCACGTCAAGGGGAGCGCCAACATCATCGCTGACGCGCTGTCCCGTAGCGAGGGGCCCGAACTTCCCCAGGTCACGAGCGGAGTGACCCTGCTCAGTTCGCTCTCGGAGGGGGGAGAACTGTGACGTAGTGGGGGTACTTGCTGGGCTGTGGTGACCCCTGCTGTCTGGAGCAAGACCCAGCAGGGAAAATCTCGCTAGGCAGAGATAAGGCCAAACTTGTCGAACCAGTGGCCAGACACCCCCCATGGAGAGGAACAAAGGAAGGTGAATGCTGCCCTGGACTGGGGGGCAGGGCTGCAAGGGAATTTAGTTGTTACTGTGGGAGAGCATGGAGGAGACAGCCTAGGGAGAGGAGCTGGAGTTTAGGGGCCCAGTCTCCCCCCAACTCAAGGGGGCCTGAGGCATCCTAGCCCAGTTCTGTGACCAGACTACATCTGTGCTGTGCTGTATCCTGGAGAGGCAATAAACTTCCTCTATTCCACTGGCTGGTGCAGTCTGTTTGTGACATCTCGGGGTGCAGGAGACGGGGAACCCCCAACCCGCCGTCACAGCGGGGAATGGGGGCTAGTGGTGCAAATCGGGGACGGGGCTGGAGGCGGGACACCTGGACCTACCCCTGCAGCATTCCGCTCCCCCTCTGCGCCTTGATTTCCCGGTGGGGGGGGGGGGAGCTAATGATACCAACGGCCTTTGGATACGGCGCTGGGATTTGCCGGATTATGGGAGCGCCCCGCGGGGCCCTGCGCACCCAGAGCCGGCGCGCGAGAGACGCCAGGTGCGGCCGGCCACGTGAGCTCGTGCAGGGGGGCGGGGCGGCGCATGCTGCACCGCTAAAGGGGATTTACTGAGGGATTGTACAGAGCTAGCGGAGCGCCCCCTATCGAGCCCCTGCCCCACAGCGCCCCCTAGTGAAACACTGGGGCCAGCCCTCTCCCTTGCTGCGCTCCCTGCCCCACAGCGCCCCCTAGTGAAACACTGGGGCCAGCCCTCTCCCTTGCTGCGCTCCCTGCCCCACAGCGCCCCCTAGTGAAACACTGGGGCCAGCCCTCTCCCTTGCTGCGCTCCCTGCCCCACAGCGCCCCCTAGCGCCGCCCTGGGGTCAGTCCTAACGGGGAGAGGAGAGCGCCCCCTGCTGGGTCCCTCCAGCTTTGACTCTGGCGGTGTGCGACGGGTCTCTTGCCGCAGTAACCGCCCGGCCTCCCAGCGGCTGCAGGGACCGCTCACTATCCCGGCCCCGGCCTTCCTGTTGCAGCTGCGCCACCTGCCGGCAGGAAGAAGAGAACTGGCTGCCCGGTTAGCGAACAGGTTAGCGAACAGCCCCCCCTAGTTATGGGCCGCTGGGACAACGTTGGGGGGGGGGCTCCCCCATAACGTCCCAGGCCTAGAGCTGCAAAGGGCGAGCCATTGGGCAGGGGGCAGGGAGCGGGGAGCCAGGACTCCTGGCTCTGGAGGGCAGCGGGATGAAGTGGTGAGAGCGGGGGCTTGGTTTTCGGTGATGGAGCGGCCTCTAGTGGCCTCCTTTGGTAGCGCCACACTGTGCTTCAGCCTCCCCCCAAAGTCTCTATCTGCCAGTTCCTGGGGCCCTTGGAGGGGGATGGGCACTGGGCTTGGGGTGATCCCGACGGGCAAGGAGGGGCCAGGCGAGCAGGTTAGATGAAAGTGACCAGGGCTGCCCTTGCATGGCTGGAAGGAGTAAAAGCAGCGGACTGAGGCCAGGGGCCCTGATTTTGGGGGGTCAAAGCACAAGTTCTTGCGTCTCTTTCTTTTTTTCTCCAAAATAGATGTATTCATAAAGGCAGCCGTCCGTCCCGGAGGGGGCATGCATGCTTCCCCCCGCGCTTCCTCGGCCCCAGAGACGGTAACAGGCAATACTCAGAGGGGACAGCGACTTGTACAGAAAGAGATCCCGCGGTTCCGAAGGCGACGGACATAATTACTGACAGAGAAGAAAGAGAATAGAAAGGAGGCGCAGGAGACGGCTTCTCTCTCCCCCTGGCCCTGGCTGCCTGGTGCCAGCCTCAACTACAAAATCCATGGTCTGAAAAGTGTCATTGTTGTCCAAAAAGCCGGGATGCGGCGGTAAGAAATCCGGGTTAAACGCCCTGCCTCGCTGCGTGAGGCCCCGGCTCCCCAGCAGCCCAGCCGTGCAGGCATGCTCCACGCCGTGGATCGGAGCGAGGCCTGCTCAGACATTACACAGCGCTTGAAAAGTCCTGGGAATTTTTAAAACGGACACACAGAGAGGCTGGGGGTTTGCATTGGCATCTGGCAGTGGAGCTGCTGGGGGGGGCGATTGTCGTGCGTTTTTCTCCGCAGCGAGAAGGGGAGAAACTTACATTTAAAAAAGACGAACGCCAAGGCTCTGAGCGAAGCCCCCATCCCCTGAGCCAGGGTTTCACAACCCAGCGCCCGTATCAGGAGAGTTGGGGGCAGTGGCTGGCGGTGCCCCCTTCCCCCAGCCATTTTTTGCTCCTGGACTCTGCGAATATTTCATATCAATATTACAAATCGAGGCTGCTGCGAGGAGCTGCCGAAACAATTGCACACCCTGGCCAAAGCCCGGGACGGCGAGGGGGCCACACTTGGGGCTTAAATGTCTCCAACCGGCTCTTCGAGAGAAATTGGGGCTTCCAGCTCACCCAGACTCGGCTGCCTCCTGGCCAAAATGTCCAGATTTGGTTCAACCACCCCCTCCCCAAAACAAAGTTTTCAACCCGAACTGAAAACATTTGCAGTCTGAAACTCCGCCCGGGAGTTGTAGTTCGAGTGACTTTGGGTCCCATGCACTCCTATGGGGGGGGCTCCTGGTGGACTTCGTTTCCCTTGGTGCACTGCAGCCAAGCAGGAAGTGAGGCTTCATGGGAGGTGTAGTCCAGTCCAGCAACCCAGTTCATGGAGGGGCTGGGGTCAGGGCAGAGCAGATGTTACACATCGCAGTTTGCAGCCAAGATATGACAGACGTAGGCGGTTTTCACCCGGAACTCGGCATTCAGGGTGGAAACCGCCTCGGTTCTTGGGCCCTCTGTGATTTGAAGGTATACGGCTTCCACGCAGCCCCCACCAGCGCCTCCGCTGCCCCTCCCGCTGGAAATTGCCAAGTGGCTCTTCCTCACCTGAGCCTTCGCCTTCTTGCCAAGCTCCGGCAGGCAGCCAGCGCCGGGCGCGGGTGCCCTGTGAGCACAGCTGCTCTGCCTTGCCCTGGACGCGGCTGCATCTCAGCGCCAGGCCAAAGAGCCTGGTATAAAAAACCATCTCCCCGCCCCCCCGCCCGCCAGAGCCAATTGGCCTCACACACCAGGGATTGGACCCTGTGTTCCCATTTGCAAAGAGCTCCCATCAATGGCCCAGGCCAGGTTTTTTTTGGGGGGGGGCATCCCTGGGGCCAGACCCCTGGGGTTTGGGGTTAATGCAGTTTGGGACTTTGCTCTTCCCTCTACTCCGCATGGTGAGCGACAAGCTATGTGGCTGGATCATATGCCAGGTGCTGCAAGAAATGACTTCCCCCTACTCCCCCCACCCAGGGGGCCACTCCTGCCCCACACCCAGAAGGACGACACACCATGGCCAAAAGGGATGTGCTGTGGGTGGTGCTGTGAGCCAGGCAGGGCCAGATGCATGACGAGGGGCATGTGGAATGGTGTGTGTGTGTGTGTGTAGTGTTACGTGCAAGTGTGTTCTTGCAGAGTGTATAGTGTGTGTGTGTGTGCAAATGTGAATGGGGTTATGGGGGATGTACAGCATGCATATGAATGTTAGTGCAGTGTGTGCATGTCAGTGTGTGTGCGTGGTATGTGGATCACGGGGTGTGTGCAGTGTACGTGTGAATTTTTGTGCAATGAGCATGTGTACTTGCAGAGTGTGTGTGTGCAGTGTGTGTCTGTGCAGTGTGTCTGCATGCACACGCAGTGTATGTCTATGCAGTGTGTGTCTGTGTACACACGCAATGTGTGTCTGTGTGCATGTGCCGTGTGAGTCTGGGTGCATGTGCAGTGTGTTTCTGGGTGTACATGCAGTGTATGTCTGTGCAGTGTGTGTCGTGTGTCTGTGTGCATGTGGCGTGTGGGTCTGTGTGCAATGTGTGTCTGTGTGCATGTGGCGTGTGGGTCTGTGTGCAATGTGTGTCTGTGTGCATGTGGCGTGTGGGTCTGTGTGCAATGTGTGTCTGTGTGCATGTGGCGTGTGGGTCTGTGTGCAGTGTGTGTCTAGGTGCAGTGTGCATGTGTTGTGTGCGCACCAGGGAGTCACACCAGGCTGAGGAGCAGGGCAGCCGGAGGCGTCAGGCCGTTCGGGGGTGAAACCAGCGTACATCAGGCACACACCACTAGGCTGGCTGACTGACTCCTGCAGCCCCACAGGGGGGCACGGATCTTCCACTGCAGGCCCTGTCCAGCTGCCTGTTCTCACAGAGCTTGGGGGGGGTAGCTCTGCCCCGCCCTACCCCAGATCACCTCCTGCCGACCACCCAGCCCATCCCCAGACCCACGGAGAAGAGCACAACAGAGAACAAAACAGGCTAAATGAAAACGCCATGGGGAGGAAAGTCATGGCAGCCCCCGGCTCCGCCTTCTCAACCTGACTGCCCCGCCCCAATCGCCCCAAAACCTCACTGTCCCAATCCCCCAATCTCACTGTCCCGACCCCCCAAACCTCCCTCCCCGATCCCCCAACCTCATTATCCCAACCCCCCACCTCACCGCCCCATTCCCCCCAGACCTCCCTGCCCCGATCCCCCCAACATCATTCCCCCATTCCCCACCTCACCACCCCAAACCTCCCTGCCCCCGATCCCCAAACCTCTGCAACCCAAAGGGATTGCACTTGCTTCCAAGCACTCCCGATAAGTCGAGGGGGGATGTGCCAAATCCGTTGCTTACAGGGGCCAGCAATGTCAATGGGGTGCTAAGGTCCCCCTCTAATGGCTGCACCCGTGCGAGCGGGGGAGGGCGGCCCCGGTTGCACACAGCCCCGCCCGGGCCCCCGGCGGGATCAGGGCTGGCCCGGCGCCCGGCGGCGTCCGCGGGGGCTCAGAAGCCCCGGATGTGGCAGTAGGCCTCCAGGCTGGAGAAGAGGATGTAGAGGAGCCAGAGGCCCAGGAAGAGGCCGGCGGTGAGGAGTTTGGCCGGCCGGGGCCCGCCCAGCTCGCCCCCGATGTGCGGGCGGCGGCGGTAGAGCAGCACGCTGATGCAGACGAAGGCGAAGATGGTGAAGAGGGTGACGGAGAAGGCCAGGGTGCCCGTCTGCACCTGGAAGGCCTTGCCCTGCGCGGCCCAGTAGATGGCTGCCACCGACCAGGCCACGCCCAGCCCCAGGAAGACGTTTACCGCGTTGCTGCCCGTCACGTTGCCGATGGAGGCGTCGGCGCATTGGTCCTGCAGGGCAGCCACCTTGCTGGCGAAGGTGTCTGGGGGGGGCACAGGGCGTCAGCTCGCAGCGGCCACGCCGTCCCCCCCCCGGCCTGGCGCCACCCAGTGCCCAACGCTGGGCTCCCTGGCCCCACATCCCTGCCAGCCCAGCTCCGTCGCAGGCCCAGCCTGCCGGTGCCCCTCACTCCCCACCCGCAGCCCCGCCCACCCTGGGACCCCCCAGCCCTGCCGGTGCCCCTCACTCCCCACCAGCAGCCCTGCCCACCCTGGGACCCCCCAGCCCTGCCGGTGCCCCTCACTCCCCACTAGCAGCCCCTGCCCACCCTGGGACCCCCCAGCCCTGCCGGTGCCCCTCACTCCCCACTAGCAGCCCCTGCAAACCCTGGGACCCCCCAGCCCTGCCGGTGCCACTCACTCCCCACCCGCAGCCCCTGCAAACCCTGGGACCCCCTAACCCTGCCGGTGCCCCTCACTCCCCACCCGCAGCCCCTGCCAACCCTGGGACTCCCCAAGCCCTGCCGGTGCCCCTCCCCACCCACAGCCCCTGCCAGCCCTGGGACTCCCCAAGCCCTGCCGGTGCCCCTCACTCCCCACCCGCAGCCCTGCCCACCCTGGGACCTCCCAGCCCTGCCGGTGCCCCTCACTCCCCACCCGCAGCCCTGCCCACCCTGGGACCCCCCAGCCCTGCCGGTGCCCCGAACTCCCCACCCGCAGCCTCGCCCACCCTGGGACCCCCCAGCCCTGCCGGTGCCCCTCACTCCCCACCCCCAACCCCTGCCCACCCTGGAACCCCCCAGCCCTGCCGGTGCCCCTCACTCCCCACCTGCAGCCCCAGTGAACCTAGCCCTGGGCTCCCCCCCGCCAGCACTGCTGGTCCTCCAGTTCCTGTGAAATGGCCCATGGCATTTTTAAAGGTGCTGAAGAATGGGACGAAAAAGCCACGTTCCCCTAGCACTGACCTGAGACCAGCCCTGCCTGGGGGGGGGGGGCGCCCCCTGCTGAGCCCCCTGGGTCTATGGGACCAGCCCTGCCTGGGGGGTGTCGCCCCCTGCTGAGCCCCCTGGGTCTATGGGACCAGCCCTGCCTGGGGGGGGCGCCCCCTGCTGAGCCCCCTGGGTCTATGGGACCAGCCCTGCCTGGGGGGGGCGCCCCCTGCTGAGCCCCCTGGGTCTATGGGACCAGCCCTGCCTGGGGGGGGGGTCGCCCCCTGCTGAGCCCCCTGGGTCTATGGGACCAGCCCTGCCTGGGGGGGGGTCGCCCCCTGCTGAGCCCCCTGGGTCTATGGGACCAGCCCTGCTGGGGGGGGGGGTAGCCCCCTGCTGAGCCCCCTGGGTCTATGGGACCAGCCCTGCCTGGGGGGGTGTCGCCCCCTGCTGAGCCCCCTGGGTCCATGGGACCAGCCCTGCCTGGGGGGGGTGCCCCCTGCTGAGCCCCCTGGGTCCATGGGACCAGCCCTGCCTGGGGGGGGTGCCCCCTGCTGAGCCCCCTGGGTCTATGGGACCAGCCCTGCCTGGGGGGGTGTCGCCCCCTGCTGAGCCCCCTGGGTCCATGGGACCAGCCCTGCCTGGGGGGGGCGCCCCCTGCTGAGCCCCCTGGGTCTATGGGACCAGCCCTGCCTGGGGGGGGGGCGCCCCCTGCTGAGCCCCCTGGGTCTATGGGACCAGCCCTGCCTGGGGGGGGTCGCCCCCTGCTGAGCCCCCTGGGTCTATGGGACCAGCCCTGCCTGGGGGGGGGGCGCCCCCTGCTGAGCCCCCTGGGTCTATGGGACCAGCCCTGCCTGGGGGGGGGGGTCACCCCCTGCTGAGCCCCCTGGGTCTATGGGACCAGCCCTGCCTGGGGGGTGTCGCCCCCTGCTGAGCCCCCTGGGTCTATGGGACCAGCCCTGCCTGGGGGGGGGGGTCACCCCCTGCTGAGCCCCCTGGGTCTATGGGACCAGCCCTGCCTGCGGGGGGGGTCGCCCCCTGCTGAGCCCCCTGGGTCTATGGGACCAGCCCTGCCTGGGGGGGGCGCCCCCTGCTGAGCCCCCTGGGTCTATGGGACCAGCCCTGCCTGGGGGGGGGGTCGCCCCCTGCTGAGCCCCCTGGGTCTATGGGACCAGCCCTGCCTGGGGGGGGGTCGCCCCCTGCTGAGCCCCCTGGGTCTATGGGACCAGCCCTGCTGGGGGGGGGTAGCCCCCTGCTGAGCCCCCTGGGTCTATGGGACCAGCCCTGCCTGGGGGGGTGTCGCCCCCTGCTGAGCCCCCTGGGTCCATGGGACCAGCCCTGCCTGGGGGGGGTGCCCCCTGCTGAGCCCCCTGGGTCCATGGGACCAGCCCTGCCTGGGGGGGGCGCCCCCTGCTGAGCCCCCTGGGTCTATGGGACCAGCCCTGCCTGGGGGGGTGTCGCCCCCTGCTGAGCCCCCTGGGTCCATGGGACCAGCCCTGCCTGGGGGGGGCGCCCCCTGCTGAGCCCCCTGGGTCTATGGGACCAGCCCTGCCTGGGGGGGGGGCGCCCCCTGCTGAGCCCCCTGGGTCTATGGGACCAGCCCTGCCTGGGGGGGGTCGCCCCCTGCTGAGCCCCCTGGGTCTATGGGACCAGCCCTGCCTGGGGGGGGGGCGCCCCCTGCTGAGCCCCCTGGGTCTATGGGACCAGCCCTGCCTGGGGGGGGGGGTCACCCCCTGCTGAGCCCTCTGAGTCTATTGGACCAGCCCTGCCTGGGGGGGGGGGTCACCCCCTGCTGAGCCCCCTGGGTCTATGGGACCAGCCCTGCCTGGGGGGGGGGGTCACCCCCTGCTGAGCCCCCTGGGTCTATGGGACCAGCCCTGCCTGCGGGGGGGGTCGCCCCCTGCTGAGCCCCCTGGGTCTATGGGACCAACCCTGCCTGGGGGGGGGTCGCCCCCTGCTGAGCCCCCTGGGTCCATGGGACCAGCCCTGCCTGGGGGGGGCGCCCCCTGCTGAGCCCCCTGGGTCTATGGGACCAGCCCTGCCTGGGGGGGGCGCCCCCTGCTGAGCCCCCTGGGTCTATGGGACCAGCCCTGCCTGGGGGGGGGGGTCGCCCCCTGCTGAGCCCCCTTGGTCTATGGGACCAGCCCTGCCTGGGGGGGGGGGTCGCCCCCTGCTGAGCCCCCTGGGTCTATGGGACCAGCCCTGCTGGGGGGGGGTCGCCCCCTGCTGAGCCCCCTGGGTCTATGGGACCAACCCTGCCTGGGGGGGGGTCGCCCCCTGCTGAGCCCCCTGGGTCCATGGGACCAGCCCTGCTGGGGGGGGGGGTCGCCCCCTGCTGAGCCCCCTGGGTCTATGGGACCAGCCCTGCCTGGGGGGGGCGCCCCCTGCTGAGCCCCCTGGGTCCATGGGACCAGCCCTGCCTGGGGGGGGCGCCCCCTGCTGAGCCCCCTGGGTCTATGGGACCAGCCCTGCCTGGGGGGGGGCGCCCCCTGCTGAGCCCCCTGGGTCTATGGGACCAGCCCTGCTGGGGGGGGGTGTTGCCCCCTGCTGAGCCCCCTTGGTCTATGGGACCAGCCCTGCCTGGGGGGGTGTCGCCCCCTGCTGAGCCCCCTGGGTCTATGGGACCAGCCCTGCCTGGGGGGGGGCGCCCCCTGCTGAGCCCCCTGGGTCCATGGGACCAGCCCTGCCTGGGGGGAGGGGTCGCCCCCTGCTGAGCCCCCTGGGTCCATGGGACCAGCCCTGCCTGGGGGGGTGTCGCCCCCTGCTGAGCCCCCTGGGTCTATGGGACCAGCCCTGCCTGGGGGGGGGTCGCCCCCTGCTGAGCCCCCTGGGTCTATGGGACCAGCCCTGCCTGGGGGGGGGTCGCCCCCTGCTGAGCCCCCTGGGTCCATGGGACCAGCCCTGCCTGGGGGGGTGTCGCCCCCTGCTGAGCCCCCTGGGTCTATGGGACCAGCCCTGCCTGGGGGGGGGGTGTCGCCCCCTGCTGAGCCCCCTGGGTCCATGTGACCAGCCCTGCCTGGGGGGGTCACCCCCTGCTGAGCCCCCTGGGTCTATGGGACCAGCCCTGCTTGGGGGGTGTCGCCCCCTGCTGAGCCCCCTGGGTCCATGGGACCAGCCCTGCCTGGGGGGGGCGCCCCCTGCTGAGCCCCCTGGGTCTATGGGACCAGCCCTGCCTGGGGGGGTGTCGCCCCCTGCTGAGCCCCCTGGGTCTATGGGACCAGCCCTGCCTGGGGGGGGTGTCGCCCCCTGCTGAGCCCCCTGGGTCTATGGGACCAGCCCTGCCTGGGGGGGGTGTCGCCCCCTGCTGAGCCCCCTGGGTCTATGGGACCAGCCCTGCCTGGGGGGGGCGCCCCTTGCTGAGCCCCCTGGGTCCATGGGACCAGCCCTGCCTGGGGGGGGCGCCCCCTGCTGAGCCCCCTGGGTCTATGGGACCAGCCCTGCCTGGGGGGGTGTCGCCCCCTGCTGAGCCCCCTGGGTCTATGGGACCAGCCCTGCCTGGGGGGGTGTCGCCCCCTGCTGAGCCCCCTGGGTCCATGGGACCAGCCCTGCCTGGGGGGGGCGCCCCTCGCTGAGCCCCCTGGGTCTATGGGACCAGCCCTGCCTGGGGGGGGCGCCCCTTGCTGAGCCCCCTGGGTCCATGGGACCAGCCCTGCCTGGGGGGGGCGCCCCTCGCCCCGCCCCTTGCAGCCCAGCCCTCAGGCCCCCGGCCCCGCCACGCACCCGGAATGGAGGTGCCCAAGGCCACGAAGACCACGGCGTTGACGGAGTCCTTGAGGCCCACGGTGCAGCCGAAGTGGGAGGCCAGGTCCCCGATGAGGGCGGTGAGGAGGCCGATCACCATGATGCAGACGCTGAAGCAGGCCCAGCCGTTCCAGTACTCGGTGGGCGGCACGCAGGCGAAGAGAACCTTCCAGAACACCGTCAGGAAGTGCATGACGTAGTCGAAGCAGGACGGCAGCTTCTCCTCCCGCCCGTCCTCCTCCTCCTCCTCGTCGCCTGGCGGGGAGGGGCAGTGTCAGCCAGCGCGTCGCCCCCTCCCCCACTGAGATGCAGCCACCTCTGGGGTGGGACGGGGGCTGTTCATACATGGATCCTCACCCAGCACTAAAATACAGCCAGGTCTAGGGTGGGGCCCGGGGCTGGTTACACAAAGATCTCTGGCCCAGAGCGGAGATGCAGCCACCTCTGGGGTGGGACAGGGGCTGGTTACACAAAGATCTCTGGCCCAGAGCGGAGATGCAGCCACCTCTGGGGTGGGACAGGGGCTGGTTACACAAAGATCTCTGGCCCAGAGCGGAGATGCAGCCAGGTCTAGGGAGGGGCCCGGGGCTGGTTACACAAAGATCTCTGGCCCAGAGCGGAGATGCAGCCAGGTCTAGGGTGGGACAGGGGCTGGTTACACAAAGATCTCTGGCCCAGAGTGGAGATGCAGCCAGGTCTAGGGTGGGGCCCGGGGCTGGTTACACAAAGATCTCTGGCCCAGAGCGGAGATGCAGCCACCTCTGGGGTGGGACAGGGCCTGGTTACACAAAGATCTCTGGCCCAGAGCGGAGATGCAGCCAGCTCTGGGGTGCAGCTGGCTATGCCCGGGGCAGATCTGGCACCCACCTGCACTGACGGTGATAGCGTCCAGGAACTGCTCCCTCCAGGAATGGGTACCGATCACCAGGGCCAGGTTGGTTTTCTTGATCAGCTTGTCCACGGTGTTCTGTCGGGGGTGGGTGCGGTCAGTTTCCAGCGGTAAGGGTGGTACCGAATCGGGGGCGGGGGAGGTGGGGACTGGCCAGGTCTACTCAGTGGCCCCCCCATGTGAGATGAGTTTGTCAGGTCTCAGCTCCATTCCCAGCCTCCTGGCTGGAACGGGCCATGAAGAGTGACTCCCCCTTCCCGGCAGCAGGTCCCTTCGAGGGAACCCCCCAACCCCCACTGCTGCGCCTCCTGAACCCTGCAGCTTGGCTGCCCCAGCCTCCCTCGTGCGCATGCTGGGTGGGCATTGCAGGGAGGGACCCGGGGGCAAAAGTGCCCCAAGTCCCCAGGGAGTGGGTGAAAGAAAGAAGGAAGGAGGAGTCACCACATTGGCACCCAGGCACTCCACAGGCTCAGTTGCTATCCCATACTAGGGTGAGGTCAGTTCTACCCCCTCCTTCTCTGCTCGCCTCTCCTCTGCCATTTGATGCAGCCCTGGGCAGGCAGGAAGGGCTAGGGACGTGCCAGCTCCCATCTGTTCCCTGCAGCCCCCGGACAGGCGTGCCCTGCGCCGGGGGGCTGCTGCAGGGAGCTCTGCTCCCCTTGTGCGCTGGCCGTGTGAACACCTCTGGCTGAGATGGTCTCGGGGGGGAGGATTGTCAGCGTCACGGATTCCTAGGCTGGATCTCGCTGCAGTGACGCCCGCCCTCTGCCTGCCGCACACTCCATTGTTGGGGCTTCGCTTGCAAACGCGCTTGGCAGAAGCAGGCTGGCATTCTAGCCTGGCCGTCGAGCAGGGCGGGCTTCCTACCGTCGGCACCTGGAAGAGGCGGGTGCTCGAGCACGGACATGAAGAGGGGGTGCGTATTTGCACACCAGAATCGCAGGGTGTTCTGGGCTGGCGAGGTAGGACGGGGTGGTGTGCGCGTGGGGCAGTGCCAGTGGCATTGGCATTCTAGCCTGGCAATCTAGACCAGCTTGGCGAGCTAGCTCAGTGATCCAGAATGACCTAGAGCAGTGGTCAATGACCCAGAGCAGTGGCAATCTAACGTGTGCTAAGCAGCGTGGCTCAGCAGTCTGCCATGACAGGGCTGGAGCTATACAGCAGGCAGATCTAGAATGGGCCGGTGTCCGAAGCAGAGGATGGAGATGGGGTTGGTGTTCCAGGGTGGAAATGGCTGGCGTTCTAGAGCAGATGGCCTGGAATGAAGTGGCTGTTGTATATAGTGTGCTACTCAGAATGGGCTGGTGTCCTGGAGGGCTGTTGTTCTAGAACTGTGAGCTCTGGAGGGCCATTCTGGAACTAGCTTGTCTTCTCCAGTAGTGTTCTAGTGTGTTCTAGACTTGGCCGGTGTTCTGGGTGCTACCTCCAGAGCTGGCCAGTGTTCTAGAGTGCTCATTAAACAGTCTAGGCTGGTCTAGACCGGTTTGGGGACTGGCTGGCACTCTGGAATCGACCCGTGTCCCTGGGTTTGTCTGGTGCTCTAGAATCGCCAGGCATTTTAGAGTCTGGAATGGGCTGGTGCTCTAGCATGGTGTTCTCGAAGTGGCTGTGCATCTGGATAAAGGATCCAGGTTTCTCTGGTCATCTAGCACAGGCTAGAAGTCTGGGGGTGATCTGGAATGTGCTGCCAACCTCTGGGTCGATCTAGAACAGCTGCCGCCCTGAGGGCCAGGGGAGTAGGACGCAGCAGAGCACCGAGTGGGAGAGCAGCCCTGCTGCCTGGAGAGTGGGAGGCTAAAGCCTTGGGGGACCCCCGGGGCCGGCAGCGAGGACGCCTGGGGTCTTGGCCCAGCTGGGCCAGGGCTGGCTCGCCCTGGGTTCAGGCACGGGGGGATGGGCGGTCAGGACGCCTGGGTTCTGTGCTGTCCGATGGGAAGGAAGCGTGGCCCAGGAGTTAGAGAACTGGGGCGCAGGACCCCCTTGTTCTGCTGTAACCACTAGACGCTCTCAGGAGTCCCGACTTCCAGCCCCCTACTCCCCGCCGCTCAGCTCACTAGAGCCCAGAGAGTCCTGGCCCCCAGCCCCCTTCTACCTACCACACCCCCTAGCCTAAAATGGAGCTCGCCCCCACTCTAACCACTAGTCCCCCTGCCCCTCCCAGGCTGGGAGCAGCCTGGCTGCGTGGGCTGAGCGGGTGGCTGCGCAGCGGGCGCGGGAGAGCGGAGCCCTTGCCTTGAAGTCATAGGACTCCTCGATGATGACTTCCAGCCGGCAGTTCTCACCCAGCACCGGCTTGCCCATCTCGGCGATGCGCCAGGCCTCCTCCTCCTCGGCCGACAGCTTCCTGTCCCCCTCGGCTGGCGAGAGAGAGTCCGTGAGCCCCGGCTCGCCCCGCGGGAATCGCTGCCCCCTTGAATCTGTCCGGCCCCCTTCAGTGCTCTAACCGCTAGACCCCACCCAGGAGCCCTGGCTCCCTTTAACCCCCCTCTAACCACTGGACCCCACTTCCTTCCCGGAGACCCCTCCTAGAGACCCTGCCACGGCTGCCGGAAAGGGGCGAGCAAACGCCGGGCATTGCCAGCCCCCCGCGCCGCAGGCACCGCGCCACACGCATCCACGTGGCCTTTCACCTTCCCTCTAACCGCGCTCGCCCACACGCGTGGGCCTGTGTCTCTTGCGTGTCTACGAGCTCGGCGTGTGCGTGTCTGTGGGGCCGCGGGCGGACACGGCTGTGCACACGTCGCTGGAGGCGGGCTTTGTGCTGGCGGGTGTGTGTCCATGTGCATCGGGGGGCAGGGCCTGGCCTGCCTACGAGAGCAGGGAGAAGCTGTTCAGTAAGGACCCACTCAAAGAGGGGCTGGAGTCCCCGGGAAGACACAGCCCCGTGCAGGCCCCCGGCTGAGAGGACAAGGCCTCGGGAAGGGCTGGGAAGCCCCGCGACAGCGGAGAGGGAATTGGGGCTGCGTGGAGCCGGGCTTGGCACCGCCAGCAAGGCGGCTGGTTCCACCCACACGCAGCACCGGGCGTTCCCGGGACCGCCGTGCCCAAAGCCCTGGCACCCACTGCGCCCTCCCCTCGTGGCAGAGCCCCATGCTTGGGTTAACCGACCGCGTCGCACCCTTTGTATGTGTGTTACTGTGTGCGTGTGAGTGCACATGTGTGTGCACACGGGGGGGTGTATGTGCATGTGAGTGCACATGTGTGTGCACACGGGGGGTGTATGTGCGTGTGAGTGCACATGTGTGTGCACACGGGGGCGTGTATGTGCATGTGAGTGCACATGTGTGTGCACACGGGGGGGTGTGTATGTGCGTGTGACTGCACATGTGTGTGCACACGGGGGCGTGTATGTGCGTGTGAGTGCACGTGTGTGTGCACACGGGGGGGTGAATGTGTGTGTGAGTGCACATGTGTGTGCACACGGGGGGGTGTATGTGCGTGTGAGTGCACATGTGTGTGCACACGGGGGGGTGTATGTGCGTGTGAGTGCACATGTGTGTGCACACGGGGGGGTGTATGTGCGTGTGAGTGCACATGTGTGCATGTGCGCGCCCTGCACCTGCGCTGCAGAACCAGGAAAACCCATCTGGACAGTTCCCAGGAAGGCAATTAACATCCAGCCATGCGTGGCCTTCGCCACGGGAGACCCCGACAATCTGGTCCCATCTCTAAGCCCAGCTCGGTGGGAACTGGCCCCTCCCGGTAGCCATCGAAGGGGGATACAGTCAAGGACATTTCAGGTCGCTGCTCCCCGCCCCCCTCGGCCAGGCCACGCCCCCTCTCAGCAGGCCCCGCCCCTCTAAACTGGCCCCGACCCTCTCAGCCAGCAGCTCTTCCTTTCCTTTGTCTCTTTGGTGCCATTTCCAAAGACTTGGCTCCTCCCGACACCGCCCAGCCCTGCGCTTATTTGCTAACCCAGGAAGCTGGGGCAGGAGACCAGGGTCCCCCGACCCCATGGCGGCCCCAGGTCTCCACCCTGGAGAAGAGCAGCCGGGGCGTCTTGGCGGGGGGCTGGCTGCTCTGAGGATGTTCTGGCGCTTTGGGACTCCAGGCGGCCTCATGCCCCTTCCCTGCGCCCTGCGTCCCGTTCCCATGACAGCAGCATCTTCCCTGCAGGTCCCCTGTCGTCCGCTTTGCCATCTTCCGGCCGGGCCTCACGCCAGGCCCGTGCGGGGACGCGCTGCCCGCCAGGCCCCCTGCTCAGCTCCCGGAGGGGCCGTGCCGAGCGTCTGGTGTTTGTCAAGTGTCAGCAGCGGGGACCCGGCGGGGAGCACAACCGCCCCCGTAACCTTCCGCCTCGGAGCAGCCGGACTAGGCCGGATTGTGGGCATCTCGCCATGGGCTCCGGCCCTGCACAGAGCCCCACGCATCTCCATCACCCCCCACACAATAACTCACCCTCACAATCCATACACACGCACAATAACTCCTCCCCACGTTACACACACACGCACAATAACTCCTCCCCACGTTACACACACACACGCACACACACACACACACGCACAATAACTCCTCCCCACGTTACACACACACGCACACACACACACACACACACGCACAATAACTCCTCCCCACGTTACACACACACACGCACACACACACACACGCACACGCACAATAACTCCTCCCCACGTTACACACACACGCACAATAACTCCTCCCCACGTTACACACACACGCACAATAACTCCTCCCCACATTATACACACACAAACACACACACAACTCATCCTCACAATCCACACACACACACGTCCCCACCATCCTCACACTCCCATGCTCCTTCCCACACACACACACTCCACCCACTTGCAGTCCAGCTCCCCCCATGGCACCCCGGTTTCAGTCTGGAAAAGAGCAGACTGTGAGTGACAGCAGCTTTCCTGTATCTAACAGGGTGTCACAAGGAGGAGGGAAAATTGTTCCTCTTGGCCTCTGAGGACGGGACAAGCAGCAAGGGGCTGAAACTGCAGCCGGGGGGTTTAGGGTGGACACGAGGGCAAAGGTCCCGCCTGTCCGGGTGGTGAGACACTGGGATAAGTTGCCGAGGGGGGTTGTGGAGGCTCCGTCCCTGGGGATGTTGCAGAGCAGGTTGTGCAGACGCTGCCAGGGATGGTCCGGCTGGTGCTGGGTCCGGCCGGGGGGGCCGGGCTCGCTTCTCGAGGTCCCGTCCAGTCGGAGGGTTCCACACTGCGAGCTCTCCTGGGCAGCCCTCTCCCCTTCCCCCGGGTGTGTTACGGCAGCCAGGCCCCGGTGCCCTCGGGAGCCGGGTTTGGATCTCCGGGGCCGTCGCCTGTCACCTGCCTGCTCAGCCAGTGGGCGCCTCCCGGTGACCTGGGCACACGTGGGAATCGCCCAGCGGCGGCAAAGGCGGGCGTCCGAAGGGCAGCGCGGGAACGCCCCTGCCGACGCACGGAGCCTTTCCAGCTGACCACGGGGTGTTTTGCAGCTCGGGGCCCCTTGGGGGGGAGGGAATTTTGGCCACGTAGGTCACAGCATTTGCAGTTTGCGACTGACGACGTTTGGGCATCTCCTGGGCTGACCACTGGGCAGTTTGGGGACTGGAAGGGGGGCTGAGCCCACTGAAAAGGGTCAGTGGCGGCTGTCGGGGGATCTCCTACGTTCTGCAGGCTTGGCAGGGTGGGCACCCCTGTCTCCGGCACCCGGGAACGTCCGCCCAGGTCTCAGCGGAGGTGCAGGCAGGCTCCCACCTCCCCAGGGCCTGCAAGGGTCCACGCAAGGGTGCACAGGCCCCCCGCCAGGCAGCCGCGGCCACACAAGCGCTGCCATTATCTGGGTTTGGGGCAAGGATTCCTGGGGCGCCTCCCTCCTGGGATTGCTTCACAGTGTGTCCTGGGAGAGCTTGGCAAGTCTCCCCAGGCCCCTTTCCTGGGCCCCTTCTGGGCCCGTCCGGCATGTAGCTGCCCTCAGGGTTCACTTCTAGCTGGTCCAGCTTGTGCCAAACCACGGGGAACATGCGGTAAGTCATGGAGAACATGGTAAGTCATGGAGAACACACATGGTAAGTCATGGAGAACATGGTAAGTCATGGAGGACATGCAGTAAGTCATTGAGAACACACATGGTAAGTCATGGAGAATACACATGGTAAGTCATGCATATGTAGTAAGCCATGGAGAACACACGGTGAGTCTGAACACACGTGTTAAGCCATGGAGGAGACACGGTGAGTCTGAACACACGTGTTAAGCCATGGAGAACACACGGTGAGTCTGAACACACGTGTTAAGCCATGGAGGAGACACGGTGAGTCTGAACACACGTGTTAAGCCATGGAGAACACACGGTGAGTCTGAACACACGTGTTAAGCCATGGAGAACACACGGTGAGTCTGAACACACGTGTTAAGCCATGGAGAACACACGGTGAGTCTGAACACACGTGTTAAGCCATGGAGGACACACGGTGAGTCTGAACACACGTGTTAAGCCATGGAGGACACATGTGAAGCCTTCATTCCAGACAACTGCCCAAGTTGCCCCCTTGCTGTTTCCAAAGGGCCTAAATATCCAGAGTCAATGACAGCTCCTTAGGCTGCCTCACCCGCCGCGCTCCCGCGAAGGCCTGTGGCCAGGAAATGACCCCGCTTCTCCCATGGGCGGCCTGTCCGGCTCGGGAGGCCCCTGCACCCCAGCCCTGGGGACAGACGCCCACCCAGGGCAGGCGGAATGGAGGCAGGGGGCAGAGAACGGCTCTTACCTTGAGTCAGCAGGAGGGCTGCGGAGAGAGGGGAGAGCAGGCAGTGAGGCTGGGGAGAGGCTGAGCGCCACGCCGAGGGGAAGCAGAGGAGAGGGCCGGGAGGGGGCAGGAAGCCCGGCCGGCCGTGGGGGTGGGGGGCAATCAGTCCCGAGCTGGGTTTCCCCGCGGGGCTCCTGCCCACATGGCCCAGGGCCGAGCAATGGCTGACTCGCCCGTTGGCAGGGGGGTTCTCCGGCCCTGCACTGGGAAACGGGGCCCAAGCCACTGGATTCACCAGGGGACAAAGCACAGGGGCAAAGCCTCCAGATTTGGGGGGGGAGTGCGGGCTGCTCCCCGACTGACTGCCCCCCTCGATGGCTCTCACTGCCAGCCGCACCCAGAGGCCTGGCTCATGCTACCCCCGATCTGGACACCGGACCCAATTCCCCGCCCAGGGCCAGGAATACACAGAACCCAGGAGTCCTGGCACCCAGCCCGCTAACCCCTAGGCACCGCTCCCCTCCCAAAGCCGTGGATAGAACCCAGAAGTCCAGGCACTAACCCACCAGACCCACTTCCTCTGCCACAGCCAGGAATGCACAAGCTCTGCCTCCCAGCACCCGCTGCTCTAACCACTAGGCCCCCGCCCCCCCGGAGCTGGGGATGGACCCTAGGAGTCCTGGCTCAAAGTCCCCCACCCCCCTGCTCCACCCACTAGACCCACATTTGCTCCCAGAGCTCGGGATAGACCCGAGTCCTGGCACCCAGCCCTGCATTCTAACCACTAGACCCCACTCCCCTCCCTGCACCAAAGCAGACACCCCGAGCCCTGGCTGCAAAGGCCCACGCTGCCTCTTCCTCCACAGGCCCCGGGAGCCGATGCAGACGGAGCCATCGCGGCTGGAGCCCAGGAGCACGCCGGGCCGGGGAGTGGGGCGAGGAAGGCAGGCGCCCGCCTTACCCGAGATGCCCCGTTTCAGCCAGCGCGGCTGCCCCAGCTCGATGAAGAAGTTGTCCTTCTTCTCGTACTCTTCGTCGTCCACAATCTTCACCTGCAGGCTCTTCCTGCCGAGACACGGAGCAAGAGGCATCGTAGAGCCACAGAACCCTAAAACGGGCCGGGGCCCCCTGCCCTCCCGGCCGGACCCAGCACCGGCTACAGCATCCCTGACAGGTGTGCGTCCAACCTGCTCTTAAACGTCTCCTGTGATGGACACGCCACGGCCTCCCCAGGCAACTCATCCCAGGGTTTCACCTCCCTGACGGGCAGGAAGTTTTTCCTCATGTCCAACCTCAACCTCCCTGGCTGCAGCTTCAGCCCGTTGCTTCTTGTCCTGTCCTCAGAGGCCGAGGGGAGCAAGAGTTCTCCCTCCTGCTTGTGACCCCCTTTTAGATACTTGAACACGGCTCTCATGCCCCCTCCGTCTTCTCTTTTCTAAACTGAACAAGCCCCGTTCCTTCAGCTCATGTTCTCTCCTTTCAGCATTCTCGTTGCTCTTCTCTGGACCCTCTCCAGTTTCTCCACATCTTTCCTGAAGACCTGGACCCAACCCTCCAGCTGAGGCCCAATCATAGACTCCGAGCAGCCACATCCCACCCGCCAGCGCCAGGCTCACCGGCCCCTAGGAGCCTGGTCCAGAGAAGCCAGCCCGCCTGGCGGGAAGCTGCCGGCAATAGCCAGTAGCAGATGCCAAGGGGAGGGGTTTGTCCTAAGCCCCGCCCTGCACCGGGAGTTCTTGGCCATGCTACTGTGGTGGCAGAGCCGCCACCTACTGTGTGGAATCAGAACTGCTCAGCCACATGTCAGGGCCCCTACACTGCCCGGGCGATTCTCCTTGTGCTCCAGCTGGAGCAGGGCAGCCAGGAGGTGGGCTTGATACTGGTCTCCCAAAGCCCCGAACATTGCGTCCCCTGCTCCCCATGGTTCCCTAGCAACCAGGAGAGAGAACAGCCTTGGGAACAGCGAGGGCACCTTGGCAGGCGGCTGGGGTCTGAGGTTGGGGGCCAGGGCAGATGTTCACACAGAGGCTCCTCCTGTGCCCCACTGGGTGCAGTGAGTCAGGCCCGTGCTGTGGGGTGCAGCCAATGGACTCAGCTGGTTTTGCCCACCAATTGGATTACGGGCAGGCGCCTCTCCAGGCAGGGGAGTCTGCGGGCGGAGCGGAGGAGGGAGCCAATTTGCGGAGAAGTAATTTAGTCTGCGGCTCTGAGGGGAGAGTTTTCGGGTTGTTTGTTTTTCCTCCCCAGAAGCCAAAGGTGGCAGGGGAGACCCTCCCCAGGCAAAGCCCTTTCAGCCCCCCCGGAACACCCAGGGCAGGGCAGCTGCAGGGGCAGGGCAGCCGGGGTGGGCTGGTGTGTCCCAGGAGAGCAGGCATCACACAAAGGAGGGGAGAAAACAGACCTGGTTCCGCCGCTGGCCCGGATCGTGACCCCCCCAACCTCCCACGGTGACTCTGCAGAGGAACGAGCCCCCGACACCCTGCCCCCACCTCCGCACACAGCCTGCGGGGGGGCAGATCGGGGCCGTGGCCGGAGCTGTCTGAGCTGTGACTCTGCCCCCCAGGGTCCACAGGGCGGTGGATGGAGAATGGGGGCTGCTCTGATTTACACCGTGGGCACTGCAAGGGCGCCGGAGGCATCTGGCTCCCACCCGCCCTGCGTCTGCCCCGGATGGGGCAGGGACTCAGCCCCCTCTTGCGACCCAGGTTAAAGCTGGTGCCCTCCTAGTTCCCCTCCACACAGGTACCTCAGCGACCCCCGACCAACCCGTGTCCCGGTCACCGTGCGGCCAGCCCTGGCTGTGAGGGGAGCATGGCCCCTACCCCTGCAGCCCTGCACCCCCACAGCCAGCAGCAAGGGGAACACAAAGGCAACGCGACGGCGTTCCTTCCTGGGGCAGGCTAGCGGGTCAGACACCGGGCAGGGACTCCACCTGGCACAAAGCAGAGTCCTTAATCGGAACAGAGTCACTTTTATTCTAGGAGAGTGTCCATGAGGTGTGTGTGTGCAGGGGGTGGTGTGGTGTGTGTGCGGGGGGGGTGTGGTGTGTGTGCAGGGTGTGTGTGTGTATGTGTGTGTGTGTGGTATATGTGTGTGGGAGGTGCAGGGTGTGTGTGTGTATGTGGTGTGTCTGTATGTGTGTGCATGCACTGTGTGTGTGGTGTGTGTGCACAGAATGTATGGGGGGTGTGTGTGTGTGTGCAGGGTGTGTGCGGTGCATGTGTGTGTGTGGTATGTATGTGTGTGTGCAGGGTGTGTGCGGTGCTTGTGCGTGGTGTGTGTGTATGTGTGTGTGGTACGTGTGTGGGTGGATGCAGGGTGTATGTGGTGTATGTATATGTGTGCAGGGTGTGTTCAGTGTACGTGTGTGTGTGCAGGCTGTGTGCGGTGCATGTGCATGGTGTGTGTGTGTCTGTGTGTGTGGTGTGTGATGTGTGTGCGTACAGTGTGCAGGTGTGTACAGGGTGTACGGGTGTGTCTGTGTGTGTGTGTGGTGTGTGTGTGCAGTGTGCGGGTGGGTGCAGGATGTACGAGTGTGTCTGTGTGTGTGTGTGTGGGTGTGTGTGTGTGTGTGTGTGCGCAGTGTGCGAGTGGGTGCAGGAGGTACGGGTGTGTCTGTGTGTGTGTGGTGTGTGTGTGCAGTGTGTGGGTGGGTGGGTGCAGAGCGTACGGGTGTGTCTGTGTGTGTGTGCAGTGTGCGGCTGGGTGCAGGGTGTACAGGTGTGTCTGTGTCTGTGTGTGTGTGTAGTGTGTGGTGTGTGTGCGGGTGGGTGCAGGGTGTATGGGTGTTTGTGTGTGTGTGTGTGGTGTGTGTGCGGGTGGGTGCAGGGTGTCCGGGTGTGTCTGTGTCTGTGTGTGGTGTGTGTGCAGGTGGGTGCAGGGTGTATGGGTGTGTCTGTGTGTGTGTGGTGTGTGTGCAGGCGGGTGCAGGGTGTAAGGGTGTGTCTGTGTGTGTGTGGTGTGTGTGCAGGTGGGTGCAGGGTGTACGGTGTGTCTGTGTGGTGTGTGGTGTGTGTGTGCAGGTGGGTGCACGGTGTACAGTGTGTCTGTGTGTGTGTGTGTGGTGTGTGTGTGCAGGTGGGTGCAGGGTGTACGGTGTGTCTGTGTGGTGTGTGGTGTGTGGTGTGTGTGTGCAGGTGGGTGCAGGGTGTACAGTGTGTCTGTGTGGTGTGTGGTGTGTGTGTGTGTGCAGGTGGGTGCAGGGTGTACGGTGTGTCTGTGTGGTGTGTGTGTGCAGGAGGGTGCAGGGTGTACGGTGTGTCTGTGTGTGTGTGTGCAGGAGGGTGCAGGGTGTACGGTGTGTCTGTGCGGTGTGTGGTGTGTGGTGTGTGGTGTGGGTGCAGGGTGTACGGTGTGTCTGTGTGGTGTGTGTGTGCAGGTGGGTGCAGGGTGTACGGTGTGTCTGTGTGGTGTGTGTGTGCAGGTGGGTGCAGGGTATACGGTGTGTCTGTGTGGTGTGTGGTGTGTGTGTGCAGGTGGGTGCAGGGTGTACGGTGTGTCTGTGTGGTGTGTGTGCAGGTGGGTGCAGGGTGTACGGTGTGTCTGTGTGGTGTGTGTGCGGGTGGTGCAGTGTGTACGGTGTGTCTGTGTGGTGTGTGGTGTGTGGTGTGTGGTGTGTGCGTGCAGGTGGTGCAGGGTGTACGGTGTGTCTGTGTGCTGTGTGTGCAGGTGGGTGCAGGGTGTATGGTGTGTCTGTGTGTGTATGGTGGGTGTGCAGGTGGGTGCAGGGTGTACGGTGTGTCTGTGTGTGTGTGGTGTGTGTGCGGGTGGTGCAGGGTGTACGGTGTGTCAGTGTGTGTGTGGTGTGTGTGCGGGTGGTGCAGGGTGTACGGTGTGTCTGTGTGTGTGTGTGTGTGTGGTGTGTGTGCAGATGGGTGCAAGGTGTACGGTGTGTCTGTGTGTGTGTGGTGTGTGTGCAGGTGGGTGCAGGGTGTACGGTGTGTCTGTGTGTGTGTGGTGTGTGGTGTGTGTGCAGATGGGTGTACGGTGTGTCTGTGTGTGTGTGCAGGTGGTGCAGGGTGTACGGTGTGTCTGTGTGTGTGTGGTGTGTGTGCAGGTGGGTGCAGGGTGTACGGTGTGTCTGTGTGTGTGCAGGTGGGCGCAGGGTGTACGGTGTGTCTGTGTGTGTGTGCGGGTGGTGCAGGGTGTACGGTGTGTCGATGTGTGTGTGCGGGTGGTGCAGGGTGTACGGTGTGTCTGTGTGGTGTGTGTGCGGGTGGTGCAGGGTGTACGGTGTGTCTGTGTGGTGTGTGTGCGGGTGGTGCAGGGTGTACGGTGTGTCTGTGTGTGTGTGCGGGTGGTGCAGGGTGTACGGTGTGTCTGTGTGTGTGTGTGCCGGTGGTGCAGGGTGTACGGTGTGTCTGTGTGGTGTGTGGGTGTACGGGTGTACGGTGTGTCTGTGTGGTGTGTGTGCGGGTGGTGCAGGGTGTACGGTGTGTCTGTGTGGTGTGTGTGCGGGTGGTGCAGGGTGTACGGTGTGTCTGTGTGTGTGTGCAGGTGGTGCAGGGTGTACGGTGTGTCTGTGTGTGTGTGCGGGTGGTGCAGGGTGTACGGTGTGTCTGTGTGTGTGTGCAGGTGGGTGCAGGGTGTACGGTGTGTCTGTGTGGTGTGTGTGCGGGTGGTGCAGGGTGTACGGTGTGTCTGTGTGTGTGTGCAGGTGGTGCAGGGTGTACGGTGTGTCTGTGTGTGTGTGCAGGTGGTGCAGGGTGTACGGTGTGTCTGTGTGTGTGCAGGTGGTGCAGTGTGTACGGTGTGTCTGTGTTTGTGTGCAGGTGGTGCAGGGTGTACGGTGTGTCTGTGTGTGTGCAGGTGGTGCAGGGTGTACGGTGTGTCTGTGTGTGTGCAGGTGGTGCAGGGTGTACGGTGTGTCTGTGTGTGTGTGCGGGTGGTGCAAGGTGTACGGTGTGTCTGTGTGTGTGTGCAGGTGGTGCAGGGTGTACGGTGTGTCTGTGTGTGTGTGCAGGTGGTGCAGGGTGTACGGTGTGTCTGTGTGTGTGTGCGGGTGGTGCAGGGTGTACGGTGTGTCTGTGTGTGTGTGCGGGTGGTGCAGGGTGTACGGTGTGTCTGTGGGGTGTGCGGGTGGTGCAGGGTGTACGGTGTGTCTGTGTGGTGTGCGGGTGGTGCAGGGTGTACGGTGTGTCTGTGTGTGTGTGTGCGGGTGGTGCAGGGTGTACGGTGTGTCTGTGTGTGTGTGCAGGTGGTGCAGGGTGTACGGTGTGTCTGTGTGTGTGCAGGTGGTGCAGGGTGTACGGTGTGTCTGTGTGTGTGCAGGTGGTGCAGGGTGTACGGTGTGTCTGTGTGTGTGTGCGGGTGGTGCAAGGTGTACGGTGTGTCTGTGTGTGTGCAGGTGGTGCAGGGTGTACGGTGTGTCTGTGTGTGTGTGTGTGACGTAGTGGGGGTACCTGGCTGGTTTCTATGCTGCTGGCTCTGGGGGAACCCCCACTGGCTGCTGTGGGTACCACGACCCAGCAAAACAGGATGAGTCACTATGCAAACCAGTGGCCAGACACCCCCCATGGAGAGGAACAAAGGAAGGTGGAATGCTGCCTTGGCTGGGGGGCAGGGCTGGAAGTTAGGGGGTTGGTTGCTGGCTGTCGGAGGGCATGGATGGGACAGCCTAGGGAGAGGAGCTGGAGTTTAGGGGCCCAGTCTCCCCCATCTCAAGGGGGCCTGAGGCATCCTAGCCCAGTTCCTGTGACCAGATTACATCTGTGCTGCGCTGTGCTGGAGGAGCAATAAACCACCCTCAATTCCACTGGCTGGTGCAGTCTGTTTGTGCCATTTCGGGGTGCAGGAGATGGGGAACCCCCAACGTGCCGTCACACTGGTGTCAGGGGTGGGATGCACTGCACCCCGTGGATGAAGCTCCCAGCGGCAAGCGACAAGGCGCAGTAGAAGCAAGAGCCCTGGAGCCAGGCGTGCTGGAGACAGAGCGAAGCGGTTCCTGGGAATCGTGGGGCGCTGCAGCACTAGACCGGTGAGTCTGCACCGAGGGGCCCAGCGGGCAGATGGCCTACGCCCGACTCTTGAAGGCAGAGCTGGTGGGGCTGTGCAGAGAGAGGGGCTTGCCTGTGCGGAAAGCAACCAAGGCCCAGCTGATTACCCAGCTGGAAGAGAATGACCAGCCACAGGGCCAGGATCTTGTCCCCAGGGGAAGCAGCCAGACCCCCCCTGAGAGTGTGTCAGGCTCAGAGAGGGGGAGGAGCGCTGGAACCCAACGGAGAGATGAGACAGCGTCTCCCGGGAGGCCTGCAAGCCGTAGCCCATCTAGGGCAGGGGCCAGCCCAGCGGAGCTGCGGCGGCTGGAGATCCAGCTGCGGATCAGGGAATTGGAAGTAGAGGACCGAGAGAAGGACCGCCAGGACCGAGAGAGGGAGCGCCAAGATCGAGAGAGGCAGCGACAGCATGAGCTGGCCATGGCAGAGCGGAGAACCGGCGGGGCACCGGCTGCGCCAAGTGCGGATGGGCCCCAAGGTCCCAGGGCTGCCAGCCACTTGGAGAGGCTCGTGGTGGCCCAATTGAAGGACATGGGTGACATAGACGGGTTCCTCAGCTCCTTTGAGAGGGCCTGTGGACTGCAACGGGTTCCCCCAGCTGACTGGCTGCAGGAGCTCATCCCCGCACTGAGCCAGGAGGCGGCCGGAGTGCTCAGTCAGCTGGAGGACCTACAGCCAGGGGATTACAACCGAGTCAAGGAGGCCCTGCTGCACAAGTTGGGGCTGACCCCCGAGATGTACAGGAAGAAGTTCCGGGGGGTACAGAAAGGGCCACGGGAGACCTATGTGGACCTGGCCTCCCGCCTGGCGCAATACTGCCGCAAGTGGGTGTCTGGAGTTGGAGCCCAGACCGCAGAGGAGCTGCTCAAGCTGGTCATGATGGAGCAGTTCTATGAAGCGTGCCCACCCAAACTGAGGCTGGGCTCATGGCCCTGGCCCGAGAGACCCCGGCCAGAGATCAAGGCCAGCGGAAGGGTGGGTGTGACCCCCGAGGACAGGCCTGTGCCAGTCACCCTGGAGCGGGGCGGCGAGTGGACAGAGGGAAGCCAATTCATGTGGGGCCTCGCCACGGCCGGCCCGAGTCAAGGGGAGCACCCATGTCCCCAGGGCGGGTTCCCACGCAGAGGACCCGAACTTCCCTAGGTCACGAGCGGAGTGACCCTGCTCAGTTCGCTCTCGGAGGGGGGAGAACTGTGACGTAGTGGGGGTACCTGGCTGGTTTCTATGCTGCTGGCTCTGGGGGAACCCCCACTGGCTGCTGTGGGTACCACGACCCAGCAAAACAGGATGAGTCACTATGCAAACCAGTGGCCAGACACCCCCCATGGAGAGGAACAAAGGAAGGTGGAATGCTGCCTTGGCTGGGGGGCAGGGCTGGAAGTTAGGGGGTTGGTTGCTGGCTGTCGGAGGGCATGGATGGGACAGCCTAGGGAGAGGAGCTGGAGTTTAGGGGCCCAGTCTCCCCCATCTCAAGGGGGCCTGAGGCATCCTAGCCCAGTTCCTGTGACCAGATTACATCTGTGCTGCGCTGTGCTGGAGGAGCAATAAACCACCCTCAATTCCACTGGCTGGTGCAGTCTGTTTGTGCCATTTCGGGGTGCAGGAGATGGGGAACCCCCAACGTGCCGTCACAGTGTGCGGGTGGTGCAGGGTGTACGGTGTGTCTGTGTGTGTGTGCAGGTGGTGCAGGGTGTACGGTGTGTCTGTGTGGTGTGTGTGCGGGTGGTGCAGGGTGTACGGTGTGTCTGTGTGTGTGTGCGGGTGGTGCAGGGTGTACGGTGTGTCTGTGTGTGTGTGCAGGTGGTGCAGGGTGTACGGTGTGTCTGTGTGTGTGTGCAGGTGGTGCAGGGTGTACGGTGTGTCTGTGTGTGTGTGCAGGTGGTGCAGGGTGTACGGTGTGTCTGTGTGTGTGTGCGGGTGGTGCAGGGTGTACGGTGTATCTGTGTGTGTGTGCGGGTGGTGCAGGGTGTACGGTGTGTCTGTGTGTGTGTGCAGGTGGGTGTACGGGTGTACGGTGTGTCTGTGTGATGTGTGTGCGGGTGGTGCAGGGTGTACGGTGTGTCTGTGTGGTGTGTGTGCGGGTGGTGCAGGGTGTACGGTGTGTCTGTGTGGTGTGTGTGCGGGTGGTGCAGGGTGTACGGTGTGTCTGTGTGTGTGTGCAGGTGGTGCAGGGTGTACGGTGTGTCTGTGTGTGTGTGCAGGTGGTGCAGGGTGTACGGTGTGTCTGTGTGTGTGTGCAGGTGGTGCAGGGTGTACGGTGTGTCTGTGTGGTGTGTGTGCGGGTGGTGCAGGGTGTACGGTGTGTCTGTGTGTGTGTGCAGGTGGTGCAGGGTGTACGGTGTGTCTGTGTGTGTGTGCAGGTGGTGCAGGGTGTACGGTGTGTCTGTGTGGTGTGTGTGCGGGTGGTGCAGGGTGTACGGTGTGTCTGTGTGTGTGTGCGGGTGGTGCAGGGTGTACGGTGTGTCTGTGTGGTGTGTGTGCGGGTGGTGCAGGGTGTACGGTGTGTCTGTGTGGTGTGTGTGCAGGTGGTGCAGGGTGTACGGTGTGTCTGTGTGTGTGTGCAGGTGGTGCAGGGTGTACGGTGTGTCTGTGTGTGTGTGCAGGTGGTGCAGGGTGTACGGTGTGTCTGTGTGTGTGTGCAGGTGGTGCAGGGTGTACGGTGTGTCTGTGTGTGTGTGCGGGTGGTGCAGGGTGTACGGTGTGTCTGTGTGGTGTGCGGGTGGTGCAGGGTGTACGGTGTGTCTGTGTGTGTGTGCGGGTGGTGCAGGGTGTACGGTGTGTCTGTGTGTGGGTCTGTGTGCTCTGAACTCGTCCTTTCTCTCAGCCCATCAAGCCCTTAGTGCTGGATTTACCCAGGGCCCAAAGTGCACGGGTGCTGCCGCGCAGGAGCAGGCTGATCCCTCCTTTCCCCCGTCCCCCGTGGCCATTTCCCTCCCTCCCCCAGCCCCTGACTCACCCGCTCGGCGGCTCGGCGGGGCTGCGCGGCGCGGTAATTGCTCACCACTTCCCTCCCACTGCTTGTTATTACAAAAATCCACATCCTCTCCACATCCCTGAGTCATGGGAGCCGGCCTCCTCGCCCCGCTGCCCACCCTTCCCGGAGTGGATGGGGGGGCTAGCAGGAAGGCCAACAGGCTCGGGGTCAGGAGGCCTGGGTTCGACCCTGGTCTGAGACGTTCCCTGTGCGGTGCCTCAGTTTCCCCAACTTTGGACTAGACCGTGAGCTGAGCGTGCCAACCGCCACTGGCCAGCGTTCCATCTCCAGCCTGGCTGGAGTGGGTCAATAACCCCCAGAATGCACCAATGGCGTGTCCTTTCCCTCCGGACCCCTGCGGGAGACGGGCAGCAGGCAGGAGGTTTGGGGCCAGGGAGCGGAAGGGGCGCCTGGGCGCTGGGTGCACACCTGAGAATTCTCCGATTCGTTCCGCCGGCGCCAGGAGCTTGCACGTCTGCATCGCCGGGTTCCAGCTCAGACGCGTGATGCTGACACAGCTCCCGTGCTGGGCTCGGGGGGCGGGGAATTGCTCCCGCGCCCCGGAGACGCCCCGTCCCTTCCCCGTCTGTCTCCCCCGACGCTTCCTGAGCCGCCTCCTCTCCCCAGTTCAGCCGGTCCAAGCCCCGTGTTCTCACTACTGCATATATTACCCAGACCCCGGCCGAGCTCAGGGCCCGTCGGGCCAGGCGCTGCCCAGACCCCAGCCGAGATCAGGGCCCCATTGGACCGGGCGCCCCCAGACCCCGGCCGAGCTCAGGGCCCGTCGGGCCAGGCGCTGCCCAGACCCCAGCCGAGATCAGGGCCCCATTGGACCGGGCGCCCCCAGACCCCGGCCGAGCTCAGGGCCCGTCGGGCCAGGCGCTGCCCAGACCCCAGCCGAGATCAGGGCCCCATCGGACCGGGAGCCCCCAGACCCTGGCCGAGATTAGGGCCCGTCAGGCCGGGCGCCCCCAGACCCCGGCCAAGATCAGGGCCCGTCAGGCCGGGCGCCCCCAGACACTGGCCGAGATCAGGGCCCGTCAGGCCGGGCGCCCCCAGACCCCGGCTGAGATCAGGGCCCGTCAGGCCAGGCGCCCCCAGACTCCGGCCGAGATCAGGGCCCGTCAGGCCGGGCGCCCCCAGACTCCGGCCGAGATCAGGGCCCGTCGGGCCGGGCGCCCCCAGACCCTGGCCGAGATCAGGGCCCATCGGGCCGGGCGCCCCCAGACCCTGGCCGAGATCAGGGCCCATCGGGCCGGGCGCCCCCAGACCCCGGCCGAGATCAGGGCCCGTCAGGCCGGGTGCCCCCAGACTCCGGCCGAGATCAGGGCCCAGCGGGCCAGGCGCCCCCAGACCCTGGCCGAGATCAGGGCCCGTCGGGCCGGGCGCCCCCAGACCCTGGCCGAGATCAGGGCCCGTCAGGCCGGGTGCCCCCAGACCCCAACTGAGGGTCAGTCTCTTATGCGAAGAGCTCACTGGCAGACAAAAGGCAGGAGGGGAAACCGAGGGGACGTGACTTACTCAGGGACTCTCAGGCATCTGGAGCCAGGAAAAGAATCCAGGTCTCTTGACTTGACCCCGGTGCCCACCTTCCCAAAAGGACCCCACAGGCCTGATCCCGCGAGGTGCCGAGCATCTTTATGAACTGGGCGTGTTTGTGTCCACTAGGCCTCTGCTGTCTATGAGGTGGAATCAGAATTGTCCTGTTGGGCGTCATAAGCCCTATACTGCTCGTGGGGATTCTCCTTGCACTCAAGGAGCTGGGGGCTCTTGGAGCAGGTGGATGTAAGTGCTGCCGCTGCTGAGAAGTTCCACCACCTGCCTCCTCCACGGCCTGTGCATCCCTCCACGCCTCCGACACACGAGACGCCCTGCGCTGCTGTGAGTGCGCGAGCGAGCCGGGCTTTTAAGCCACTTGACCCAGACAGTCACTTACAGGGAATCAACAGCCCCTGAGACGCCCGGTGCCTTGAAACTGGAGTCTCCATCAGCCGGGAGCAGTTGCCATGGCAACCTGCATCCCTCCTGGCTGACATTCCCCGCAGATAAATCAAGGGCTGACAGTGGGAGGGGCAGGGTGGGGGCAGGCAATCAAGGCTGTGGGGGGAGGGTGCGGAGCTGAAGGCTGAGGGGGTGGCGAGAGACAGACAGACAGACGGACAGACTGACGGGGTGAATGATTCACCCGGCTGATTCCCCACCCTGAGCTAAGGTGCTGGCATCCCGCAGCCACCTCCCTCTGCTTCCCACGCCCTGCCGCCAGCCTGCCACCCCACACGGCCGGCCCGCTTGAGCGGCTGGGAGTCCGGGCTTCCAGGGGTCCCCGCTTTCAGCAGAAGCCCCCAGCGCGCCCCCCAGCAGCGGAATCCCAGCAGTGCACGAGGCAGCGGCGCAAACGAGACTTTGATACAGGGGCACAGTGGCTCCATTCTTTTTGGGGAGAGCCATGTGGCCACACCCCTTCGGAGGGGGGCTAATTAGCCCCACCCCCTATGGGAGGAGTCAGACAACTCCCCTCTCTTATGTGTCAAAAACCGCTTTGGAGGTGGAGTCATGGAGCTCCACCCCTTTTGCCTTTGGGGGCGGGGCGAGGAGACCCCACTCTTTTATAGGAGCCGCTTGGCCCCACCCCCTTTGTGGGCGTGGCTACACGACCCCGCCCCTGTACTGGCAGCAATAACCACAGACTTTAGGGAGGGTCTTTGGTCCAGGTTGCTTATTATTAGATGCAGTCGTCCGCATCTCAGCTGGGCGCTGGCCACCAGCCAGGGTGGAGGGAGCAGCCGCGGGGGGGCAAGGGGGCCCCTCACGCTGACTGGCTCCCTCGCCCACAAAGACTCCCTTGGCCGGAGGCCAGAGGAACCCATCGAAGGGCTAAACCCACAGCATGTCCCGCTTCCTGCCTGGCTAATTGTGGGGCCCACTGCTTGTCACTCACATGGGGGGGGGTTGTCCCCCGTGGCATCACGGGCTGGGCTCAGCCAAGAGCTTCCCTGCTCCAGGTACCAAAGCGTGCGGGCTGGGGCGTGTCTACCCAGGTGCAGTGTGGACACCCCCTTCTCCACCGCTGGACCCCCAATCAAATCACAGCGTTGCAGGACTGGAAGGGACCTCGGGAGGCCTCAAGACCATCCCTGGCAGGCGTCTGTCCAGCCTGCTCTTCGAGATCTCCAGCGATGGAGATTCCACAATTTGTCCCAGTGTTTCACCCCCCGAACAGGCAGGATGTTTCTCCTCGTGCCCAGCCGAAACCTCCCTGGCTGCAGTTCCAGCCGCTTGCCGCTTGCCTAGCCTCAGAGCTGTTAAGCCAGAAGAGAAGAGCCACGCGGACAGGTCTCTTCAAGTTACAAGGAAGTTTGTTTCCTGCCTCCTCCTTGTAACAACCCTTCACGAACCTGAGAGCGGCTTTCGCGTCCCCTCAGTCTGCTCTTCTCCAGGCCAAACAGGCTCATTTGGTTCCCTCTCCCCAGAGGTTGTTTCCTCGCCCTCTGCTACTCTCTGGGCCGTCTGTCATTTGCCTGACTCTCCTGAACCGGGGGGCCCTGAGCTGGGCCCAAGACCCCGGCGGAGGCCTAAGCAGCTCAGGGCGGCAGAACGGCTGCTTGTGTCTTGCTCAGCGCACTCCTGTGAGCGCAGCCCAGAATCACATTTGCGCTCTGCAACAGGGTCACGCTGCCGACTCCTGTTCAGCCCAAGCGCCGCTCGGACCCCAGCTCCCTTCGTGCAGGAGCCACCGGAGACGTGCAGCGCTACCGACCCGACGTCCCCACGGCCGGCTCCGCTTCGATTTTCGCTCGTTGGCTCTACAGCGAAGGGGGGAATCAATCCACCCACCCTGAGCTGTTTATACTGTTGAATTAGCGAGCTGACAGCCTCCCCACTAGCTGGCATTCTCCGCTCTTCCCTGGCTAATTTTCCAAATCTAAAAACGCCATGTGCAGGCGGGTGTGCTCGCTGGCGCCGTTTGCGTGCAGCTAATCTCTCTCTCCTGCTTTGAGCTTGTCAGCCCGTCTAACTGGCATCGCAGTGCAGTTTTCTCCCCCTCTCGGAAGCTGTGCCGCCATTAATTCCAGTGTGCAGGAAGGCGAGCCCGATGGAACATTATTGCTGGGTTATTTGCTCTGCCACTGAATGGGACCCAAGAGGAGTGGCATGCGGCTGTTGCTGGAAGCGTCCCTAGCATGGGGCAGTGTATGTGAGAGACAGAGAGACCCCGAGGAAAAGAATTGGACATCCAAGTCCCTCTGGAAGTCCAGGAGTTAACAACGGAGCCGTCGGGCGGTAGCCTGGAATTGGGGAAGCATGAGTTCAAATCCTCCCCGTTATGTTGGGAATGTTACTTTTCCTTTGGGGGCGCAGCTGTGAACTAGCTGGATTTGCATATCATGGTGCCTCATGGGAGTTGTAGTTCAGGCCCCCATTCACATCTATGGAATGACCCCCCCAGCTGAACTACACCTCCCATGATGTCTTTGCCTCCTCTCACCATGGGGGGAGTGATGCATCATGGGAGATGTAGTCCTGACATACGGAGAAGCCGAGGTGTATGAGGGACACTAACTACAATGCCCGCGAGGGACCTCCAGCCCTTTCACATCAAAATGTTTTGGTTTGAGACACTGACCAGCAATGTGCCCTCTCAGGTTTTTGCATGTGGTGTGGAATAAATTTTGTCACGTGCACCAAGGCATGTGCAGATGTGCACCACCCATGGAAACACCTGCTGCTGGCTGTGGGCGCTCTGCCAATCAGCTGGGTGGCATTTGAACCAATCCTGGATGGCCGCCCCAGTACTCTGCTCCCAGGGAGCCCTGCTGAGCAGATGTCAGAGGGGCTGAGAGACTGGAGCCACGTGGGGAAACTGAGGCCCTCCAGGAAAGCAGGAACAGAATCCAGGGCCCCCCAAATCCCAGGGCTAACCACACCACCCACCCGAGGGGCCGCTCGGAGCCCACAAGCACCCTTAGCCTGTCGGCGTGGCGCGGTGTCCCACGGAACGAGCCGAACACGCGGTGTCCTCACCAGCCGGCCGGGTTCTGCGGGAAGAGGCGAAGGGGCTTTTCCCGGCACGCCCCAGTCAAGAGAGTTCTTGGCTCGTTCAAGCTGGGGGGGAGCTGGGAATCTCCCCCCCCCCCCCCACTCCCAGATGGTAATTCCCGTTGTCCGGCCAGACAGCTGCTGTCCATGGTGCTGAAGCAGAAACCCAGTTCCCCTCCCTTCTCCACTGCCAAGGGCACCTGCCAGGCCTTCGCCCACACGGCTGGCCACAGACCCGGCCACGGCACCGCTGGGCCTTGGACACGCTGGCCCCAAGGGCCCTGGAGTTGCCAAGGAACAGTGGCTCTGCCTCGCGATGGAGAAAAACACAAAGCTAGTGGGTAAGAGCCGGGAGCCGGGAGGGCAGGACTCCCAGGTTCTGTACTTGGCTCCAGGAGGGCAGTGGGCGCTAGTGGATAGAGCTGGCAGGGGTGGGAGCCAGGACTCCTGGGTTCTCTCCCCATCTCTGAGAGGGCAGTAGGGGCTAGTGGTTAGAGTAGGGGGCTGGGAGCCAAGATGCCTGGATTCTCTCCCCAGCTCAGTGAGAGCAGTAGGAGCTAGTGGTTAGAGCTGGGCTCCAGGACACCTGGGCTCAGGGAGGAGAGGTTCCAACCCAGAAGGAGGCAGAGTGCCTGGGCTCTAGGCTCCAGGCTGGGAAGGAGGGGACCGTGTTCTTAGAGGAGTGTGACCTGGGTATGACCTGGGGTGCAGTGGCAGGGCTCCCCAGAGGGCAGCGACAGAACAAGTCCATGGAGGTGGTGACAACAAGGGAAGTCTTGTTGAGGGGACCCCAACATCCATCCCCGGCCAGGGCTCAGAGGCCCCGCTCCCCGGGCCGTGGCTGACCCGTGGCCACCTGTGAGCACGAGAGCAGCAGGAAGATTCCCCAGGGCTCCGGGCCGGGAATGAGGCCGACGTCTGACGTGCGGCTGCATCAGAAACAAGACGCCAGATGCTGGGATCGAATTGCTGATCCCGCTGCCACTGCCGGCCCCACGTGCAGCCCGTTTGCTGGCGCTGCGGGGGCCGGACACGCAGCTACGCGCAGGCCAGGCTGGGCATACGGTGCTGGGCCTGTTCCCTGACCAAGGTCCATCCAGCCAGTGCCGGGTGTCCCAGAGGGAGGAACAGAACCAGGAATCCTCACCTGATCCCTCCCCTGTCGCCCATTCCCAGACACACAGAGGCCAGGGACACCCTCCCTGCCCAGCCTGGCCGATAGCCATTGATGGAGCCTTAATCGTCTGCACTCTCAGAAGCAGCAATTTCCTGTGGCAAGGAATTCCCCTGCCAATTACACCCCAGAGCCAATTGGAACCTGCCTCCTTGGTCTCCCCTCACAGTGTGTTGTGGGAAAGGGGCGTTCCTCTTCCCCTTCTCTAGCCCCATCATCATTCGCTGGATGGACCCTGCTCTCCCGGCGTTGGGATGTACACGCGTCCCCGGCTTTAATTCACTGGCAACCTTCTCCCGTGCCGGCACCGCCCTCCTTTAGGGTATGTCTGCACTGCAGGTTTTCAGCCATTTTTCCAAAAAAAATGTCACTTCCACACTGCAATCGCCTTCTTTTGGAAAACATGGAAAGGACAGAGGGGTTGTTCTGACGTCGGTAATCCGCCTTCGAAAAGGAAGGAGACTTTTTCCAAAAGAGCTTTCACAACAAGGCGTGTGGATGGGGAGGAGGGAGTTCTTTCAGAAGAAGAGGAAAGAGGAAAACGCGCAGGGGCCCACAGCAGTCGCAGCTGGCATGCGAGGGAGCGTCCATTCGGTGTAGACGCTCTGTGCAAAAGGCAGATGGCTTTCTCCATGTGCTCTGGCGTGTGGATGCTCTCTGTCGGAAGAGGGTTTTCAGAAGATCTCTTCTGGAAAAGCTTCTTCTGAAAGAAGCCTGAAGTCTAGATGTAGCCTTAGAAACCCGCCAGGGCCGGCAAGGCGGCGTCGTTTTAATTTCAAGTTTTATTCCACCTAGTAACAGAGCTTTGAGTCCCCTCTGGTTCCCAGGCCCGTTGTGGTAACTTCGCACAAGGGCCTTCTGCCCGTCCGCCCTCCTTGCAGCGGATTCTGTCCAAGCACCCGCGAGGGGCTGTGACGTAGTGGGGGGTACCTGCTGGGCTGTGGTGACCTCTGCTGTCTGGAGCAAGACCCAGCAGGGAAAACCTCACTATGCAAAGGTGACTCCATACCGGTTGAACCAGCCACCCCCCATGGGGAGAAACAAAGGGAGGTAGATGCTGCCCTGGCTGGGGGCAGGGCTGGAGGAGGGTTAGTTAGTTCCTGTCTGGGAGCATGGAGGAAGCAGCCTCAGCTACAGGCTGGGGGGTTTAGAAGCCGAGACCCCCTTCCATATCTAGGGGGGCTGAGGCATCCTAGGCCTGCCATGTAGCCTGGTGATATCAGTGCTGTATCCAGAAGAAGCAATAAACCACCTCTATTCTACCGGCTGGTGGAGTCTGTTCATGCCATTATGGGGGTGCAGGAGGCGGGGGACCCCAACGCGTCGTCACAGGGGCCCTTTGCAATTGCTTAATTGGATCCCAGCCTCACCAGGGCCCTGGACTTGGAGCAGCGCGAAGAGGTTGGGGGCTCCCCCCAGAACCTTTGCCAAGGCTTGCAGCAGGGAGGTTTCTCTCCCAAAGATGCAGGGAGCATGGCGGGAAAACCAAGACCAGCCTCTTTCCCCAGGTCTTGACTTGTCCTTAGTGACGTCCCGAGACCGAGGGCTGCGGAAGCAGCGACAGTTTCAAACCTCATGTAGCCCATGTGGGAGGCGGAGAGAGCAGGGGTTTAACTGAAACAATAAAATACAACAGGGCCTGCCCAGGCCACACGGGCAGAAAGGGAGTCTGGAGAGAGCCCCATGTTTGGGGGGCATGTGTGACGCGGTGGGGGGCTGTCTGCTTCAGTGGCCCTAGGCCCTCTCTGGTTGGGGACAGGGTAACCGGGAATCAGACACTTGGTTCTAAGTAGGGTCCGACCGCGGCCAGGCACTTAGCAGGCTGCAGGAAATGGCTGGACGTTTACATGGAGGAGGAGAACACCCCACGACAGAACAGGAGATAGTCAGATAGTCAGACGTCAGCGAAAGGCCAAACACCCTCATGCTCCACGGCAGGAGACGAGCTCCCACAATCAAGGGTCAGGAAGGAACATGCCCCGGCCACGTGTTATCCCGTCACTGCCAATAGGGGGCGCCTTGCTCCCACGCAGGTGGTGCAGACCACGAGGGAGCTGGGCTACTTAGTTAGAGGGACTGGTCTGACCCACTATTGTGATGGCTACTTTCTGCCAGCATCTTCCACCAGGAATAAATTCCCCCCCCCCCCCCGAACTAACCTAAAACCAGTGGCTAACCAGTGGTGCCACTACAATGCCCAAGCTGGTTTCCACTGAGTTTGGAAACGCCCGTTCCTGGCATTTCCCGACATGCCTCTCCCCAGGTGTGGAGCGGAACCAGGACTGTGTGGAACCAGCAAGCCCCGACCTTGGACTCAGCACGGTACGGCTCAGGGGACGTCTGCGCTGCACACGGATTTCAAAGGAAGCTGTTCCGGAACTGGTTTCTGAAATAGCTTGTTTCGAAATAGCGCGTCTACGCTGCCGGGAAGCCTCCCAGTGCGTTGGAGGCAGCTCCCCAGTGTGGCCGACCACCTCGGCTCAGAGCCCAGCAGGCCCTGGGGAGGCGCTGTTTCGAAATAGCGGCAGTGGAGCGGCCACACTCCCGCCATTGTGGAAGGGGCGCTAGCCCTCGGGGACTGAGGTTCGCAGAAGTCGGAAGAAGCCGCCCGTGATTTCGAAAGAACGGAATCGCTGTGCAGACGCTCGCACTGTTATTTCGGAATCACGGCCGCTGTTCCGAGAGAACGCTGCCGTGTAGACGCCCCCGCGGGGAGCTGTCCCAGACTGGCCGCACCTCCCCCCTTACTCCGGATTAACCACCCCATGTAAACAAACCCGAGCGCACAAGGATCTCTTGTCTCCCCACATCCCAGCCCCGGGTTCTGCTGGGAGGGAGGCAAAGACTCGAAGTGGGCCTGAAGCTGCTGACTAGCCCCCCGCCCTGGGGTGCTCTCCGGCGCTGCTCTGCCCCCGGGAGGGAGCTGCACTTTGCCAGGATGCGGCGCCACAAAGCCCAGTGCTCAGCGCTTCCCGGGGGGTGGGCGTGTCAGGCAGTGGATATGTGCTGGGGGGGTGGGTGTGTCAGGCAGTGGATATGTGCTGGGGGGGTGGGTGTGTCAGGCAGTGGATATGCCTGGGGGGTGGGGGGGTCAGGCAGTGGATATGTGCTGGGGGGTGGGTGTGTCAGGCAGTGGATATGTGCTGGGGGGTGGGTGTGTCAGGCAGTGGATATGTGCTGGGGGGGTGGGTGTGTCAGGCAGTGGATATGTGCTGGGGGGTGGGTGTGTCAGGCAGTGGATATGTGCTGGGGGGTGGGTGTGTCAGGCAGTGGATATGTGCTGGGGGGTGGGTGTGTCAGGCAGTGGATATGTGCTGGGGGGTGGGTGTGTCAGGCAGTGGATATGTGCTGGGGGGGTGGGTGTGTCAGGCAGTGGATATGTGCTGGGGGGGTGGGCGTGTCAGGCAGTGGATATGGGCTGGGGGGTATGTGTGTCAGGCAGTGGATATGGGCTGGGGGGTGGGTGTGTCAGGCAGTGGATATGCCTGGGGGGGCGGGTGTGTCAGGCAGTGGATATGCCTGGGGGGTGGGCGTGTCAGGCAGTGGATATGGGCTGGGGGGCGGGTGTGTCAGGCAGTGGATATGGGCTGGGGGGTGGGTGTGTCAGGCAGTGGATATGTGCTGGGGGGGTGGGCGTGTCAGGCAGTGGATATGGGCTGGGGGGTGGGTGTGTCAGGCAGTGGATATGCCTGGGGGGGCGGGTGTGTCAGGCAGTGGATATGCCTGGGGGGGTGGGTGTGTCAGGCAGTGGATATGTGCTGGGGGGGTGGGCGTGTCAGGCAGTGGATATGGGCTGGGGGGCGGGTGTGTCAGGCAGTGGATATGGGCTGGGGGGTGGGTGTGTCAGGCAGTGGATATGCGCTGGGGGGGCGGGTGTGTCAGGCAGTGGATATGGGCTGGGGGGTATGTGTGTCAGGCAGTGGATATGGGCTGGGGGGTGGGCGTGTCAGGCAGTGGATATGCCTGGGGGGGCGGGTGTGTCAGGCAGTGGATATGGGCTGGGGGGTGGGTGTGTCAGGCAGTGGATATGCCTGGGGGGGCGGGTGTGTCAGGCAGTGGATATGCCTGGGGGGGCGGGTGTGTCAGGCAGTGGATATGCCTGGGGGGGGCAGGCGCGTGATGAGATCCCCTGGGACAGGGCAGGATCCCGGAGGGCTGGGGGGGTCCCAGACCCCCTCCCCGGTGGGTTTTGCTGGAGGAGGAACGGCGCTGGGAGCCAGGCCGGGGCCGTGCCGAGGGGAAGCGCCTGACCAGGCTGAAACGCGGAGCCACGCGAGCCCCCTCGGTGACCAAACGAGTCCCAGCCTGGCCCCGCGGTGGGAGACGGCGCTGCCCCCGCCCCAGAAGGGAGGGGTCGTCCCGCGTCTGGGAGCAGCCGCCGAGCCTGCCAACCCGCCAGCAAGCTGAGCCCGGGCTGCCCACGCACCATCTGGCCCTTTCCTGCTTCACGCATCCACCGGCCAACACCACATTTCCCAGCCTTCTGGGCAGGGCCCATTGGCAGCCAGCCCCCAGCCCGCTCGCTGGGCGCCGGGGTCTGGTGTTCACAGAGACCCCCCTCCCGCTACCCGGGGGGGCAGCCCCTTCGGGCGTCTTCCGTCGGCCCCCCAGGACTACCAGGGGCTTTGGAAACGCAGACTCCTGTGGGCGTGGCGAGCCTCAGCGTCTCCACTTCCACGCCGGTGGGTAAGCCGGCTGCGAGGAGGCGGGCAGCTCCGTGCGACTGACTAGTTCTGAGGTCTACAACGTGTGTTGATTATCAAGGGAAGTTAATTTAGCTGCCAATTCTCCAGCTCACATGGCGTCTAAAAATTATTAATGTTGTTTCTATTCCTGTAGTGCTCACAGACCCCGGCCGAGATCAGGGCCCGTCGGGCCGGGCGACCCCCAGACCCCGGCCGAGATCAGGGCCCCGTCGGGCCGGGCGCCCCCAGACCTCGGCCGAGATCAGGGCCCATCGGGCCGGGCGCCCCCAGACACCAGCCGAGATCAGGGCCCGTCGGGCCGGGCGCCCCCAGACACCAGCCGAGATCAGGGCCCGTCGGGCCGGGCGCCCCCAGACACCAGCCGAGATCAGGGCCCGTCGGGCCGGGCGCCCCCAGACACCAGCCGAGATCAGGGCCCGTCGGGCCGGGCGCCCCCAGACACCAGCCGAGATCAGGGCCCGTCGGGCCGGGCGCCCCCAGACCCCGGCCGAGATCAGGGCCCCGTCGGGCCGGGCGCCCCCAGACACCAGCCGAGATCAGGGCCCGTCGGGCCGGGCGCCCCCAGACACCAGCCGAGATCAGGGCCCGTCGGGCCGGGCGCCCCCAGACCCCGGACGAGATCAGGGCCCCGTCGGGCCGGGCACCCCCAGACACCAGCCGAGATCAGGGCCCGTCGGGCCGGGCGCCCCCAGACACCAGCCGAGATCAGGGCCCGTCGGGCCGGGCGCCCCCAGACACCAGCCGAGATCAGGGCCCGTCAGGCCGGCACCCCCCAGACACCAGCCGAGATCAGGGCCCGTCGGGCCAGCACCCCCCAGACACCAGCTGAGATCAGGGCCCGTCGGACCGGCACCCCCCAGACACCAGCTGAGATCAGGGCCCGTCGGACCGGCACCCCCCAGACACCAGCTGAGATCAGGGCCCGTCGGACCGGCACCCCCCAGACACCAGCTGAGATCAGGGCCCGTCGGACCGGCACCCCCCAGACACCAGCTGAGATCAGGGCCCGTCGGACTGGCACCCCCCAGACACCAGCCGAGATCAGGGCCCATCGGGCCGGGCGTCCCCAGACTCCAGCCGAGATCAGGGCCCGTCGGGCCGGGCGCCCCCCAGACACCAGCCGAGATCAGGGCCCGTCGGGCCGGGCGCCCCCAGACACCAGCCGAGATCAGGGCCCGTCGGGCCGGCAGCCCCCAGACTCCAGCCGAGATCAGGGCCCGTCGGGCCGGGCGCCCCCAGACACCAGCCGAGATCAGGGCCCGTCGGGCCGGGCGCCCCCAGACACCAGCCGAGATCAGGGCCCGTCAGGCCGGCACCCCCCAGACACCAGCCGAGATCAGGGCCCGTCGGGCCGGCACCCCCCAGACTCCAGCCGAGATCAGGGCCCGTCGGGCCGGCACCCCCCAGACTCCAGCCGAGATCAGGGCCCGTCGGGCCGGCACCCCCCAGACTCCAGCCGAGATCAGGGCCCGTCGGGCCGGGCGTCCCCAGACACCGGCCGGGATCTCAGAATAAATTCCCCAACTCAGAACACATCCCCAAACTCACCTCCAGCTCAGACTGACCCCCCAGCCCTTCGTCCCTCATTCCCTCCCAACCTCCAGACCTTGGCACCGGATCTCAGCTCCGCCCCCAGCCTTCTTGCATCCCAACCCTCGGCTCCGGCCGTCGGAAACGCCTCCCCAGGACTGTCCCAAGGCCGATGCCTGGGCTTTGCGCCCTGCTGCTCGCAGCTCGCCGGCCAGGCCGAGGGGACCCTGGCTGCCCAGCGGCTGGGGGGGCCAGACGGGTTTGGCACCACATTCCTAGTGCGCATGCTTCAGGCCCCTCTCCCCGCCACCCCCTCCTTCCCCGTGCACACCCGGCCGGGCAGACACGCCAGCCCCTGGCCACCCGGCCGGTGCCAAAGGCTGCCTGGCAACCGGCACAGGGGGCTGCGTCACCGTCCATCACAGAGCCAGGCCTGGGGCAGGAGGGGGGACTCTCTCCCGGGATTCAGTAGCCCACGGGCCGGGGGTGGAGCGAAGTGGGAAGGAGCCGTCCAGCCCTGGAGGGCAATTTCTGTACGAGGCTGCAGGGGAGGGAGAGAGGGTGGGCGGGGGGGAGAGGGCAGAAGAGGGAGAGAGGGAAGGGGAAGGAGAGAGGCCGGGAGAGAGAGAGGACAGGTGGGGGGGAAGAGAGGGCGGGGGGGAGAGGGGGCGGGAGGGGGAGAGGGCAGGGGAGAGATAGGGCAGGGGAGGGAGAGAGGGCGGGGGGGAGAAAGGACAGGTGGGGGGGAAGAGAGGGCGGGGGGGAGGGGGCAGCGGAGGGAGAGAGGGTGGGGGAAGAGAGGGCGGGGGGGAGAGGGCGGGGGGGAGAGGGTGGGGGGAGAGAGGGCGGGGGGGGAGAGGGTGGGGGGGAGAGGGCGGGGGGAGAGGACGGGGGAGAGAGAGGACAGGTGGGGGGGAAGAGAGGGCGGGGGGGAGAGGGCGGGGGAGAGAGAGGACAGGTGGGGGAAGAGAGGGTGGGGGGAGAGAGGGCGGGGAGAGAGAGAGGACAGGTGGGGGGGAAGAGAGGGTGGGGGGAGAGAGGGCGGGGGAAGAGAGGACAGGTGGGGGGGAAGAGAGGGTGGGGGGAGAGAGGGCGGGGGAGAGAGAGGACAGGTGGGGGGAAGAGAGGGGGGGGGAAGAGAGGGCGGGGGAGAGAGAGGACAGGTGGGGGGGGAAGAGAGGGTGGGGGGGAGAGAGGGGGGGGGAAGAGAGGGCAGTGGAGGGAGAGAGGGTGGGGGGAAGAGAGGGCGGGGGGGAGAGGGCGGGGGAAGAGAGGGCGGGGGGGAGAGAGGACGGGGGGAAGAGAGGGCGGGGGGGAGAGAGGACGGGGGGAAGAGAGGGCGGGGGGGAGAGAGGACAGGTGGGGGGAGAGAGGGTGGGGGAAGAGAGGGCGGGGGAGAGAGGGACAGGTGGGGGGGAAGAGAGGGCGGGGGGGAGAGGGCGGGGGAAGAGAGGGCGGGGGGAGAGCGGACGGGGGGAAGAGAGGGCGGGGGGAGAGAGGACGGGGGGAAGAGAGAGAGGGGGAGAGAGCGGGGGGAAGAGAGGGGGGGGGGAGAGGGGTGGGGGGAAGAGAGGGCGGGGGGGAGAGCGGACGGGGGGAAGAGAGGGCGGGGGGGAGAGAGGACGGGGGGAAGAGAGGGCGGGGGGGAGAGAGGACGGGGGGAAGAGAGGGCGGGGGGGAGAGAGGGTGGGGGGAAGAGAGGGCGGGGGGGAGAGCGGACGGGGGGAAGAGAGGGCGGGGGGGAGAGAGGACGGGGGGAAGAGAGGGCGGGGGGGAGAGAGGACGGGGGGGGAAGAGAGGGCGGGGGGGGGAGAGAGGACAGGTGGGGGAAGAGAGGGTGGGGGGAAGAGAGGGCGGGGGAGAGAGAGGACAGTGGGGGGGAAGAGAGGGCGGGGGGGAGAGGCGGGGGGAAGAGAGGGCGGGGGGAGAGCGGACGGGGGGAAGAGAGGGCGGGGGAGAGAGGACGGGGGGAAGAGAGCGGGGGGGAGAGGGCAGCGGAGGGAGAGAGGGTGGGGGAAGAGAGGGCGGGGGGGAGAGGGTGGGGGGAGGAGGGGGGGGGGAGAGGGCAGCAAGGGGAGAGCCACCCGCCCAGAATAGCTGGTGTCACAGCAGGGTCCGTGCCGGGCGGGGAGGCCGGTTTCGCGGGGTCTTACGGAGCCAGTGCCCGGCGGGTGGGACTCTCGGTCCATCGGGGCGCGAGGCAGGCTAAGGCCGTACGCCTCACGGCAGGCGCCAGCCCCGCGGGGCGCTGTGGAATAGCCCCTAGGAAAGCCCCTTCCTACCCCGGGCGCCGAGGCTGTGCTAGGCCCTGACGCATGGCGATTGCCGAAAGACGCAGCTGGCTGGTCCCTGCCCCCGCTGCTTTCTCTTTAATAGCAGGAGGAGGATGCTGGGCGAGGGGTTCTCTGCGACTGGGGGGCCTGTTTCCGCTCCTCCCTCGTGTCACGAATCCGGGCAGATTCCTCTGGGCGGCGCCCACTGGCTCCATCGACAGCTTTGAGGAGCAGTGGGCGCTGGCCGGGCTCTCTGCTCGGTGTCCCCATCCGGCTCCCTGATTTTGAACCTCTAGCCGCACTTCTCGATCCTTTCGTCATTATTTGTCCCAAGCAATTAGTTGAACATGGGTCCAGTGTCCCTCCCATAAGGTTGGGGAGGGCCCATGATTTCAAATAGGCCCCACTGCTTTCTCCTGCCGGTGCTGGGAGGGGAGGGGCTGCGGCAAGTCCCAGACCAGCTCTTGGACGCCACGGAGCCTGAGGAAGGAGACGCCAACCAGCCCCGCGAGCCGGGCTCCGAAATGTCAGCGGCTGTGCTGCGTGGATGCCAGGTTTGGCGCCGGGCGCGCTCGCCGCAGTCCCTCCCCAGAGAGGAGTCGTTCCACGCTGAGCGGCGGTGGAGGGCGGGGAGGGGCGGTACCAGCGCCCACGGGGCTACTGGCAATGGACCATCTGGCGGGCGGACATGGCGCCCCGTAGCAGGAATGGGGGGCGAGGGGGCGAGGCCTAGCGGTTAGAGCAAGGACCCGGCCCTGTTGGCCGCTCCAGGGCGCGGGGTCGGGACGCCTGGGCTAGTGCAGACTGAGCCAGGACGCCTGAGTTCGCCTCTCCTGGGATTGGTTTGTCCAGGCACAGGCACAGACCTCTCCTCCCTGTGGGACTCGGCCCGTGGGCCCAGGCTGGGAGCACGTGCCCGGCAGCGCTGGTCGGAAACGGCTGCGCGGGGAGACCTGCCCGCGCCAGCGAGAAGCGTTTCCAAGCAGCAGGTGAAGAGGCAACCCGACCCCGCCGGCAGGGCGCGATTCCCAGGCAGGCCTGGGTTCCTTCGTCTAGCGGAGCAAACGCCACCAGCCGGACGTGAGAACCTGCCCAGTTTCACTAGGCCCGGATCTGCATGCGTCTGGCGGAGCCGGTCACGACGGCGCCTTTCCTGGGGAGGGCCAGCTGACGGAACGGCCTCGCTAGCCAGTGCAGGCCGAGTCGGCCAGGCGGCATGGTGTCTGCCCCAGCTGCGAGAACGAGCCAGCACCATGATTTGAACGGCTGTAGTGTCTGGCGCCGCGCCAGGCGCTGTACGTTTGTATTGCCAATCGGTGACTCACAGCAGCACCTTGGTGCCCTGATCACGGGCCAGCCCCCCTTGCGCAAGGCACTGCCCACCCTGGTCACTCTCATCACCATTTCTTGGGGGAAACCGAGGCACCACGATGGGGAATGAAGGTGAGTGGGAGGGAGGCTGGAAACACAGGCCCATCCGTGCTACCCAGGGCTCCGCAGAGCATGGGGAAAAGTCCTTCGACGCCAGCTTGTCCTAACAAAACGGGCTGCTTGTGCCCCAGGCACCTGTGTTCTCCTGGCGCCACTGGACGTCGCGGAGCCTGCAACCCTGCCACAAACACGCCCGAAATTCCCAAGGTGCCAAGTCAGCGGGGAGGGGGAAATGTTCGGATTTGACCAAAAAACTTTCCTATGGGAGAAAAACGAAAACTCTCGGCTGGCAGCTCTAAGGCTCCCGACTCCCGCCCAGCCCGGCTGGACGGTCACTATGTCTGATTTACCCACCCCTCTCCCACCCAGGAATTAACAGTCGTCCCCCCCACGCTCCCCTGCTCTGTGGGTCGCTAATAGGACCCAGGACAAGGCTGCCGGACTGCGGGGTGCTGGCCCAGTGAGCCCTGGGAACACACCCCAAGGCTGCCAGACGGGCACAGCTCTCGCCCGTGCACACCTGCATCTGGCCACAGACCGGCAGGACCTGAGCGCACAGTGCGCAGTGCCGAGATGCAGCCACCTCTGGGGTGGGATGTGGCAGGCTTGAAACAGCGTCAGGCACCCCCGACCCTGCACCCCCGTCCGCAGCAAGATGTGACTCCACCAGCCAGTCGAACAGGGAGGTTCGTGGCTGCTCCGAGATCCAGCCCGGCCCGGGTTTGAGGTGGACAGCGGAGTGAGGGGCAGGCAGCCTCAGACCCCTTGGGGCTGGGGACAGGCCCCTGAGCCCCCAGTACCCAGCTTAGTCTCTTCTCTTGGTGATTGTCCAGCCAAGACTGCCCGGCCCCCAGCCCGGCCCCCAGCCCTGCCCCCCAGCCAGGTGTCCGTCTCCGCCTCCCTCCCTTTGGCTCTCCCCGGGGAAGAGCCTTGTTACCTGCCAGGCTGGGCCGAGGTGTCTGGGCCAATCCACATGTGGGGGAGTGAGTGGGAATCGCACAGCCCAGCGCTGGGGACCCCGGGCTACAGAGCAGACCCCCCCCCCGCCACACAAAGCCCCAATAGCCTCTCGGCTGCACGCGGGGGGAGACCCTGCAGCACCTTGGAGCGCCGCGGCCGCCTGTGCCGCTGGGGGCCTCCTGTGTTCCTGGGCCGGCGCGACTAGTCGGACTACGGAGCCACCCAGCCCCCGCCCGAGTCCTCCTCCAGCGGGAAACCGACTCGTCAGGTCCCCAGATCTGCCGTCTCCCGACTCCAGCCAAGAGTCCACCCCCGCATGGAGGAAACGCGCTTTTAGGTGGCACCAGACCCCCCCCCGGGCCTGGCGGGGCAGCCGGATTGGGAGGAGCAGCCCCCTTCTGTCTGGAGACCCTCGGGAGCATCCCACCTTCCTGCCCACGCAGCTTAGGGCTCGCCTGCCCCCCGGCGTGTCAGCAGGGCCCGGAGAGGCGGGCACGGGGGCAGGGACGGGACTGGAGCGTCTCCCAAGGCCCTGCCCGTCCGCGGTTCCTGCTGCCAAGTGACGTGCTCTTGGGGGAAGGAGGCTGCGCTGGGTTTCTTGGGTCACGGGGAGCGGAGCGCGACCAGGCGTCCGCACACGAGTGCCCAGCACAGAGCTCACGAGCCGCACGACCGCCTGGACCCTCACACCAGCCGCATGCCCGGAACTTCAGGGCGCGAGTGGGGGTCCAGCCCAGAGACAGCCCTCTTCCAAAAGCCCCGCCCCCAGAGAGTCACCCGTCGCTGTGGCAGTATAGGGTCTATGACACACGCGTGAGCCGTTCTTACTCCCCTCGTGCCCAGAAGGCATCTCAGCCGCAAGGAAGAGGTGACCCTTAACCAGCTAGAAGGCAAAGGGCCTGGCTCCCCATCATGCAGCACCACCTTGTGCCGCGCTGCACAGTGGGAAGTGCCGCCGGCCCGGCATTTACCCCACTTCCACGGCTGGGTGAGGGCCCCTCAGCCCCCCAGGGAATCAACCCGGGCTCTCGGTAAGCACCCGCCGGGCCAGCGTGAGCCAGGCTCCAAGCCAGGGCTGTGACCGACCCTCGTCCTCAGTGGACTGGACTCACGGGCTACAGCAAGCCCACGACCTCGTCGGCATTGACGGGTCACCCCGATTCCTGCTGCTGGCGGCAAACCCGCCTCTGGCTTCCCACGGGCCGGCCACCGACGGGCCACATTTCCCAGGGTTTCTCCCCAGCAGGGAGGGCCAGCACCTTGCTGGCAGGCTAATCCAACACCGGGGGTTGGGGCTTGCAGAGTGCGGGAGTGGACTCCCAGGCCTCGCCAGGCGGCCGGGCAGGGGCCTCTGGGCAGAGCAGGGACCGGCGGGCGGAGCAGGGAACTCTGGGTGGAGCAGGGACCAGCGGGCGGAGCAGGGACCAGCGGGCGGAGCAGGGACCGTCGGGCGGAGCAGGGATCAGCGGGCGGAGCAGGGACCGGTGGGCATAGCAGGGACCAGTGGGCATAGCAGGGACCGGCGGGCGGAGCAGGGACCGGCGGGCGGAGCAGGGAACTCTGGGCAGAGCAGGGACCGGCGGGCGGAGCAGGGACCGTCGGGCAGAGAAGGGACCGGCGGGCGGAGCAGGGACCGGTGGGCGGAGCAGGGACCGGCGGGCATAGCAGGGACCGGCGGGCGGAGCAGGGACCGGTGGGCAGAGCAGGGACCGTTGGGCGGAGCAGGGACCGGCGGGCGGAGCAGGGACCGGCGGGCGGAGCAGGGAACTCTGGGCAGAGCAGGGACCGGCGGGCGGAGCAGGGACCAGCGGACGGAGCAGGGACCGGCGGGCGGAGCAGGGACCGTTGGGCGGAGCAGGGACCAGTGGGCAGAGAAGGGACTGGCGGGCAGAGCAGGGACCGGCGGGTGGAGCAGGGACCGGTGGGCATAGCAGGGACCGGCGGGCGGAGCAGGGACCGTTGGGCGGAGCAGGGACCGGCGGGCAGAGCAGGGACCGGCGGGCAGAGAAGGGACCGGCGGGCAGAGCAGGGACCGGCGGGCTGTACTTACACAGTCTCGTCATCCTTGAACTCCAGCTCCCCGCAGGCATCCTCGTAGTCGATGCCAGCGCCGCGAGCCGTCCCCTCCACCGTGCGGTAGGGGACCATCACCGTGCCCCGTGCCCCCGAGCTGCGCACCACCTTCACCTCCATGGTGCCCTGGCACTCGCTGACCCGCAGCAGCCTGTCCTGGAAGGTGAAGATACCGGCGTGGTCGTCGTCCAGGATGGTGACGGTGGCGATGAGCGGGGCCACCAGCCGCCCCTTGGGGTGGTCGGCCGAGTCGGACTCGAACATGCCCTCGGCGTCCCCCACCCGCAGGTTGAGCAGCCGCACGAAGAAGTGCTCGTCCTCCTCAAAGATGTCGTCGTCGATGATGCCGATCTTGAGCTCCTTCTGCGTCTCGCCCGGCTTGAAGATCAGCGTCCCCTCGCTGTACTCGTAGTCGGAGCCCGCCTTGGCCGAGCCGTCCTCCGTCTTGTAGTCCACGTAGAAGGTGTGGTAGTCCTCCCCGCCCTGCTGGCAGGCCACAGTCAGCGTGACCGAGCCGCAGTTCTCCAGGCAGTGGTACAGGCACGGTTCGAAGAAGATCTTGCTGTAGTTCTCCTCCTCCGCCTCCGACGGCACCTCCAGGAGGTTGGACGACTTCTTGGCGAACTCCGAGACGTGCTTCTTGAGGATGTTCCCGGCCCCGGTCATCATGCGGGTGGCCTGGATGCGGTAGAACGCGCGGCTCTTCTGCTGGTGCAGCAGGGCGTAGTAGTTGGCCATCTCCACCAGCTGTTCCAGCTCCTTGTCCGGGTGCTTCTGCTTGAGGTCCTTGAGGATCTGGATCACCTCCTTGCGGCTCTCGTCCAGCTCCTTCTCCTCCTGGGCGGTGGAGGCCAGGGCCGGGGAGGCGGAGGGCGCCCCGTCCATGAAGGCGCTCTCCCGGTGGTCGTTGGCCAGGAAGCTGCCGTCCATCTCGATGTCCTTGGGGAACTCCCCCTCGGTGCCGATGATGATGCCGCTGCGTGGGTCGGCCCGGTAGCGCTTGTAGACGTACTTGTAGAAGAACAGGCGCTTGTCGGCGATCCAGGCGAAGACCACGCAGACCGGGAAGAAGACCAGTGTCAGCAGGGCCTCCCAGACCTGCACCACGCCCGGGGAGATGACGGCCAGGATGAGGTAGAGCCAGATGTAGGCGAAGATGCTCCAGGACGCCGTGACGAAGAAGACGCGGAGGTGCCGGATCCGGCGGATCTCGCCGGCAGGGATGACGTAGACGCAGATGGCGATCACCACGAACATGTTGAAGGCGGCGCTGCCCACGATGGTGCCGGGGCCCAGCTCCCCGGCCTGGAAGTTGTGCCCGCACACCTCGATGACGGAGAGCAGGATCTCGGGCGCCGAGGAGCCCAGCGCCATCAGGGTCAGGTTGGAGACTGTCTCGTTCCAGATGCGCACAGTGCCGATGCTGGTCTCCCCGTTGGCCTTGGTGATGGTGATCTCCTTCTCCTTGGAGGTGATGACCTCGATGGAGGCCATGAAGCGGTCAGCGATGATGGAGACGCCCAGGAACATATACATCATGGCCACGAAGTAGACGATGGCTCGGGCGGCCTTGTCGCCGAAGGAGGGGTTGTCCGGCTGCCAGACGGGCAGCAGCACCCCAGGATGGCACTGGTTGGACCCTCGGCAAGTCAGGTTGCTCTCCGGCACTGTCTCCAAGGCGCCCGCGTGGGAGACGTTCTCAGCCAGGAGGGCAGACGCCAGCAGCGCCTTGGCGAGGAAGGGGGGCAGGGGGTGCCGTGCCAGCGCCATGGTCTCGGGCGCGTTGGTCCGGCTGCCAGGCCCGGCCGGATCTAGAGGAGAGAAAGACAGAGCGTTGCAATGGCATGGCAGGCGTCCCAACCCACTGGGCCCTCCCAGGGCCAGGAGAGAGCCCAGGAGTCCTGGTGCCCAGCCACGCCCGTAACCACTAGACACCACTCCCCTCCCCAAGCTGAGCTGGATTGCACCCGGCTCCTGCGCTAACCAACCAATGGAGGCTGCCGGGTCCCAGCCTGGCTCCCCCACCCTGCCCTGCCCCAGCTGCCTTCGGAGCGTTCTCTGTTCACTAGCCCCGGCGGGAGGGACCTGCCCCCCAGGATGAACAAGCCTGGCTCTGTGGCTGTGCCCTGGGAACAGCCCGGGCCCAACCCTGCCCTCAGGATGGAGCATCCGATAGAGAAACAGTCCCTGTGACTGTCCCCACCATGTACAGGCCTTCCGCCCCCAGGCAGCTTAACGTGTGACTAAAGGAGAACCTGCTTAGCCAGCAGCAGCAGTAGGCTGTTATCCTCTCTGGGGCCCGGCCGCTAGGGAGGCGAAGACTCAAGCCCACACAGCATGCACGTACACCGGACATGGAGGTGCACAGGCACAGAAGGGGCACATACACACGCGTGCAGTGCAGACACCCGCGCACCTGGGTTTGTATGTACACCCACTATGCGCAAACACATATGCAGTTCATATGCACATGGATCATACACACATGCACATAGAGTATACACATTCACACCCGGGTTTGTACACACCTCCCCTCTGTGCACCCGGAGCTTTGTGTGTATAAACAAAGAGCATGCACACACGCCGTTTTGTGCACACCAGTCCCATACACTGGCACACACAGGCAGCGTGTGCACATCCCCATGCACATATGTGCCTTTGGCTGCCCGCTTAGGAACAATGGGATTAGGCAGGCGAGTGGCACATTCGGACAGGAGCCGGGCCAGCCTCCCGCCCCAGGGAATAGCGGGGAGCCTGGAGAAGCCGCATCTGCCGGGGCGCACCCCTAAGGGGGTTTAGCAAAACGATGTCAAGTCATGTCGGGGAGTGTGACGCAGTGGGGGGTGCTGTAGGGGGTGTGTGTGGGGGGGTGTACCTCAGTCCCCCCCGACCCTCCCCCATTTTGCAGCTCTCTGCATGAGTGGGGAGGCCAGGCACGACTCACTGGGGAATAGTGATAGAAATGTGGCCGTGTGAGTCTGGTCCAGCTGAAACAAAAGGCAGGACCAGGCAGCACTTTACAGACTAACAAGATGGTTTATTAGGTGAGGAGCTTTCGTGGGCCAGACCCACTTCCTCAGATCAAATAGTGGAAGAAAATTGGCCCGACCATCTATACCAACGGGTGTAGTGAACACACATGACATCGACAAATCAGATTTAGAACAGAGGGGGAAGGTTAGTGTCTGTGAGGTAACGACATTAGGGGTGATAACTGGGGAAGCTGGCTTTGTAATGGGTGAGATAATTAGCATCTTTGTTAAGGCCCATATGTAAAGTGTCAAATTTAAGCCTGAATGACAGTTCTGAGGCTTCTCGTTGAGTCTGAAGTTACAATCTCTTTGAAGCAATAGGCATGTTTTACCGTCACTGAGAGACTGGCCAGTCGGTTCAAATGGCAGGCAACAGTTTTCTCTGTGGGAAAAAGCCTGATGTCTGTTTTCTGTGCATTGATTCTTTGGCGTCTGTCCAATGGACATAGCAGACGGACACTTTCGGCACAAGTTATATTTCTGGATGAAGAGAACGCACTGGGACGTGCGTCAGAGTCTTACCTCCTGGGGCCCAGGGGACAAAAGACTCCTTGGGCTAACATGAAGAGAACAGACTAAGCCGAGTGCGGGGGATTCGGGGGCTTGGGTACTGCTGCTCCAAGGGGGTCTGAGGCTGCCTGCCCCTTACTCCGCTGTCCACCTCGAACCCGGGCCGGGCCGTATCTCTGAGAAGCAACGAACCTCCCTGTTCGACTGGCTGGCGGAGTCACATCTGGCTGCTACGGGGGTGCAGGGTCAGGGGTCCCCGAAACACCGTCAGAGGGAGACGCTGGGATTTTAATGCCATTTTCTGTGTGTCCAGCTGCGGCCGGCGAAGAGCCCACATCCAGGTGGGGGGCAGGAAGGCAGAAGACCTCAGATGGCAGCAGGCCGGGGGGGGCTGTCCTTGGGTGAGACGCAAGAGAGCCCGGGATCCCAGGGCTGGCGGGTAGCGGGGGACGCTGGCAGGAGAGCGCACGAGTTTTCAAGCTGCCAAGGGCAGGAGAACGGGGCCCCTGAGAGTCCCAAATCTGAGCAGTGGGGCTCCATCGACAGAGTGCGCCGTGGGGGGGGCTGTCTGCTCTGTGACCCGGGGCCCCCTGCGCTGGGATGGGAGATTCTCACGGACACTCCCGAATGTGGATTAACCCAGACAGCCCGGCTCAGCCTCCTAGGGAGAGACAAAGGGGGGAGGGCGGAGACCAGCACCTGGCTGGGGGGCAGGGACTGGGGGGGAGGCAGCGGCTGTCTGGGAAGCATGGAGAGAAGACGCTAAGCGGGGGCCTAGGGGCGATGAGTCTGAGGCATCCTGGCCCTGGCCCCTGTAGCCACAACCCGCCTGTGCTGGGCTGGACTCTGGGGGAACAATAAGCCCCTCTCTGTGCTACGACGGGTGGAGTCTGTTTGGGCTGCAGGATTTGGGGGACCCCGGCTCGCCGTGACACAGGGCCCCTCTGTGCAGCGGCCGGGCGCCCCCAGTCCTGCAGCTCCGCACAGGCGGGTGTGCCAGGGAGGGCAGCGAAGCGCCCGTGACGGAGGATTCCCGGCCGCTCCGAGGAGCTGACGGAGCCGATTGCTCCAACCTGGGTAAATCCCAGACCGTTAGCAGGGGCGAGAGGGAGATCCCCGGCCGCGCTGAGGAGAGTGCGGGGGCGGCCGGGCTGCTCCTAGCGGGGCCCTGGAATTACCACGAGTCCTGCCAGCCGGGCCAGGGCTGCACCAGGGTCCCTGTGCGGGGCCGGCGGGAGACGTCGGTGCCGATCTGGGCCCCGGGGTGCAGGCCCCGCGCCGGCGCTGATCCAAACGGGAAGACGCGTGGATCACTGGTCAGGACACCCTGGCCCTGCTGCTGGGCGAGAGGCAGCATCGGCTGGACCCTGGCAGGCAGCTCGTCCGTCCTGCAACGAGCAGCACCCCCAGCCTGGGAATAACACGTCACTTCGGTGGGCGGCTTCAGGCTCTCGCCCAGGCCGGAGACCTGAGACCGGCGTTTTGCCAGCTCTGCGGAAGGGACTTAGGTTTCTTTTTCCATGGGAGAGCGGCACATAGCCCGGCGCCGCCCAGACTTCTGAAAGCTGAGCCCGTCCCCAGCAGAGAAACCCCCAGGGCCCTACTGCACGAGGCGCTGCACGAACCCAGACTCGCACGGCACCCAGACCCCCCTGAGATCAGGGCCCATCGGGCCGGGCGCCCCCAGACCCCCCCGAGATCAGGGCCCGTCGGGCCGGGCGCCCCCAGACCCCCCCGAGATCAGGGCCCGTCGGGCCGGGCGCCCCCAGACCCCCCCGAGATCAGGGCCCGTCGGGCCGGGCGCCCCCAGACGCCCCCGAGATCAGGGCCCGTCGGGCCGGGCGCCCCCAGACCCCCCCGAGATCAGGGCCCGTCGGGCCGGGCTGCAGGGACTTGCTGACGCAGTAAGAGGGGCCATGGTCCGGGCCAAGTTCCCAGCCTCCTTAGGCGAACGGCAGGCGGGGACCTGGGCCCGGGCAGGGGAGCGATTTGCTCAGCGGCGGAGTCGGCGCCTGCTGCCCCGTTTTCCGGTCGAGCCCGGGACCCCCCTCCCCGCCCAGCCGGGGGTCCCAGGGCAGGGCTGCCGGGCGGCCATGAGCGGGGACCGAGGAGCCGAGAATCCCGGCCCGGCCGGCCCACGCCCACCCGCCACAGACGCCGCTGCCTCAGTGCCACGCTGGTGGGCGGATGCCAGGCCCCTCCCCTAGCAACGCTGGCGTCTCCATAGCAACCAGAGTCGGGAATGTTTATAAAAAGGTGAAAGAAACCAGGGACGGTGAAAATAGAAACCCGGACGGCTCGTGGGACTGGCTGCCCGCCGGCCCCACCCCGCCCCACGGCCCCCGGCATGGTCCCAGCTGAGCCGGGCGCATCCTCCTGCACCCAACAGGGCCAATCCGCCATAGCTCCATGGCGGTCCATGGGGCCAGAGGGACTAATGGGCTACAACTCCATGGTGGTCCAGGGGCCAATGGGCCATAACTCCATGGCAGTCCATGGGGCCAGCCCCCCAACTGGGGCCAATTGGCCATAATTCCAGGGCGGTCCTTCGGGCCAATGGGCCATAACTCCATGGCGGTCCATGGGGCTAGGCCCCCAGGTGCTGCTCCATTGGAACGGATGGAGCTTTGCCTTCTGACATGAGCCGTGGGGCTGGCCTGGGGCCTCCCCGGCCCGAGGCGGCAGCTCCCGAAGGCTCAGCCGGGGCTGTCCGGTGGTCCCAGGGCTGGGGAGCTGCCCGGGGAAAGGCGCCTGCCACCCAGATCTGCGCTCGGCCGGGAGAGCGGGCGTCTCCGACTCCAGCGGGAACACTCCTGTAATTAATGTAATCGCCTCATTACCGGCGCCAGGGTGAAACAGCAATTAGCCAGCCAGGAGGCGCGGCCCGTGACAATGGCAATTGTGTTCGCTCGCCCCGGATTGGTGCATCCGGCCTGCCCCCCGTGGCTGCTACACAGCGCTGGGACTCACTCAGCAGGGCCCAAGCACGCAGAGCTCTCTGCACCCCGGGCCCTGGGCTCGGCTGGGGGAGGAGGAGCGAGGGGTGGGGGGCTAGAAAGCCCTAGACAGGAGCCATGGGCTGGCTCCAGCTGAGCCGAAATCGAACGACGGGGGTGGAAGTCACTCCGAAATCGGAGACAGGACTCTGGGCTGGACCAGCCCTTGGTCTGACCTATTGGCTGGGCGACCTCAGACTTCACTTCATCTCCTGAGCCTCAGTTTCCCCCATAACCCTTGTCGGTTTCGACTGGAAGCTGCCGGTGGCAGGGGCTGTGTCTCGCCATGTGTCTGTGCAGCGCTTAGTGCGGGTCAGGTTCTGATCTCAGCTGGGGGGGGCGGGGTTAGTTAATAAAAAGCTGGGAAGTAGCTGGGAACCTCCACTTCACTGCGACAGCTGAGACTGGTCAGCTCATCACACAAAGCTGAGACCTGGCAAATCGCAGCCTCCAACTCCTTGCCCAAAGCCTAGCCCCCACCCCCGCCTCACCCCCCCACACTGAGAGCCAACACCTCACTGCACATGGCTGAGAACTAACAATTCGTGGCATGCAACTGGGAGCCACGAGCAGCTGCCCCTCGGAGAGCCGTGGTCTCAGGTACTGCTGGGCCGTGTTTTCAGCCTTTTGGCGGGACCAGCGGGCTAGAAACTTGTGTTTTCTGTAATGACCGTCAAGTGCCGCGGCATGAGACACTAGCACAGTGCGCGCCCAAGAATCCAGCCACGCCTCTGTTGGCCGAGACAGTAGCTCTGATGGGGTGGAGGAACGGTGCAGGGGCGCCTGCCTGAGTTTGCAGAGAGCCTGGACCCAGAGCTGTCTCAGACTGTGGGTGGCCTGGAGCTGGGCCGGGTTGGAAAGCGCCTGGCACATAAAATAAATCCGCACTGGGGCTAAGAATAACCAGCGCGGCTGCTCTGGACGAGTTCGTACGTCTAGTCGGTATCGCCATGGTTACCTTCTCTCTTCCCTAGCAACACAGGGGCAAAGGATCTGCCACACTTGCCGGTGCTGAGAGCCACTTTTCCTCCCCAGCGAGGGCCGAGCGCCTGGATTCAAGCACCAGCGAAGCCCTTGCGCTGGGTGGGTGTGGTAGAATGAGGCCGTAAGAGGCCCCAGGTGCATCATGATAAGGAGCCGGCGGAACTCCTGGCCACCAGGTGCCAGGCATGGCTGTTGATTTCAGGATGCCTTAATTGCTGAGTGACCCGCCCGGGTCTGAAGAGGGTTGTTAGCACCACCTGGAAATCTGGAGTGACTTGTGTTCTAGCCGGAGTCCTCTTGGTAGATTGCCAAGGGGGTGTGCGTCATTGACCCCATTTTAGCAAGGGGGAAACTGAGGCACGCAGCAGGGAACAGACTCGCCCGAGCAGGCCAGTGCTAGAAACAACACCTCCTGCATCCCGGCCCAGCCCGCTAGCCACTCATCTGCCACATGAACCAAATGGCTCAGAATAAGCTGCAGAAAACCCAGCAGTCAGGAGAAAACTAGCCCCCAGCCAGGACAGGTCTCCTTGCCAGGATGGGTTCAGAGCTCAGCCCAGGCCCGGAAGCAGGGGATGTTACAGGCCAGGGGGACATCTTGGCTGGCTTGGCCTTTGCAATATTTCCTGTTCTGGCTCCGGATTCCCTTGTGACCCACACAGAGCTCCAGGCCTCGGCCGCCCCTGCTCCGCTCGTACGGCGCGACTAGGAACAGACACGCTCGGGGGCCAGAGATTCAGACCAGCCTGGAGCTGTGCAGGTGGGAGGGCAGAGCGAAGGCACTGACAGACCCCGGAACGGGGCAGCTGAGTGGCTTTTGTCCCTCTCTGTTTCTAGGATTATTGATGGAGCCACCTGTCCTCCGTCTGCATGGCCAGGGCGAAATCGACGCGCTCCGACGGTGACCAAAGCAAACCCAGTTTTCGGGACTGGTGGTGGCCTGGAGGGTCCCAGAGGTGGTAGAGTCTGGGGCTGCCACCGCCTGTGCGAGAGGCTGTCTCCGGCGTGGACCCCTCCGAGGCCTGGGGTCCTAGCTCAGATGCACAGGCCGTGCAGGACTGGCCCCTCACAGACACAGACCGGGAAGGTCTCAGAGAGGCCGCCGTGTTAGTCTGCAATTTTCAAAACAACGAGCAGTCCCGGTCACCTTAGGGTCGTCTATGCAGAAATGTTCTTTGGAAATAATGTCGACACGCTGTCGAGCGTAGGAGGTCTTGCTCCGACGCCTGTAACCCTCATAGCACGAGGAGGACGGGAGGCTGGAGGAAGAGGGCTCTGTTTCGAAATAAGTGCTGAGCAGATGCTCCCAATTTTGAAAGAAGCTTTGCAAATTGACGTAGGTCAGTTTGTGAAGCTTCTTCCAAGTTAAGCCCAGCTGTGTAGACACACCCTCAGGAGACGTCTACACTGGGCCTATTTCGAAGGAAGCTGTTCCGGAATAGTTCTGAAATAGCTTGTTTTGCAATAGCGCGTCTACGCTGCAGGGAAGCCTCCAAAGGAGCCCGAGGCCGGCTCCCCGAACGTAGACGCGCTCTCTCGATTGAAAGCCACTGGGGAGGGGCTATTTTGAAATAGCAGCAGGGAGCGTCCACACTCGCCTTATTTCGAAACAGCTATTTTGGAAGCGGCGTGATTCCTCGCGGAATGAGGTTTGCAGATTTCGGACGAAGCCGTCCTATTTTCGAATTTATTTGGGAATAGTGGAATGGCTGCGCAGACGCTCGCACTGTTAGTCTGCAATAACGCTGTTCTCCTGAAGAAACGGTGCAGTGTAGACACACCCTTCGAGACTAACGAAAACAGGGAGAGCACCCTGAGCTCCCGGGGGTGAAGCCGCTTCCTCAGCCGAGCTGGAGTGGAGTGAACAGAACCCAAGACACAGACGGGCCATCTGACAGGCGCAGCTGCTGCTCTCTGGGTTCTCTCCCCTCCAGCCCCGCTCCTCCAAGGAAGTGGGTTTTACCCACGGAAGCGCATGACCCTGAATAGTTGTGTTAGAGCCACAGGGCCACTTCCTATCCCTGTGGAGACGGATCAACGCGCTTCCAGCGCGGATCGGGTGACTCCGGGAGCAGAGCGTCCACGGGGGAGCCACGGCGGAGTGGCCCATTTCCCAACGGCTAGTCCAGTTGGGTCCCTGTCGGAACAAAGAATCAGGCCCCTCATGACAAGCGGGAGCAGAGACTCCCAAGCCCCTTCCACCGCCCTCCCCTTGCCTCTTGCCCACCAGGGGCTGCTCTGGGCCAGCCAGGAGCCACAGCTGAGCAAGCCGTTCCGGGGGCGGTTTCCCTAGAGGAGCGCGTCGTGCGCGGGTCTGTCCCCAGTGGCGGGCAGATCCCCCCGGCAGCCAAGTCCCCTCCTGGCTCCACTAACTTGGCAGAGCACTGGCCCCAAGGCCCCCCCGCCCGGCCAGGCCCCGGGACTTGGAAGTCGCTGATGGAGCATTAGCCGCCAATTAAATTCAAGTGTGAAAACATTGCAAGGAACAGGGTGTGTGGGCGGGCGGGTGTCTCTATGGGTGTCTGTGTGTGTGTGTCTCTATGTGTATGTCTGTGAGTCTGTGTGTGTCTCTGTGTGTGTGTCTGTGAGTCTGTGTGTGTCTGTGTGTGTGTCTGTGTGTGTCTCTGTGTGTGTGTCTGTGAGTGTGTGTGTGTCTCTGTGTGTGTGTGTGATACATATCACACATGCAGGGCTGTCAGTGTGTTACCGCCCACACAAAGCCAGCGCTGTATCACCCCCAGTACATTCTATGCATGTGGCTGCACATCCACACACACTGTTCTCCGTGTGCACCAGCCCCTGCCCTCCCCAGTCTCCATTCCCTCGGGCAGGGGCCCACTCAGGAGCCAGGGGAGGGGGAGGACCAGAGCACCAGGGTTTCTAGCCAGCGGTTCCGGCCTTCGCGGGGGTGTCCATCAGACCTCGCACCTCCGAAGTCAGGGCAGAGACCCCGGCCAACGACCTGGCCCTGCGGCTCTAAAGCCCCAACCCTGGCGTGAAGGGAAACCCCTTGAGCCCTGACACCTTGGGGCTCCGTGTGCCCCCTCCCCAGGGCGTGGGGACCTGCCCGGGGAGCACAGCGGAATCTCGCCTCCGTCCCGCCCCACTGGCCGCGCGCCCACCCGGCGTCCCTGAGCAGCTGGCGCGGGATCATGGAGAGGCCACGAGCCCCTTAGCGAGGGGAGAAGGTGGCTCCCCACAGAAAAAGCCACGTGCCCGGGATCCCCACTTCGCCCGGCCCCACGGCAGAAGGGACGTGGCGGCAGGGGAGGGTCTGGCGCAGGGCAATGAAAAACGAGCACGTGGCCGGGAGAGGCTGAGGGATCGGGGCTTGTTCAGTCGGCGGAAGGGGAGAGCGAGGGGGGATTTGCCAGCAGCCGGCAGCTCCCTGCGGGAGGTTCCAGAGAGGCTGGCGAGAGGCTGATCGCAGGGCGGCAGATGGCAGAACCCGGAGCAACGGGCTCAGGTTGCAGCGGGGGAGGCCTGGGATGGATTAGGACAAGGATGTTCCTGGGCGGGTGGGGAAGCGCTGGGATGGGGGGGGGGATCTCCATCCCTAGGGGTGTTTCAGTCCTGGCTGGGCTGATGGAGCCAGGGCTGGTCCTGCTTTGGGTGGGGGGCTGGACTCGGGGGCTCTGCCCCCCTCGGAGTCCATGAGAGATCCAGGACCAGCTTTTGCCCTGGCCCAATTGGGCCCCGCTGCGGCGGCTGCCTGATGTCGCACGGTGTCCAGCGCCCGGGTTACACCTGTGGGGCGCAGCGAGCTGACCCGCGTGGAGCCCCGCTGGGGGAGGGTTACACCTGTGGGGCGCAGCGAGCTGACCCGCGTGGAGCCCCGCTGGGGGAGGGTTACACCTATGGGGCACAGCGAGCTGACCCGCGTGGAGCCCCGCTGGGGGAGGGTTACACCTGTGGGGCGCAGCGAGCTGACCCGCGTGGAGCCCCGCTGGGGGAGGGTTACACCTGTGGGGCGCAGCGAGCTGACCCGCGTGGAGCCCCGCTGGGGGAGGGTTACACCTGTGGGGCGCAGCGAGCTGACCCGCGTGGAGCCCCGCTGGGGGAGGGTTACACCTGTGGGGCGCAGCGAGCTGACCCGCGTGGAGCCCCGCTGGGGGAGGGTTACACCTGTGGGGCGCAGCGAGCTGACCCGCGTGGAGCCCCGCTGGGGGAGGGTCCCGCGGCCCCGTGGCATGGTGCCCAGTTGCACCCGGCCTCCCAGTTCCTGCCTCTTGTGTGCTGGGGCCACCGCTGGCAGCTTCCATCATTCCCCTAGCAACCAGCTCTCGCCTGCGTGGCCGTGGGACAGGCCCCCCACACGCCAAGCTGGGGGCCGTGGCGACTGCGGGGGGCCCCGTCTCTGCACGAGGGGCGTGAGCCCTGTGGCCCCAGCCGCCCAGGCGGAGCTCGGCTGTGAACGCTCAAGGGGAGACCGGGGGGCTGAGGACAGGAGCCCTCGCAAGCCGGGCTGGGTGGGGGTGGGGGTGGGGGGGCTGCTTTCCACTGAGGCATCAGGTGCAAATCCGGGGGCCTTGGGCGGCGCTTGGGCCAGTTATCAGACCTGGCCCCTGCCAGGAGAAACCCCCGGGGGGGGGGGGCACGCAAGGGACCTGGGAACGTGACACCCCAGGGCACAAGGCAGCGGGCACATGGGGCAGCCCCCCACGCGGGGAAGTTTCCACCCAATGCACAAGGAGCAGCCCCCCCACCAATATAAGAGAGAGCTCCCCCCCCACAAGGGGCAGCCCCCCCACCAATATAAGAGAGAGCTTCCCCCCCACAAGGGGCAGCCCCCCCCACCAATATAAGAGAGAGCTTCCCCCCACAAGGAGCAGCCCCCCCCACCAATATAAGAGAGAGCTCCCCCCCCACAAGGGGCAGCCCCCCACCAATATAAGAGAGAGCTCCCCCCCCACAAGGAGCAGCCCCCCCACCAATATAAGAGAGAGCTTCCCCCCCCACAAGGGGCAGCCCCCCCCACCAATATAAGAGAGAGCTTCCCCCCACAAGGAGCAGCCCCCCCCACCAATATAAGAGAGAGCTCCCCCCCCACAAGGGGCAGCCCCCCACCAATATAAGAGAGAGCTCCCCCCCCACAAGGAGCAGCCCCCCCACCAATATAAGAGAGAGCTCCCCCCCCACAAGGAGCAGCCCCCCCACCAATATAAGAGAGAGCTCCCCCCCCACAAGGAGCAGCCCCCCCACCAATATAAGAGAGAGCTCCCCCCCCACAAGGAGCAGCCCCCCCACCAATATAAGAGAGAGCTCCCCCCCCACAAGGAGCAGCCCCCCCACCAATATAAGAGAGAGCTTCCCCCCCACAAGGGGCAGCCCCCCCACCAATATAAGAGAGAGCTCCCCCCCCACAAGGGGCAGCCCCCCCCACCAATATAAGAGAGAGCTCCCCCCCCCACAAGGAGCAGCCCCCCCACCAATATAAGAGAGAGCTTCCCCCCCACAAGGGGCAGCCCCCCCACCAATATAAGAGAGAGCTCCCCCCCCACAAGGGGCAGCCCCCCCCACCAATATAAGAGAAAGCTTCCCCCCCACAAGGGGCAGCCCCCCCACCAATATAAGAGAGAGCTTCCCCCCCACAAGGGGCAGCCCCCCCACCAATATAAGAGAGAGCTCCCCCCCCACAAGGGGCAGCCCCCCACCAATATAAGAGAGAGCTCCCCCCCCACAAGGGGCAGCCCCCCCCACAACACAAAATGGGCAGCCCCCCCAATCACACAGGGAGCAGCTCCCCCCAACCACACACGGGGCAGCTCCCCCCAACCACACACGGGGCAGCCCCCCCCCACACGGGGCAGCTCCCGGACACCTGCCGCCCCCAGGCCCCCCCGCTCCTACCTGGCGTCGGCGCCTCTCGCCTCGGCGGCTGCAGCGCGAGAAGCAGCGACGGGGGGGGGGCTGCGTGCGCGGGGGGAGCCGCCCCAGCCCGGCGCGTGCAGAGAAACCCCCGGGCCCCCCCCAGCCCGGGCCCGCCCCGCGGGAGGGGCGGGGCGCGGGGCGGGCCCTGGGCAGGGGCGGGGGGCGAGCGGCGGGGGGGGCGGGGCCCGGGGGGCAGAAGGGGGCGGGGCTCAGCATCGGGGAGCTCCCAGGTCTGGGGGGAGGCGGCGGGGAGGAGACGCAGCGCTCCCCTGCGTTCAGCACCTCGCGTGCAGGACAGCTCCCCCCCCAGCTCCCAGCCCCCCTCCCCCGGACAGCTCCCAGCCCTCCCCACGGGCAGCTCCCCCTCACCTGGACAGCTCCCAGCCCCCCCCCACGGGCAGCTCCCCCCCCCCCCCCTGGACAGCTCCCAGCCCTCCCCACGGGCAGCTCCCCCCTCCCCCCGGACAGCTCCCAGCCCCCCCACGGGCAGCTCCCCCCTCACCTGGACAGCTCCCAGCCCCCCCCCCCACGGGCAGCTTCCCCCCCCTCCCCCTGGACAGCTCCCAGCCCCTCCCCACGGGCAGCTCCCCCTCCCCCCCCGGACAGCTCCCAGCCCTCCCCACGGGCAGCTCCCCCTCACCTGGACAGCTCCCAGCCCCCCCCACGGGCAGCTCCCCCCTCACCTGGACAGCTCCCAGCCCCCCCCCCCCACGGACAGCTTCCCCCCCCTCCCCCGGACAGCTCCCAGCCCCCCTCCCCCCACGAGCAGCTCCCCCCCCGGACAGCTCCCAGCTCCCAGCCCCCCCCCCACGGGCAGCTTCCCCCCCCCCCTCCCCCTGGACAGCTCCCAGCCCTCCCCCCCACGGGCAGCTCCCCCCCTCCCCCCGGACAGCTCCCAGCCCTCCCCACGAGCAGCTCCCCCCCCCCAGCTCCCAGCTCCCAGCCCCCCCCCCACGGGCAGCTTCCCCCCCCCCCCCCTGGACAGCTCCCAGCCCTCCCCACGGGCAGCTCCCCCAGCTCCCCCCCCCCCCCGGACAGCTCCCAGCCCTCCCCACGAGCAGCCCCCCCCCCCGGACAGCTCCCAGCCCCCCCCCACGGGCAGCTACCCCCGCCCGGACAGCTCCCAGCCCCCCCCCCACAGGCAGCTACCCCCCGCCCGGACAGCTCCCAGCCCCCCCCCCCACAGGCAGCTACCCCCCCGCCCGGACAGCTCCCAGCCCCCCCCACAGGCAGCTACCCCCCCCCACCTGGACAGCGGGGGAGCTCCCAGCTCCCCCCACCAAGGCAGCTCCCAGCCCCCCCCATGGTCAACTCCCCCCCCCAGCCCCCTCCCCAGCCCAGACAGCTCCCAAGGCCCCCCACCTGGACAGCTCCCCCCCATGGGCAGCTCCCAGCTCCCCCCCACCAAGGCAACTCCCCCCCTCCCCAGCCCAGACAGCTCCCCTCCCAGACGGGCAGCTCCCAACCCCCCCCCCACCAGGGCAGCTCCCCCCCCATCCCAGCCTAGACAGCTCCCAGCCCCCCTCCCCAGCCTTGACAGCCCCTGCAGCCACACAGGGCAGCTCCGGGCCTGGCACTCCCAGCCACACCACCACCCCCGGCAGAAGTCTGGCCCGGTCCCTGGCCGGGCCGCAAGCAGGAGGGAAGCCCGGCTCCCCCTCCCGGGGCTGACCCCAGGGGCAGGGCGCCCAGTGCCAGGCAGCCGGGGCTGGGAGCAGAAGGGGCCAGGCTCACCCCTTTGCCCTGCGGCCCAGCTGGCGTCGGGCCGGCCGGGGAACAAGGCAGCCCCTGGCTGAGCGCAAACAGGCACAGGGAGGGCTGGGGGCCTGACCCATGGGGGGGGGGGAAGAGGGACTTGCCCTAGACCCAGCTCGCCAGGCCAGTGCTCTACTCACTAGGCCACACTGCTTCGCGCCCCATGTGGTTCAGGGCCGGGCCGAGGGGCCCACGCCCCGTTGCTTGTGTCCTGCCGGGACTGGGGCGCTGCTGCTCTCTCCAGAGGCAATTCCTGGGGAAAATGCTCCAGCCCCCCCCCCCATTCCCTTTGGCTTCCCTGCCACTCCCTGCCCCCCCTGGGGGAATATTCCAGGCGCCCAGAGTGGATCGGTTCCGGGCCCTGCCTGTGTGGGACCGGGGGGGGGGGGGGGGGGGGCTGGAGCCACTGGCTCTGAGCAAACCGGGCATTGATTGTGCTCCGGGGCGATCGAGACACCGGCCAGGCCGCCTGGGCCAAGGGCCTGAGTCCATGTGACTGTAGGAACCGGGGGAGAGAAGTTCCCTGCGAACCACCCTGCTTGATTTATTTTTAGCGCAGCTTTCTGCACCGGCGCCGGGCTGCCTTGGGGAGAGAACCAAGCTCCCGCCCCGCTCGCTAAGGGCAGCTGCCCTTCCCCCGCCAGATGCACCACCAAACTCTTCCGGCTGGGGGGGGGAGGGGGGGGATGATTCTGTGCTAGAAGAGTCGCCGACCAAGAGCAACCTCATCCGCATTCGCTAGCTCAGGCCAGGCCTGTGCCCAGAGCGAGAGCGGGGCCTGGCACTCGCAGTCTAGCTCCAGGGGAGAAGCAAGGAGGGGGAACTGATCCTGTTTCACAGATGGGAAAACTGAGGCCCAGAGGGGCTAAATGGCTGATCGGGCTCACACAGGGCATCCATCTCAAGCCAAGGGCGGCGCCGCTGTGGGCAAGCGGAGGTGGATAAACACCCTTGCAGGGGTTTAGCGATTCATTATTGGTGGTTTCCGAACCCTGGCTCCTAGGCCACTGCCAGGCCCCGAAAAGAGGCGAGTCCGCCCTCAGCCAGGCAGCGTTCAAACAGCGCCCGCCCCCCCAGGAACGACGGGGGCACTGAAAGGCCCCCCGGCCCGGCTGCAGCCCTCGCTCCACAGCAGGAGCTGGACACGGAGCGGTGCAGGGCGCTCGGGGAAATCCAGCCGCGCGTTCAGACTGAGCCCTTGTGCCAGCTTGGGGGCCAGGTTCTGCGTGCGAGGGAGCCCCGGGGCATCGGCGCACGCTGCACAAAGCTCCCACGGGCCCCGGCGGCTGGCTGGCGCTGGCCGGGGTACCGCCGGTTCCTCTGCCGGGGCAGCCTGCCGATCACACCAGCTGTGGAGACCACGCGCCGGGGATCAGAGCAGAGGGCAGCCCAGGCCAGAACTCACGTTTCACCCTTTATTTGTACGACACGGCGCCTCCGCGGGCAGCAGACACGCGCGGGAGCAGACAGGCCCCCCAAGCCAGGCCGAGGCACCGCGAGGGGCCATGTGCCCCCAAGGCAAATGGGAACCCCCCGCCCCCCACGCTCGCTGGGCAGAGGGGCACTAAGGTAAACGTCCGTCCGAGGCAGCTGGGCCCTTGGTGTCAAACCTGCCCCCTGGCGCCGAGCGGGTGGAGGGGCTGGCGCAGCGCTCGGCCCTCCGGCACCAGCACACGTCGCATGGAACCAGCACGGCTTCCCGGCCGGCTGCTCCTCTCTTCCGGCTGAGCGGGGGAGAAGGTCCATTGGGGCCAGATCCTCCGTCCTGCCCTGATCTCCCCCTGAACTGATCAATGCGCCACGGGCACCGGAGAGCCAGCCCTTCCCAGGCCCTGCGGAGGGAAGGAGCCCAGAACGAGACTGGCCAGAAATGCCTGTGGCGAGGGGAGGGCCTGCCCAGCTACTCCTCTGCCACCTCCCCGGCCGTGCTAGCGTCCGGCAGCCGCTGGGGGACAGGGCTGCGGCTCGCCCGCCGGGCCACCTCCTGCCGAAGCCTCTCCAGCAGGCACTGGGCCGTCTGCGTCAGGCTGTGCTGTGGGGGAGGAGAGGAGATTTCACCCCAAAGATCGCAAAGAACTAAAGCCACAAACACAAAGATCAATTCACCTCCCCCGGCCACAAGCCACCTCTGGGGGGGACGCAGCAGCTGTGCACACAGGGAGGGCTCCCCCCCCGGCCACGCAGCCACCTCTGGGGTGGGACGCAGCAGCTGTGCACACAGGGAGGGCTCCCCCCCCGGCCACGCAGCCACCTCTGGGGTGGGACGCAGCAGCTGTGCACACAGGGAGGGCTCCCTGCCCCGGCCACGCAGCCACCTCTGGGGTGGGACGCAGCAGCTGTGCACACAGGGAGGGCTCCCTGCCCCGGCCACGAGCCACCTCTGGGGTGGGACGCAGCAGCTGTGCACACAGGGAGGGCTCCCCCCCCGGCCACGCAGCCACCTCTGGGGGGGGACGCAGCAGCTGTGCACACAGGGAGGGCTCCCTGCCCCGGCCACGAGCCACCTCTGGGGGGGGACGCAGCAGCTGTGCACACAGGGAGGGCTCCCTCCCCCGGCCACGCAGCCACCTCTGGGGGGGGACGCAGCAGCTGTGCACACAGGGAGGGCTCCCCCCCCGGCCACGCAGCCACCTCTGGGGGGGGACGCAGCAGCTGTGCACACAGGGAGGGCTCCCTGCCCCGGCCACGAGCCACCTCTGGGGGGGGACGCAGCAGCTGTGCACACAGGGAGGGCTCCCTGCCCCGGCCACGCAGCCACCTCTGGGGGGGGGGACGCAGCAGCTGTGCACACAGGGAGGGCTCCCTGCCCCGGCCACGCAGCCACCACTGGGGTGGGACGCAGCAGCTGTGCACACAGGGACGGCTCCCTCCCCCGGCCACGCAGCCACCTCTGGGGGGGGCCCCGGGGGGGGGACGCAGCAGCTGTGCACACAGGGAGGGCTCCCTGCCCCGGCCACGCAGCCACCACTGGGGTGGGACGCAGCAGCTGTGCACACAGGGACGGCTCCCTCCCCCGGCCACGCAGCCACCTCTGGGGTGGGACGCAGCAGCTGTGCACACAGGGACGGCTCCCGGCCCCGGCCACGCAGCCACCTCTGGGGGGGGGACGCAGCAGCTGTGCACACAGGGACGGCTCCCTCCCCCGGCCACGCAGCCACCTCTGGGGGGGACGCAGCAGCTGTGCACACAGGGAGGGCTCCCTGCCCTGGCCACGCAGCCACCACTGGGGTGGGACGCAGCAGCTGTCTCATGAGGACAGCAATCCCTCGCCCAGCTAGGCCAGGAAGCGAAGCAGGGTTTGCAGCCAGGCAGGCCGCGGGGGCTGGCGCCGGAGCCCATGGAGAGCCGCGGGGGCTGGCGCCGGAGCCCATGGAGAGCCGCGGGGGCTGGCGCCGGAGCCCATGGAGAGCCGCGGGGGCTGGCGCCGGAGCCCATGGAGAGCTGCGGGGGCTGGCGCCGGAGCCCATGGAGAGCCGCGGGGGCTGGCGCCGGAGCCCATGGAGAGCCGCGGGGCCACTCACCTGCAGAACATGCAGCCCCTTCAGACACACCACGGCCAGCTCGCAGAGCCCGTCGCCGGTCAGGTCCACGTACTCCATGGACAGCAGGGGGCTGGGGAAACTCCGCCTCCAGAGCAGCTGGAACCCCCCCGCCGAGGCTTCGCCAGCACCCGGGGCTCCCGCCTCCTCGTACTTGTAGCACAGCAGCTCCTGCAGCGGGGAGGGGGGGGGGGGATGCTGGGAGCAGGCAGACAGAGGGGCCGGGCCAGGCTGCAGAGGGCGGCATAGCCAGCGGGGGGGGGGGTAACTGTGTTCGGTAACTTCCCCCTCTGGCCCCCGAGCCATCCCTGAGCCAGGGGCCCGGATCCGGGCACACGGCAGCGGGGGGGCCGGCTCGCGGGGGCCCCTGCCTACCTGCCCGTAGGTGCCCAGGAGGATCTCAGGCGCGCCGTCGAAGTCCACGTCGGTCACCAGGGCGCAGAGCACGCTGTCATACTGGTCGCTGCACGGCAGGATGAGCTGGTCGGCCAGTCCCTGGCTCAGGACGTCCCTGGGGCCGGAGGGGGAAGTTACCCGACACAGGCCGGGCTCTGCCCAGGCGAGGCCGAGGGAGGCTCCCCGGGGAGGAGGCTGGCTGGGTGTCAACGCGGTCGGAGGAACGTTCCGCTCCCGGCCACAGCCCCTTCGCCAGCGGAAGCTGAGGGGTGCAGGGGCCGTGCGCTCCCCTGGAGGGGCCCTGCCGGGCCAGGCTGTGGCGAGCTGGTCAGCGCCTGAGCCCTTGGCCCCCCGCCCGGAGAGGGTCCCACTGCGAGAGCCCCCAGCCCCGGCACTGACCTGTACACCACCGACAGCTCCAGGGTGCTGGTGACAAGGACGCTGTAGCCCTGCTCGCCGGCAGGCCCTGGGGGAGCAGACACAGCAGCCGTGACGTGGAGACCCCCCAGCCATGGCAGAGCTCGGGGCTGGCTCCCCCCACGCCCCGGCTGCCGCCCTGCAGCCCACTCCACGCGGGCCCCTCGGGGCCCAAGGCGCAGGGCATGGAGCCGCGCCCGTTAGCTCCCCCTCAGGCAGCCTCCAGACGTGTGACGGGTGCGAGGGAGGGGCTGTGTGGGGGGGACATGCCCCAGTCGGTTTGTGCCCCGCGCCACGAGGGCACCGCACATCCCGCCCCCAGCGAGTCCCACGCCAGCCTGCGCCATCCCTCCCGCCCCCAGCGCCTCTCCCTTACCGCTCGGAGCAGGGGGCCCCTCCAGGCAGGACGGGAGCCGGAAGACCAGGACCCTGGAGATGGGGCCGTCCTGCTGGATGCTCCAGGTCTGCAGCACCTCTGCGAGGGAGCAGACGGGGCTCAGGGCCAGGCGGGCGGAGCAAAGGCCCGGCCCACATGGCGGCTGGGCGGGAGTGTGGGGACAGGCCTAGCTCGGACCCATTCCCGGATCTGCAATCGAGAGCCGAACGGGCCCCGGCTCCCAACTCTCCAAGGCCCCGTGGGGCCACGACGTGCGGCAGGCCGGAGCCGGGGCAGACCCACGCCTGGGCCGTGGAAACGCCACCCAGCAGAGACCTGGTCGGCTGAGAGCAGGGCAGGGTCAACCCAGTGCCTCCACTCCCCCACCCCCAGCCTGCTGTCCCCCAGCCGCGCGGAGCCTCGCTTCGGCCGAGTCCCCTGCAGCCCCAGCGTCCGCCTCGGAGGGGAGGGGCTCTCAGCGGCCCAGGCAGGTGCAGCGCGGGGGGCTCAGCCTAGCCCCATGGGGCGGGGGCACCGGCTCGGCCCAGCCGATCCCAGGTCCGAGTCCCGGCCCGGTCCCTGCCCTGCGTGGCCTTGGAGGGGCAGCCCCGGCTCACCTCTGCTGGCCTGATCCACCTGGGCCACGCGCAGGTCACCGCTCTGGCACCCGAAGGCCGTGAGGCGCCGGCCGGAGCCGGGCATGTTGCAGATGTCCAGCCAGAGCACACTGCGGGGACAGGAGACGCGGGCTGGGTGCCTGGTGGGGGGAGGGGAGCAGGGAAAGGAGGCAGGAGGCGCAGGGACGGGAGCAGAGTCCCCGGGGTGCCCGACCGCCCTTCCCAGGGGCTGAGGGGGGAAGGAGGCCCCAGGTAGGCCCGGCGTGGGATGCTGGGGAGAGGCCAGGCACTGGAGCAAACAGCTGTCTGGACTCCCGCAGGGCATTGATGGGGGCCTGACCCCGTTTGGGATAATGAGCCCCTCCCCCCCCTGCTGCTCCGCCCCTGTACTGCCCCCCCCACACTGCTGATTCACCCCAGCACCGCCCCTCCCCCGCACTGCCCTTCTCCCCAGGGGACATGTCGCTAACAAACCGTTTCTCCTACTTGCTGGGCAGGTCCTGCAGCTCCGGGAAGAGGTTCTGCACCGGCTGCTCCTCGAACTGGTGCAAGCCTTCGTTCTGCCCGGGGGAGGCGGGCATGTTAGCGCGGGAGCTGGACCAGGCCCAGCTCGGAGACACTGGGCCAGTCCCAGTTATTCCCGTTGACACCAGTGGAGCTACGGGTGGAACCGGCCCCAGCGTGTCTTTGAGGCAGCGTGGCCTAGTGGTTGGAACAGTCTAAGGAGACCCGGGATCTATTCTTGGCCCTGCCACCGGCCTGCTGGGTGACCAGGGCAGGTCATTTCTCCTGCCCTGTGCCTCAGTTTCCCCATCTCGAGAGGTGTGACGAGACTTGCCCGTGTGCAGTGCCGGGAGAGCGGCAGCGCTCGCATTCCCACCGTGCACTGGGAGCTCTCCGGGCGCTGCAGGGCTCTTGGCGTGAGAAGCAATGAAGGGCCCCGGCGGATTCTCCTGCGAAGAGCTTGGTGCTAGCTCAGCAAACGCGGGGCTGGGGGCAGAGGGACGGAGGGGCAGGCAGGGCAGCACAGCCCCCCACTGCCCGTCCCACGGGATGGCTGGGGAAGCGCCGGCGACCTCCCCGGTGGGGGCTCCATTGCACACCAGGGCACGATGCTGCCGACTCCCCCCGAGGCGGCTGCACGTCGGCCCTGCGCAAGGGACCCTCCCGCGGCGCTGCGTTGGCACGGGGCCCCGGCGCCCTCACCTCTTTGTACAGGTGGATGCAGGGGTCGTTCCCACTCAGCAGGAAGACGGTCTCCGGCTGGTTTCCGGCGTGGACCCTGCAAGAGCAGAACGGGAGCACAGTGAGCCGGGCGGGGCCGTTCCACGAGGTGCCGCGGCGGGAAGAAGCAGCGTGGCTGCGGAGGGACCCCCGAGGGCCGGATTAGTCTGGAACGGCGCTGAGCGTGTCACAATCCCGCGCGCAGTCCCCGCCCCCCGCCACGCAGCCGCCTGCGGCGAGGGACACGGCAGCTCTTTGCCAACGGAGGCGAGACCAGGCGGAGACATGAAGTTGCCAGGGGGTTTAAGGAAAGCGGAGCCGTTTCCCTGGGTGGAACGGGAGCCGGGGCCCACCGGGGGCTGGTGCGCCTAACTGGAGAAAACTGAAAGGGCGCGAACAGTCCTGGCACAGGACTACACCGAAAAGCTTAAGCTGCTGCAAGCTGCTTTGCAAGCGGCTGCATCTCCGTTTGCCTCCCGCCGACAGACACCCTGTGCTGGTGATGCCGTCGTGAAAGCCGACCCGACGCAGGGGGAGCGGAGACACTATGCCCCTCTCACTTTTGCCATCCCTGTGTGGAATAAATGTTGTGCTGTGCACCGAGGCATGTGCACAACCAGGAGGAATACATGCCGGCACTCTGCTAATCAGCTGGGTGGCATTTCAATCTCCTGGGTGGCCGCCCAAGCAGCCAGCTTACAGGAAACACGACTGTTCTCCCAAACTGCTCTGTTCCCTGCTCAGTGACCGCTCTGTCACCACTATCAATGCCAAGGGCCATGGAGACTGGAAGCCCCCTCAGGCGGTTCTGAAACGTCTTTCCCAGATCACCCCCGTGGCAGTGCCCAACGGCCCCACCGACCCCGCCCGCTGGACACGCCTGGTCTCCGAACGCTGCACTGGCAAACCCCTCGGTCTTCAACGTCCGTTTTACTGCTACTGTTTAACGCCGGGAGGGGCTGGGTGGTCGTGGCACGCGGCGCGGGTTTGCTCGCGGGCGGCCAGGTGCGAGTGTGGGCGAGCAGTGTACGTACTCGGCATGGTAGAGCTGGAATGGGGTAAACTGCAGCTCCAGGTTCAGGCAGCTTTCTGGAGGGGAAGAGCAGAGACAGGTGAGCAGGTAATTTGCACCCACAGTCGGTGGGGAATTCGAACACCACGAGCCCACAAATCGCACCGCTGGCTCTCAGCGAGTTAGGGGTCCGCTCTGTAGCTTGGCGTCTCTAACTGAGGCTTTGACCCCACCTCCAAGGGAGGCAGTCGGGATCCAGGAGAGCGGCACTCGCGTCCCACCACTGGCACCGGCTCGCTTTGTGAGCCTGGCATGGCACACGTCAGTCTCCAAGCCAGGAGCGCCAGGTCGCCAGTGAAGGCAACAGCCAGTTTTCTGTTTCAAAGGGCCTCTGAAAGCTGCCGGGCAAACTCAGATTGCCTCCGAATGGGGTGCACCTCATGGGGGCGCAGGGTAGGGTCTAGTGACCATACTGGGGATGAGACAAAGGGGTTCCTAAGATACAGACACCCTCTCTCCCCACCCCCAAAACTGCTTTTCTGAAGGGCACAGATTTACCAGGATTTTCACACAGTGGCAGGAAGGGCCCTACCAAGTTCAGTCTATTTTGGTCAACTTCATGGTCACAGGATTTAAAAAATTGTGTATGTCATGATTTCAGCTCTTTAAATCTGAAATTTCACAGCCCTGCCATTGCAGGGATCCTATCCAAAGAGGATTTGGGGAGGGGAGGACACAGGGGTTACTGTAGGGGGGTTGCGGCGCTGCTATCCTTACTGCTGTGCTCCTGCAGAAGCCAGCAGCAGTGCAGAAGTAAGAGTGACAATATCACCCCATGTCCCCTTTAATCCATGCAGCTGTCTGTGGAGCTGGGCCCTCGGCCAGCAGCTGCCGCTCTCCGGAACTTTGTGACAACAATGTCATTAGCCAGGACTCCAGGGATCACAGCCCGAGCTCTAGGGAAAGCGCCAGGGGTCCTTCTGCAACCCGTAATGGGCCAGATCTCAGTTATGGCTTCTCTGAAAGAGGGACCATGGCAGGGGAGAGCACCCACTCGTCAGAGCACAAGCAGCTGAGTCACACCGGAACCTCTCTCCACAGCACCCAGCTTTCTCTAGAGGTCCCCCGGCTAAGTAAAGAGCCAGGCTGAAACGGCTTAGCTTGTGAGATGTGACAAAACCGCAGGCTTTGGGACGGCTGCCGGAGGCCAATTCTATTGCTCTCTGCTGCCATCGACAACAGCGCCAGGGCCGGAGGTCAGAGGTTAGCTCGCTTCCTTACGTGCGATGGAGTCCAGGTTATACTCCGATCCAGGCTCATAGTCACAATAAATGTTCAGAAATGGGCTAGCTTTGTCTCCAGAGTCCTACAGAGAGACAGAGGAGAAGAGGAATCCACCTGATTCTCACCAGACATGTGAGGAAACAGAACCTCTGGGGTTCATTTCAAAGCACAGCACTTTAGACAGGAAAAGTTATCATCCTATTTTTGTAAAGGGACGCTCGGTTCCGGGGAGCAGCAATGGAGATTCAATCCTGCACCTGGACTATTATTTATTGTCTAGGAGCCTGAGTCATGGACCAGGCCCACACAGGGCGAGGCAGAAACAGTCCCCGTCCCTTGGAGCCGACGGTGGAATTATCAGACAAGAGCTGGACGGAGAGACAGAGGGTCCCAAGGGAACGATGCTGGACAGGACCACAGGCAGCTAATCAGGGCCTCAAAGTTATCACTGCCCTGGAATGGTTCCGTGGCCTGTGGAACATTCAGCCCTTTCCACCGGCTGCGCACGACAACGTCGGAATCATTACTTCCTTGTACCAGTGGCACAGAGCAGGTCTCAGCCATTGGCACGCCGACTGTCTCAGCGAAGAAGCCTAAGAACTTGAGCTGAGTTTCTTCATAGGAGCCTAAGGGACTTAGGCACCCAAATTCTATTGAAACTTAGTGGCAATTGGGCATCTAAGTCATTAAACCTCTTTGGGTCTCCACTGCCGACCTGTATAAGGACAACAGCATGGACTAACTGACTAATCAAATAGTGGATAGAACTGTGAGGTATTCAGACATGACAGTAACTGGGGTCACATATGGTAACTAGATCAAACAACTGGGCTCCAAGTTCAACAGATTAGATCTTCACTCAGGACACATGGCAGAACTGGACACACAGAGCAGAATCTGCCCTGCAGCTGACTGGGTCACTGCTAGTTACTCCCTCTCAGATGTTACTACAGCCCCTTCCACAGAGCTACATGCATTTTTTAAATGACAACAAATGCCATCTGCTGAAGGAAGTGGAGGCAGGAAAGCAAAAGCACATACCTTAATGAAAGTTATTCCCACCACAAGACCCCTTTTTGGGGGCGACTTGCTGAAAGTATCAATCGAGACAATTTCAGCATCAACTGCCAAGAAAAAAATAAATCATGTAAGAACTGGTTATTATTATTCACACTGGAGATCAGGTCTCACGGTGCTAGCGTTGCACACGCACAGACTAACAGAACAGCCTTGCAGAGTTTACAATTTTAGATTAACAGTTTAGATTTTTGCCAAAGATCACAAAGTTGAATGTAATAGCAATAAACTTTACACAATACTGGACTCCTGTTTGCAGGCCTTATACAAACACAGGGTATTTTCCCATAACCTCTCACGTGCCTTTAAAAACAACGGCTACAGTGCATCAGAGGGTCTCAAACCACTTTACAAACGCAGTCCCGTTACCCTCCCTGAGCCACAGGCAGCAGGCCAGACAAAGAATCAGCAGGAGGGCTGGGAGGAGAATCCAGGAGTCCCCGTTCTAACCTCTAGGCCCCTCCCCATTCCCAAACCCAGGGCTCCTTATTCCCAGCCCCCTGCTTCTATCCCAGCTGTGGTGGCCCCCTGCAGGGCTGCAGAAGAGGCGCACGCCAGGAGGAGCCGCTGAGACCGGTTCCTTCAGCAGCAGGGCCAGGGTAAGAAGGGCCGTAGGGGCCGCAGCCCGTCAAGCTCCAGGCCCGTCCTGTGGGGGGAAGGGAGCTGAGCCACCCTAAGGCCCCTGCCTTGGCCTGGAGCTCCACCCACGCAGCCCCCATTGGCCACGATTCCCAGCCAATGGGGCCGCAGGGGCGGTGCTTGCAGGTGAACATGCAGGGGGTGGGGCGGGGCCAGCTCTTCCCCCTGGATAAGGCCCCGCCCCCCAACCCGCAGCCCCCTCCGCCCAGCCCCATTCTAGGGCCCGCCCCCTAGTCCCCAACCCCCCCCTGCGCCCCTGTGTGCCCCCTGGCCCCTCCCCGTGACCTCTGACCCCAGCGACCCTTCACCCAGGTTGCAGAGAACTGCAGCGCCCTGGCCCCTCCCCCGTGACCTCTGACCCCAGTGACCCTTCACCCAGGTTGCAGAGAACTACAGCTCCCTGGCCCCTCCCCCGTGACCTCTGACCCCAGTGACCCTTCACCCAGGTTGCAGAGAACTGCAGCTCCCTGGCCCCGCCCCCCGTGACCCCTGACCCCGGATGCAGATGGCCTGCGGGCCCACCCCGTGACCCCTGACCCCTCACCCGGGATGTAGGTGAACTGCAGCTCCCTGGCCACGGGCCGCAGCTTGGGGCGCAGCGCCTGGTACCGGAAGTGCGTCACCTGCCCCTTGAGCGTGGCCGCCAGCAGCCCGCGCGCGCCCGCCCCGCCCAGCGCCGCCAGCCCGTAGACGTTGCTCTGCGAGGCCAGGCGGCTGCAGCTGTCCTCGCGCAGCGGGCACCCGCGCCGCGCGCCCGCCGCCATCTTCCCGGCAGGCAGCGCGGGCAGCCCCGGGGTCCTCGCGCGCCGCCCGCGACAGCGGCGCGCCCCGTGACGTCACGCGAGAGCGGCGCGCGCGCGGTGACGTCACGGCCCGGCTCCAAAATGGCGCCCCGGGCGGAAGCGGCCGCGTCTGTTCTATGGGGGGGGGGGGTGCCAGCCTGCCCCCCCCACACGGGGCAGAGGCGGGAGGAGTCCGGGCTGCCCCTCACACGCGGGGGGGGGGGGTCTGACGGGAGCGCCCGCACGGCGGGGGGGGGGCACGTCCAGGCTGCAGCCGCGGGGCCCCCCCGCCGGGACTCGCTTTAGAGCAGCCCCCCCCCCCCACAGACTGGGGGGGGCAAGAACAGGCCCTTCCGTGCCAGGGGACATGGCGCTGGGCGCAGCGGGACTCCGCGCTGAGGCAGGGCGGCTGGGCAGGGCCTGGGCTGGCCCCCCCCCCGGCTGTTGGGTGTTCAGCAGCTGCGGTACCCAACCCCCCCCCGGCTGCCAGGGAAAACGTTGTAAGAATTAGCAGCAGCTTTTTCCAGGCCTTTACACTTTAGAGCAGAGCTGGGTTTGTCGCTGCTACGCCTGTTTGAAGATGGGGTCACAGAACAGAAACAGCTGCTGTCTCATCACTGGAACAACTGCAGGAAAAGCCCCATGCAACGTAGAAGGCTCCTTGGACCTTTAAAAACATGGCTGCAGGAGGGGCTGTTCTCAGCCAGGCACCCTGGTCCTGGGCCAGCTTACTCTACCTAACAATCAGCCTGTGCTTGTTTATGTCATGCCAACCAGTCTCCACAGCTGCTTCAGCGTATTCCTGAACCAACCCAGCTCGAGCAACCCTGCCTCTAGAGTCCAAAGAGCTAGGCCTGTTAATGAACAGTTGGAACGCTTTAAGGCAGAATGTGATCCAAGGACAGGAAATACACACACAAGGTGGGCATCAGACCAACAAAAACACCAGATTAGAAAAAAGGTAAAAGCTCAGAGCTGTTAATTCCCATCGAGCAGATGTGCCCATGGATGACTGGACAGGCAGCTGGACTGCTAAAGGGGTGATTCGGCGATGATTCTGCACCCAAGGTGAAAAATATTATCCTCTTAAACAATTCTACAGAGTCTCACTATTTGTAACTGTGAAAGATGCTAATTTTATTCTAAGTAGTGACCATCTGTGGAGGCAGCCACAATTTTTATCTTTATCTCAAGTGATGAATCAAGCTTTGACAGGGAACGAAGCGGTACTGCTAATTTCCAGCCTTACCCCCGAGCCTGTCTTCTTTGTTCCAATGCCAAGACAAAATATTTGTGCTTGAATTTACTGAACTCAGCTGACACATTGCCAGCTCAGCTTGGGCTCTCTGGTGCTGACAGGACTGGATCTAACCAATGCCTCAATAACCAGAGCAGATTTAGAAAGTGATTTTGTTTTGTTTGCTCTGCAGCCAGTGCTCAGAACAGGCTCCTGCTGTAAAGGGACTGCACGGGAACGGGAGAATTCAGTGGCAGCAAGAGGCACTGCTCCAGCATGCCAGGCCACAGGGAAGCATTGTGACTTTAGCTGCAGAGTTATGAAAATCTGCTTTTGCTCATGCAAAGTTTTATTTTTCTTGTGCAATTGGTCACTACACTCAGCAAGAGTCGCTTTCTGATGACATTAAAACATGCAGCAAGACTTCCTGTTTCTTCCAACAAACAATACAGAAGTGGAGATTACTACATGGTAAACCTGGAACTGCCTTGCCCCTCAGACTAGGTTTCAAAATCAAGAGAATGGTCCAGAAATAAAAACCTTTATGGCCACAAGTACTGTATGCACACAATACTGAATGGGAGTTCGGTTCCCTTCCAACCAGGTGCCATGCCCCCCACAGCAGGGGGCCTGCTGCCTCGGCTGGGAAGAGATTAAATTAGAGTCATCAAGGAAGGGTTTGCTAAGGTTATTAACGTACCAGAAGCACAGAACTATTTGGCTACCCACGCAGCATGGGAACGACCAGCCAGTCCAGTTCTCCCCTCTTGGGGCCCCACGTGAAGGATGCAGCGCTCCCCCCCCGGTAGAGCAGCACTACAGCCACCCAGTCGGGAAAGAAAAGAGGTGTATTTCTCATGTCAGCAGGTGTGACTGACAGTGAGAAGGGGGAAGGAGAGAACAGACAGTGAAGTGACTCAAGGAGCCTTGGGGAGCGAGAGGATGCCTGGGGAAGTATCTGCAGCCAAGATGCTAGGCACAGCCCTTGACTGAAATAAGCAGGAGCTGGGGAACTCCAGTTTGTGCTTCCCTCACATCCCAGCTCTCGGGTGGCTAGGAGAGGAAGCCACTACGTGTCACTTCCCAGCCTGAAGCCAGGCTCTCGGCTTGAGCGAAGTACTCAGAGCTCTGACAGTGGAGCGCCTACAAGGGTACGCTTGCAGGCTGGGGAGGGGGCACTCCTGTCCCCACACCTGGTAGTGAGTCTGAAATCAGTGCTGGGGGAGGACAGAGAGGGGCCTGTTCTAAACCGCAGGAAGTGAGAAAAACCAATTTTGTGCTGTTTTCTGGAAGCAGCAAGAAGGGAGTCAAGGCTAAAGCCAGTTTAAGATAGTCAGTCGTACAGACGACTGTATATCGGCAGAGGGAACCCGGGCAGCAGGTTAGGGTGTTGGAGGATCACATCTGGGAGGAGTCTGCCGCCAAGCCGGGCACCTCTGCAGAGCAGAAAGTGATGTGTTTGGCCCAGGGGAAACAGCTCAGGGCACTAGAGCAGCTGCGTCAGGTGGTTAGGTTCACAGGCCCCTTTGGGTTGTGAGGCAAAAGGGTTATGAGATACGGGGTAATACATCACTGAGTCAGAACCCTTCTCCTGCGGGCCCACCCCCCTCCCATCCCCAAAGAGATCCGTGCAGATGCTGCGGAGGAAAGTCAACAGTGACTGGGAAGGAGGGGTGGGGTTTAACGCAGATCCTCCTCTTCGCCCTGGATGGTTTTCTTGATCCGGAGCAGCATGGTGGTGAGCCACTGGTCCAGCCGCGAGATGGAGTCGTACTCCTTTACCTGCACGGTGGGGGAGAGCGCGACTGGCATGAGCGACACGCCACACGGCTGTGCTCTGCGGCTGGCCAGGCCCCATGCAGCAGGTCATCGCATTTTGGGATTCAGTCCCCTCACAGCGAAAGCCAGCGTCTCCGCCCCCGCACCTGGGTCTGTAGCGTCACGGAGCTCTAGGCACGTGTCTAGGCTCCATGTTTTTAACCCAACTGGCGTTTTGTCAATTTAACACAGCCACATGCAGCCTGCTGTGCACGGATCTGCAGAAGGGCCGAGCTCCCCCGGTCCCCGAGGAAGCCAACAGGAGCTGCAGCCTGCGCAGACACAGACATCTAGACAAGGAAGTCAGGGGCAGTAACAGCCCAGGGAAGTCAGGCAGAATCTGCCGGACACAGTGGGGCATCTCCGGGGCACCCTGACCCTTCACGTTTCACACCCACGTTCGCCCAGCTGCGCTCACCGAGTCGGTGTAGTTGTCGATGTTCTGTTCCTCGTGAGCTTCCAGCAGCTTCTGAGAGGGGAAGAGAGGAACAAGGCTCGTTTCCATACATGGCAGGGTCTCCCAAAGTCCTGCTGCCCCTTCGGTGCCAAACCCAGATCACAGGAGCAAGCAGAGACCCTGCCGCTAGCGCGGTGTTTTAAGAAAGGCGAAACTCGCCGGGCTGGCGGGCAGCCCCAGCCAACCAGCGCCCTGGATCTGGCGCTACTGGAGGCAACAGATTTAACGCACAAGTCGCAGGAGGGGCGGAGCCGCCCTGGCGGGTCACTGCAGTCCAGCACCCTCTCTGCACGAGTCCCTGTTGGGGAGCACCCAGCCCCCCGCGCTCCCCCGGTGACGGATCACTCGTCCAAGTGCACCAGCACCCTCCCACCTTGCTGCTTAGCAACACTGCAGCACAAGAGGCTTCCTGCACACCAGCTCGGTGCTCGGGGGATGGGTTCTCCAGAGCCAGACGGGGCCGGTGGCTCCTCATGCAGCTACGGGAGGAGGGGAGTCTGGTACGGAAGAGCTGGGGATTCAGGACGACTGGGCCCAGGGAAGAGCTGGTCTGCAAGTGCCCACCAGGGGCCAGCCAAGCAGGGCTGGCATTAGACTCATTGGGGCCCCACTGGGCAGGGCCGAAGCCCAGGGCCCTGCTGCACCAGGCCGAAGTCTGAGCAACTCTGAGGCAGGGGGTCCCTGCTGGCCCATCCCCAATGCTGGCCCTGGCCTTTCAACGCAGACAGCTGGGGCCCCGGTGGGTTTACAGGAGCTCAGGAAGGCGGCGGCCGAGAGCCCCCTGCCTCAGACCACGACAAGAGCCCTGCAAACGTCGGCGGTGGAGTCACGTCTCTGGGGATTCGCAGTGCGTTGGCTCTGAAACGTCCCCACCCAGCCATTTCTCCCACTGGCCCCTCTCCTGCCCCGAGGGGTCGGGGGCAGGCAGAGCAGGGTAGAATGCCAGCGTCACTCACTTTCACCAGTTTGCACTCCCTGGAGTCGGAGAAGGCTGGGAACATCTCTTCATATTTCTGCATGGCCAGCTGGAAAGACAGAGGAGTGAGTCCCAACAGGAGCAGCCTAGACGGGAGGCTCCCTGGGACAGAGCCTTTGCTGGGTGTTTCTACCGGGTTCGGCCCGGGGCGCCCAGGCGCTGCCAGGGTTACAGGTCACAGCGTCCTCGGCCAGGCTGCTCTGCAGGCCCGTGGGCTGCCCTCGCTGGAGGGGCTTGCGAGGGGTGTTTCCAGGCCCTGCCCCGGAGCACCGGACCCACCTTGGCGTTGAGCATGTCGATGCAGAAGTGGCAGAGGGCCGCCTTGAAGAAATACTCCTTGGCGCTGTACTTCAGCAGGGGGCTGTCCATCGCACTGGTGCCCACCTGGAAGGCAGCGAAGAACCAAGAGGTGAGCGCCCGTCCGGGGCATGGAGCGGGGCACCCCCTCTGGATCCTCCTCCTCCACAGCAGGACAGGAGCAGTTGGCCCACCCACAGCCCAGCCACGGCCACTGCCAGGAGCTTCCGATGGGCCATCCCTCCCCTAACCGAGGGAGGCATCTACACAGCCCCGCTGAAAGCGCCTCAAAGCGAGCTGGGCCCCACAGGCCAGGCTGCCCTTGGCTCTCCCCGGGGAAGGGAGGCATCTGTGGGAGGACGACAGCTGAGACAGAGCCCCCACCTGCTCATAGATCTCGATGGCTTTCTGGTACTGCTCCAGCTGGGCGGCGTACGTGGCCACTTTCAGCAGACACTTGTTGGCAGAGCTGCAAAGAAACAGGTGCCAAGGAGCAGGCTGCTGGCGCCCACTGAAGCTGCTCTCCCGGCTGGCCCCTCAGGGGGGCGTGAAGCGCGCTCTCCCCTGCTTCGGGCTCCCTCAGATACACCCAGCCCCCCCAGCTGCCATGTGGTTTTCTGGTCCCCGGCAGCAAGAGCGCCCAGGATCCCCGCCTTGGGCGCGCCCCCTCCTGCTCCAATGCACACCGGGCGGAAGGGGCTTCCCCCACAGGGCCAGGCAGCCTCGCAGTGTGTTCTGTGAGCTGCCCCTGGGCCCAGAGGCACACGGGTTTGCCCGGGATCACTACGCCCATCAATAGCGGGGGACACGAGCGGGCTCCACACGGACCCTTCGGAGCGATACCACCACAGCCTAGACCCTGCACTGCACGGAGAAGGCAAGGGAGCAGGGGAAGCCACCGGCGCCAACGGGGCTCTTCCTCACCCTCCGGAGGCGGACGCGGAGCACGGGGAAAGCCAGGACGGGGACCCAGTTCCCAATGACCCTGCTGGCCTGGCCGGCACTCGCCCGCAGAGCGCCTGGCTGCGGAGGCAGGAAAGCAGCGAGGCTTACCTGTTGGACTCTTCCCCTTTGTAGTAATCAGCTGCTTGCTCGTAATGGGCTATGGCCTGGAGAGAAAGCAACAGCCCGTGAGCGCTCCCGGGGCACAGAGACCAGGACCAACGTCTCCCGGGGCAGCCCCGCACGGCACAGCTGTGGAGAGAACCCCACCCACAGCCCACTCGCACGGCCAACGCCAGACTGCCGGGCCTGTGCGGAGAGCAACGCAGCCGGGGGCCTAGAGCTTCCAGCCCCCGTCACACAACGGCAGCCCCGACTGAGATGGGCACTGCGTGAACTCCGAGTCCCTGACCAAGAGCGGTTACGCGCTCCTCCCCCGCGCCCCCAAAGGGGAACCAGAGATTCACTGGCTCTGGGCAGGTGCGCAGGCTGGAACCCTGCTCTCCTCGGTCATGGCCGTAGCTACAAGGCCACCCTGCCCCACCTCACGCGACAACGCAGCCGCTACCCACACAAAGCTGGTTTGTAGCCGTCTCCGAGTCGGCCCTGAGGAGCTGTTGTGGGACCACAGCCACCGGCCCCAGCAGGAAGCGTTTTCCTCCCACCAGCTCCCTAGCAGAACTTCACAAGAGACCTGCCCGGCCCCGGCTTCGCCAGCGTTGTGCCGGGCTAACCTAGGGAGTGATTTAAGCCGGGAACAAAGGCTCCTGGACACGGCCCCTCGCACGGGAGGCTTTGCCTTAGCTTACGGCAACGCAGAACAGGTGTGAGCTAGAGAGAAAAAAGCCACCATTGCCAGTTGGCCGCAGCACCAGCCTGCATATGGGCAGCCCCGGGGCAGCAGCCGATGCTTCAGCCCCCATTTCTCCTGGCTAGCGTCTGGTGAGTCATTTTCTCTTCCAGGAGAGGTGGGGGTCTCGTGAGCCAGGAGCGCGTCTAACAGGATTCAGCCCTAGGCCTCCCAGGCCACGAGCGCCAGCCACGGCAACGCTCCAGGCCAGCGTGCGCTGACCCTGTCTCCAGCTGAAAGCGCCACGAGACAAGCCGATTCATTCCCCTCCCCCGCAGCCTCAGGCCTCACCTTTTCGATGTCCACCAGCTCCGTCTCGTAGATCTCCGCTATGGAGATGTGGTGCTTGGCGGCGATGGTGAATCGGCCCTGGAAGAGGAGACTCATGAACGTGCGCCCCCCAACACAGCCACTGCTGCCCTGGGACATCTTCTGAGCACGGCACCCGCGGTGGGGAGGGCGCAGCCGCGAACCCAGGCTGCCAAGGCTCACTGCCCCCTGGGCACCACAGTGGGCATCAGCGCACCCGGCGTGGCAGCAGATTGCGGAGCCACTCCAAAGCCTCGAACACAATTCTGGATTCAGGCCGCCCTGCTCCGGTCAATCCCCAGGCCGAATTCTCTCCCTTGTGCCTAGTCACCGTGGCACCCGTTAGGCTGGTAGGGAAGGGCCAATCAAGAGACGCAATTCCAGCTACATTCATTATGTAGCTGGAGTCGATGTGTCCCTGCTATCCTCCCAACAGGAGGCCAATGGGCTCCCTTATTCCTCGGGGCTGCCCTCTGAGTTTGATTTAGTGGGTCTTTACTAGACCCGCTAAATCAAACTCTGGAAGATGGATCGTGGCAGCATCCTGTCCTCGGCTTCTGCCTCAACGTGGCCAAGAGCATGGTGGCTGCATCACTGATGCTCACAAGAAGTTTCATGGCACTTTTTGGGAGGGACTCGATTTGGCTGACAGCACTCTCAGCAGTGCCACAGGGCTGGGAACCCAGGGAAGATCACCCAACCGTTCCGTGGCAGCCCACAAAGAGAAAGCGAGGCAGTTACATGGACATTGCGGGACAGACTCACCATGTCTGTGTAGATCTCGATAGCTCTGATCAAACAGTTAATGGCCTCTGTTTAAAAAAAAGAAGAAAAAAATTAGCACAGGCGTGTAGGGAAATAAAGCCACTCGGTAGCTCTTCTGACCTGCCTGGGAAGGATGTACCCATGTGTTTCTTTAGAGCCAACCCCTCCACAAAGTCAGGAGCCACCTAAGAGCAGCTGCTGAAGCGGACTTCAGGGAGCCGAGAGCTGGCGAGAGGCGGTACCTAGGCAGCTGGGCCCGTCAAGGAGCTAGTCAGGCGAAGGTGGGTTTATCGGATCCCCTACAGCTCCACAAGGCCACAGGGCGCAGTCCAGCCCCGCCTGGCCGCAGGGAGCAGAGCAGGAGGCTGCAAGGAGTGAGGGGCGCACGAAACAGCCCCTCACTCCTTGGCAAGGAGGAAGTGCTGTCCCAGGAGCTGTAGCGCTTGTTTTGGGTACAAAACGGTCCTTCTGCCTGGCTTAGGGCGTCCCAGCCAGCAGCCCACCTCTGGAAGGGAGCTCCACTACTGGCGAGGAGAGCAGAAAAAATAATCCCACTAATGAGAGGAAAAATACCACGAACCCCACTGGGACAGGAGCAAATCCCTCCCCCACCATCTCCCCCCCTTGCAGAAACACCGGCAGCTCTGTGGAGAGCCACGTGGCTGGGTAATCGGAACAAGCCGCTGGAAGATTAGGCAAATCCCCCGAGGATTACGTGTGTCGTCTCCTCGGGTTACTTCCTTATCTCTTCTCCCAAGCGGCTCTCGCTGTGCACTCGGCCTATGCTGGCGCCCACCAGGCCAAGGGGCACGGAGGCAGCACGCGAGGCCTACAGAGCACTCCCAGGCCTGCCTGTCAGCTGACGCCCCTTCCACAGCACCAAGAAGCATTAGGTCCAAGAACCCCTCCAGTTCTCGGCTGCACAGAGCAACTCAGCTCCGAGAAGCTCAAGGAGGAGATGTCACCGTTTGCCGCATGGCCAGCCCCAGCGCCGCTCTGCAGGCTGCCCAGGCTAGCTCGTTTCAGCGGCTCTCCTGCTCCGCGTCACACCGAGCACGTCGGGGGAAGAGGGACGCTCCCAGGGGGCAGGGCTGGGCCGGGGTTACTGAGGCCCCGTTCCGAGCGGGAGGGTGCCTGCTGCGTCGTAGCCACCCCAGAGCAGGGCAGTGGCTCAGGCCGGACTGCAAAGCAGCCAAGCCAGGATGGAAAATCCCGTTGAACTGGTTATAGGCAGCGTTTAGCTGCTTAACTGATTGGGGGAGGGGGGTGCAGGCCCCTGTGTGGCGTGGGAGCAGCCCTTCGCCCAGTGGGCTGCTCCTGGGTACGGAGCAACCAGTTACGCAGTCACGGCCCGACTTCACTCCCGCCCAGAATTCCAGCTGCCGTCCGGCGAGACAGCCGCCAGCGCTCCGCCAGGGCAGCCGGCCCGGAAGCTCGCACAGCGTCCCAGTAACGGGTGTATCCCGGCGCGATGCAATTGTGCGTTGCACGGACCGCGAGCGGGGTGGCTCTCCGGCAGCTCTCCCAGCACGGCAGACAGCTCCTCCGGCTGCACAAGGGTTGCCACGAACTAGGGACCTCAGCGTGTCATGTGACAGGCCCACGGCCCAGCGGGGTCAACTCCCCCAGGCTGCAAGTCACCCAAGAGCGGCCAGATTGGGCAAGATGGACCTTTGCTCTGCCCCAGCAGCCTGTCTGCTCGCAGGGGCCAGTGCCAGGTGCTCCAGAGGGAGGGAACAGAACCGGGAATCCTCCAGCGATCCCACCTGTCGCCCATTCCCAGCCTCTGACACACAGAGGTAGGGACCCCATCCCTGCCCATCCTGGCTAACAGCCATCGATGGACCCAACCTCCATGAATTCATTTAGTTCTTTTTTGAACCCTGCTAAAGTCCTGGGCTTCTCAACATCCTCTGGCGAGGAGTTCCACAGGTTGACTGTGTGCTGCGTGAGGAAATCCTTCCGTTTGTTCGTTTTAAAACCTGCTGCCTGTTTACTCCTTCCCATAGCACAGGAACTGGGAATGAATAACTCTTCCTTATTTACGTCCATGCTGGCAAGCGCAGTGATCGGCTTCCAGTGGCGAAGGGTGCAAATCAGGGAAAGAATTTTTCCAAAAGGGGTCTGCAGTCCCTCTCTACCCCTCTCCGTAGGGATCTAGTGGCCACGACAGACCTAGAGCTGGATGCTGCGGCTCCAACTCAACATGCACGTTAGGTAGCCCCAGCTGACGGTGCAGTAAACCCTCAGCCAGGAGGCCAGGAACAGACCCGGGGGAGTTACTCCGTCCCAGCAGCCTGCCGGAGTGTGGCTCAGCTTCTGAAAGGACTCTCCCCGCCCCCCGTGGCTCAGCCCTCGCCTCCAGCCGGGACGTGACCCCAGAAGTCCCGACTTCCAGCTCCTGCGGGGCAGCCCCGGCAGAGCCGTTCCCGGCTAGCGCCTTACCTTGCGGGTCAGCTTTCTTGAAGGCGTTGCCAGCGTCCACGAAGCTGGTGGCTGCGTCGTGCTTGCTCTGCAGCTGCAGGTGGAGCTGGGCTGCCTGGCAGAAGGCATTCCCTGCAGCTGGAAAGGAAGCCACCAGGGTGAGGAGCGGGGCTTCCCGGAAGCGGAGCGCTTGGGCGGCCACTCAGGGGAGACCCCAATGCTGCCCAGCTGATTAGCAGGGACCTCCCCCAGCTAGGTTCTGTGGTGGTGCACATGCACACGTGCCTCAGTGCACAAGTGAAAATCATTCCGCACCGGGATGGAAAAGATTAGCGGGAGCACGGGTGAGGCCGTTTGCAACGCAGCCGGTCAGAGGGACACCCAGGGGTTATTTTGCAGGTGCAGCTTCCTCGTCCTGCAGAGCGAAGGAAGCCGACACGGAGGTGGCGCTGCCCGGCGGTGTCTGGCCACACGGCGGGGCTGTGTCCCACTCCGGCTCTGGGCATGCAGGGCAGCAGCAGCTGCTTCCTCTGACTGCGCGGTGCCTAGCCCCCACCCCGGGGCTCACTAGCAGGCTCGCGGCCTGGCTTTCAGAGCCACCCATCCCTTGCAGGACTCGGCACGCTGGGCAGAGACCAAGTTGCAGAGCCCCAGAGCCAACGGTTGCAGCTCGGTCCTGCTGGGGGACCCGCCCCAGAGCAGCCTACGTACCGCTCCAGTTCTTGACCATTTTGAACATGTTTGCCGCGCGGGCGTAGAGATCGCATGCTTCTTCTATCCTGGAGGAGCCCCTGCAAACAGACCAGCCGGCACCTCGTCAACTCACCGCCCTGGAGACCCGCACCCGCCATTCCAAGCCCCGGAAACGCCACGCCAGGGGACCATCTCTCCCCTCGTGGCCACAGGCCTCGGCCTACGATAACAGCTCCCCCACGGACACGGGCCAGAGTGAGCCTTTACCTCCCCAGATGCCGCTTCTAGCTGGCCTGCCACCCGCGCCCCCACAAAGACAGGAAGCCGTCACTGGAAGCCCAGAAGAAACAGGCGCCACTAGGCCACTGGTCACCAACCAGGAGATCAGGATCCACTGGTAGATCTTGGGGCCTCTAGCAGGGGATCCAGACTGGTTTGGCCTAGAGGCTCCCTCCCCCCCCGCTGCACATCTCCTGCCCTTCGCCTTGGAACTGCCCCACCCCGCTTGCAGGGCAGGGGAAGAAGAGGAGGCTGCGGATGTCAAGGTGCCTGTATCCTCTCTCCACTGAGCAGGGAGGGGGCACCAGGGCCGGGGATGGAGTTTCCTGGCTGCTTTGGGAGTGGTGCCTGGCCAGGGCAGGGGGGAGCCCCACGGCTCCCACCCGAGGTAAGTCCAGAAGAGCAGGGAGTAACGGGGCGTCACTCACACCAGTGAGGCAGGGTCACCGGCTCAGGGGCTCAGCCAGGAGAAACACGTTCTGAACGGAGCTATCAGCTCCCGCCCGCTAATCCCCTCCCGTAACTGCGCTCAGCTGCTAATCGGGCAAAACAGCTGCTGGCGTGGGGGGGCCATGAAAGCCACAGGCCTTCGGGCTGGGGGGCCCCTAGAAATAGCACATTCCCCGGTGCAGGGCACTCGGCTGCCAGCCCATGCCCGCCAGGACCCAGCAGCGACAGTCGGTCTGCCCAGCAAGCCCAGAGGAGAAGTTCCCAAGCTGGGTCAGAGGCAGCCGGCTAAGACAAACAGGTCCAGTCAGACACTGCGGCAAGAAGGCACAGCCCCCAGCTGTGCTAATGAACACCCCCCACCTACTGAAATAATCCATCCCGACTCAACACACGGGGCCGAGGGGACTGGCAAGCCAAGCTGCGTGGTGACGGTGGGGTATTTCAATCAGGAGCGCTGAGTGTTCATGCTGCACTTTCCCCTCCATTCAGAACTCTGCTAAATTAGTGGCGGCAAGAGACGGAGACACCGGTAGCAGGGAGCGGTTTGCCGGTGCCTCAAGCAAGCCCTGCAGAATAAACCCTTCTATTGCCCTCCTCCAGGACTCTCAGGCACCCCGTGATCACTCAAAGTGCCACCTCTTTTACAGGTGGCTGAAACAGAGGCAAAGTAACTTGGTCTAATATTGCAAGACAGTGTGAGTGCCACAACTAGAACCCACGTACCCCACAGCCCAGCTCCTCTGTACCCCAATACGTGACTAACACCAGGGTGCTGCAGAAGAATTTCGACTTTATCTTCGAGACCATTTATACCCTGGAATCCAGACTGCCAGCTGGCTTAGTGCCAGGTGCGTTTGTTTGCAATAAACACGCTACTTTTACCTGACAAGCAACTATTCCCATGTCTCCCCCCCGACAGGCGTTTTCGTTCCATTCGAAAATTGTTTGCACATGAGACAGACCTCGCCAAACAGCTTGTTGAGTCAGCGAGTTTTTCCAGTGGCTCGGATCAGCTTGCGGGACAAAGTTATCCCTCAGCCTCACGGTGGTTTCCAAAAAGGGGCCAAAGCTGGAGTCTCCATGGTTGCCGCCGCATGCGTTAACTGAACGTGCCGCTGCCCTGGGCGGCGCGTACACCACAGACCACCACTAACTGCAGCGGGACTGCATGAGCACCAGCGCTAAGCCAACTGAAGTCACAAGGGGCAGGACCATGGAAACTCTGGCCAATGGTTCCTCGCAAAAGCAGGAAAGAGACTAACAAGCTAAATACCCCGAGCTGAAAGGACTAACCCGGAAATGAGGCTGCCTGAGGAACTGGCTATTTGGAAAACAGCGAAGCAGCCCACTGCAGAGGTACGTCGTGCACCCAGCTCACGCCACTCCCCTGCAATCCAGCATCTCAACCCCAGCAGGCAGCCGGGCCCTCTGTGGGGTCCAGCTGGATCAAGGAAGTTCCATGCCACTCCGTGAGCCCTTACCCACCCGGGCCACCTGCTGCTGTGCGGATGCTGGAGTGCTGCAGTGTCCCCTGGGCTCCTTGGTCGAGTTGTTCCCCAAGGCTGGCCTTGCAGCTCTGCCCCACCCTTCCAGCTGAGAAGCAGCCACGGAGCGGCCCGACCGCTGCAGATTTCAGCAGCATCCAGCATGCTCTGCCACGAGGCGTTCGAACGTGAGAGATCAGCGCGGGAAGCCGATTATTCCACTGAAATATTGCAGCACACAATGTTCTACCCTATGTTCCCTCTTTATGTTGGTGCCACAAACTCGTAAGTACCAGGGTGCGAAAAGCAGAGAAACTGGACACTGCTCAGAGCGGAAGCGTGACCTGGTGGTTAAGGTGCTGGGCTCCAAACCCAGCTCTGAAACAGAGTTACCTGGTCCTCTGCATCGCACCTATGACAGAGAGCAATCGTTCCCTATTTCACAGGGCGAGGCACTCACACGACAGAGAGAACGGACCTTGCAGGTAGCAACATCCAGCATCTGACAAGGAAACTAGTATTGCTAGTTATGTCTGCAAAGCAGACTGCCGCAACTCACTACGGAGAAAGGCAAAATTCAGACTGAGGTTCCAGATCAGCGTCTGCGTCTTATTTACAGGTGCAAGTTTTAAGCATTTGACTTATGGAAGGCCAACATGTTAAACCTGAACAAAATGTATGTGGTAAGCGGTGAGATTTTGGGGGGAAGTATCCCTTGTTCAGACAAGCTGCTGCCAGTTAGCATTTCGCACAATGGGATCCGGTATTACATACCCACCACTTGTTTAACAGGAGTTGAAATCATCTCATTTGTGATGCGCTGAACACATCACTAGAGAATTCTGGTTGCTAAAAAATGTCCTAAAAGGTTTTCAGGGGAAAGATTTTAGCCCAAATCCCGGTGACTTAACAGGGCTTGCTCCCCTGGATTCCTTGGCTTTATTTAAAAATTCCCTTCAACGATGTCTCTTAAAAATAGAAGCTGTGCACGTGTACACCCACACTATACATATATACAAACAAGCTCAGCAGAAAACATTTCCCTCGCGCATTACAGGGCCACCTCTCTGTTCTGCTGCTTGTCCAAACTGCTGTTGGAGCACATACTTGGGAAGAGCAGAGCCGCACAGAACAGTACTACTGTGTCGCATGCCAGCGGGAAATCCAGGTGCCTAGAGCCAGGACACACCGGCCTGGAACGATCAGCTGGCAGCGTGTGCTGCATTCTCACTTGTTACAGGCAAAGAATGTTAGGAGGCAAAATTAACAGCCTCTTCTGGGGGAGTTTTCAGTTTCCTATTTTATTATTAATCACACTCCAGACATCAGCCACTTCCTCTCTGCCCTGGAGACCTGCCTGCCAGCCCACCCCGCAGCCTTTTTTTTGCGCTGGCGGAGAAACCCTTCTCTGTGGCAGCTCTCAAGGCCCAGAGCAGGGAAGCTAGTGACCCAGATGGGAGAACACAGCCTGAGTCATAAGAAGCTCATCCTTTGCTCCCCCACCCCTACTCCTCTGGTTGCTACTGCTGCTTCACTGAGAACCCCGCTGCAGCAGAACGAGATGCACAGCTGACAAGCTGCAGAGAAACAGTCCCCATGTAGGGCCCAGATTAAAGCCAAAAACGGTGCTGGCTTCCCACTCACCCCATCTGCCCCGATGAAACAGCATTTTAACCACCCGCCCGTGCGCACACATGATGCATCCTTTTCGATGGGCAGCCTCCGGCCTCGTCGCCGCCACTCACAGCGCTCACTGCCAATCCCATTCACCAATAATGCAGGCCTGCTCCTCACAGAGCATCCCAAGCACCCTGCACAGCAGGGGTTGGGAACCTTTTTGGGGTCGAGGGCCACTGACCTGTACAAAGAGCAGTCAGGGGCTGCACACAAGTGAGAAGCGGGGGGACTGGAGCACCAGCACAGGCTCCCCAATACTGGAGGGAGGACCCTGAGCCTTGGGGGCCGGAATCAGGCAAGCCGGGGGCTGCATCTGGCCCTGGGCTTTAGGTTCCCCACCCCTGCGGTACAGTTTCTAGAATCCCAAGCAAAGGTATTTCTGCAAAAATCGACCCCCTTGCCAACTAGCTTTCCCTGCAATTTCTCCTATATTCAGCCCCCCCCCCCCCTTTTCCATTCAGTCCTACCCATTACCTCTGTATGCTACTGTCGGATGCTTGCACCTGCCCATTGTTTGTAGACGGGACACCAAGCATGTTCAATTTAGATTAATCAACTAATCGAGTAGTCGATTATTTGCATCGACTATTCACCCAGTCGATCAGGGCGCCTCCACCTTTGACATGTAGCAACTGCCCCGCCAGCTCTCGCTGCATCTCCAAGGTGGACGCGTAGCGAGGAGCACGACCAGCCGGGGACTCAAGCAGGGCCCCGCACTCCCTGCTTTTGAAATGTACAGGAGTCCGGGGAGGCCTCTGGTAAATTTCAAAAGCAAACGGAGGCGGGGCCAGCGGGGGGCTGTTTGAGTCCCCTGCTCGGCCCAGGCTCCCCGCAGCGCGTCTGCTTTCGAAACGTTGCAAGAAGGCGGAAGCACCGCCAGTTCCCCGCTGCATCCCTGCCCCTTCTCCGCACAGAGGCGGTGCTGAGGGGAACCAGCTTTTACACCAGCTCCCCCAGCACCGGCTCCGCCTCCCTTGCTGCCTCTCTCTGATAGAGGCGGGGGCGGGGGGGGAGCTCCCTTGCTGCCTCTCTCTGATAGAGGCGGGGGCGGGGGGGGAGCTCCCTTGCTGCCTCTCTCTGATAGAGGCAGAAGGGGGGAGCAGCTAGTCAACTAGCATGCCAACTACCTGCTCCCATCCCCTACTTCTCCCGTCGCTTGCTGGCTCCCCAGAACACGGCCCCCAAAATCTGCATCGGCTTTTCTCTAGCAGCCCTAGGGCTTGGTAAGCGCCTCGCTAATGTGACGCTCATGGTCACCCTCAAGCTGTTGGCCACTACCTCCTCCTCTGGCGAGGGAAGCCACGGAGCACTCACCACAGAACGTGCCTTTCGCTCCATTACGAAGGATCCGAAGGCCTAGTGGTGTTGATACCAGAGCTTAGGCTGGCTCAGCGGCCCCTCGCGAGGTGTGAATCTCTCACCCCCCGATGGACAGTCCCTCAACCCATGTTTCAGGTCGACACCAGGCCTAAGTGACAGTCGAGACATTGGCAGATACACCGGGGACTGGACAGGAAACCGACAGCGCACAAGAGCGAGCGGTGACGTTCTGAGCGAGACACCCAGGCGGTGACGGACTCTCACCCTCCACAGCCCAGACACACACACCTAGTTCTGCCAGGCCCACCTCTACATGCAGGGGTCTCCACTTTTTGAATTGAAGTGCAATGCAAGATCCACCTCAAACCCAAACACGCTTTCCCCGCCTCCTTCCCACCCCTTCTGAGCCCCCCACCCCCTCACTCGGTCCTCTCTCCTCCACTCACTTTTATCAGGCTGGGGTGCAGGGGAGGGGGACGCGAACTCTGATCTTGGGCTAAAGGATTTGGAGTGTGGGAGGGGTTCTGAACTGAGCATGGGACAGGGAGCTGATGTGCAGGGGGGGGCAGGCTCTGGGAGGGTGTTTGGGTGCCTCAGGGCTAGGGCAAGGATTTGGGGAGCAGGAGGGGTTCTGGACTGGGGCCGGGGTTCGGAATGCAGCCTCCAGTTGGGCACCGCTCACTGCAGGTGGCTTCTGGGAGGTGGTGCAGGGGACTAAGGCAGGTTCACCCCGCCCCTGGTCCTGCACCAGTCCCAAAAGCAGCCAGCAAACTCTCCCCATTCCTGCGCCTTTCTGCTCTGTGGAGATGGGGTACAGAGTGGGGGGAGGGGAACCCTGACATCAGCACTCCCCTCCCCCCCATCTTCTTCCCCTGCCGACACAGCAAGCAAGAGGCTCCCGGGGGTGCAAGGCAGCTCCACGGCAGAGGGCAGGAGCAGCAGTGCTGAGAGGAGCAGATGAAGCGCCGGCACGGTCAGAGGCTCCAAGTTCTACCAGCAGATCCCGATGGACTGGTCGGTGACCAGGCCTCCGCTGCTCACGCCCCACGGGGTTAACCTCAGCAGATGGGGCTGTGCCCGCCCCAGTGCAAGCTAACCCAGGTGTCAGCCGCAATTAACGCTGCACCAGGGCAAGCGCACATCTTGATTCACTGCAGCCTCTCTCCCGGCCGTGCCCTCCCGCCGCCCAGCAGGAAAGGACTGTCCCCCGCCCCACAGCGCCTCCAAGCCGAGCAGCAGGGGGGCTGGTGTGTTCCTGTGATTAGACCAGGCCTCGCCGCCTTCCCTGTGCCTCGCCTGGGCTTCTGCAGCCAGGCAGCTGGCGGAGCTACAGGGTGAGCCACCTGGCAAGGCTGGATTCTCCCCCCCCCCCCAGGGCTCACCCGGCCAGGGACCCCCCCCCGACTATCCTCCCAGGGCAGAGGCCACAGGGTAGACAGAGATTGTACCCCCCATCACTAGCCCCCCCCCGCACTAGAACAGCCCTCGGGGGTGGGGGGAGGGGCAAACCCAGGCTGGGCGGGGGGGGGGGGGGGGGGGACCGGGCCCGGGGAGGGGGGGGGGGGAGGATCGGTCGGGCCGGGGGGGGGGGGGGCCCGGGGGGGGGGGGGGGGGGGGACCCGGGGGGGGGGGGGGGTCGGACAGGCCCGGGGGGGGGGGGGTCGGTCGGTCGGGCCCGGGGGGGGGGGTCGGTCAGGCCCGGGGGGGGGGGGGGGGGGGGGGGGTGGTCAGGCCCGGGGGGGGGGGGGGTCGGAGGCAGGCCCGGGGGGGGGGGGTCGGTCGGGGCCCGGGGGGGGGTCTGGCCCGGGGGGGGGGGGGGGGGGGGGGGGCCCCGCTCACCCGAAGAGGCCGGCGAGGAAGGACTGGGCGCCGCGCACCTTGCGCTCGGCCTCGGCCAGCAGCTGCAGCGCCTCCTTCTCCTTCCCGGCCGGGTCCATGGCGGGGGGGGGGGCTGCCGCGAGCGCCGCGTCACGTGACCGCGCCCGGCCCGGCGCCCGCCCTTTTGTCACGGGACGGGGCCCTCCCGCGCCACGTGACCGCAGAGGGGGCGGTGCCTGGAGCACGTGACGCGGGCGCTCGGTTCCCCCCGCCGGAAGTGCCCTGGCTAGAGCGCCCCCGCCTGGGCAGGGGGCCCCTAGAGAGCGGCAGCGTGACGTGCCCCCTCGGTTGCTATGGAGACAAGCCCGAGAGAGCCCTATGGCGCCCCCTGCTGGCAGGCTCCTGTGGCAGGCCCAGTGCGCAGCGGGGTGACCTTGGCCTGCCATGGAACCGCCCGGCGACCCAGCTGGGTTCCACGCGTGGCCGGCGCAATGTCGGTTCCTGTGGCCACGTGCCGCCGACTCCCCTCTCGTTTTTTTCCTACCGATATTACTAACGTGACGCACTGAAAACAGGGCCCATGCAGCGAGGGGCCTGCTGACTGCACACAACCAGTCAGAGCGCTGCTACGCTGCCATCCGGCGGCCCGTCCGGATAGGCCAACGGGGCAGTCGCCTACGGTGCCAAGTTAAACGGGGCGCCAAGTGGTGGTGCAATATCATTGAGGGGCTTGGGGCGCCAGTGGCTAGCAGCTAGTCTGGGGCCGCCCCTGACTGCAATCAGCACACCCCGCAAAATCTAGATACACAAGCACAATGAGCAATACTACCCTATCCTGGGGCACTGTCCTGGTTATGATAATCTTGCAGCCCACTGCAATGGACCACAGTCCAGCCCACTCACTAGCAGAGGTCGCTCATCACTGACTTGTAAGATTGAGCGATTCTTTAGGCCTCTCAGCAGAGAAACCCCAGCAGAGGCTTAGATTCTCATGGAGAGGGAGTGACGAAAGATCCTATGGAGATACATCTAATACCTTTATTCCCTCTGATGTATTTGCAAACATTCATGTTAATGTTTTCAGTGCAGCAGGGTTTTTGTATTTTGTTTTTGCTTATTTTAATATCCTCTGCCATTTTCCAGCTGCTACAGATTTCTCTGTTGCAGTGAAGATCCCATTTGCATGACTGCATGCTTTCAGTCCCTCAGTTTAGCACTGTAGAGGTCAAAGAAACCTTGCCTTGGGAATACTGTAGCTAGGTAGGCCATCATTTCTGACAAGGGAAAGAGTATAAAAGAAATGCAGTTATTAAAAAAACATCCTGACAGAAATTCACAATGACTAAACATTACTGTGCAATGCCTGGGTAAATCTAAAAGGAACACCAAGTGAATTCTTTAAAGATGTATAGTACTGTATTAATAAGGATTGTACAGCAGCAGCAAACAGAAACTATGGGGATGAGCTCTTTCATTCTACATTTTTGGTCCTCTGCTGTTGTATTAAATGTTGCTGCCCAGCTTTCCAGCCCATTGTTATTTGTATTAGAGTGGCACTTATAGGCTTCAACCAAGATTAGGACCCCGTCATGCCAGGTGTTGCACAGACACAAAATAAGAATCAGTCCCTGCCCCCAAAAGTTTATAATCTAGAGGCTTATAACCTCCTATCACACATGGGCATCTGAGGCCTAGAATGCAAAGTGACATTGGGAGTGGGCTGCAGAATCAACAATGGAACTAGATCTGAGTCCCAAGTCAGATCCCTTCTCACCAGAAATCTCACATCTTGGGGCTATTGTGCATCACTACGTTGAACGTCTAATTCCAAATCCTTTGGCACTGGAGCTGCAGGCAGAAAACGGAGCTTCTATTCATTCTAATATTATTAGACCATGTCCCCATCAGGCTGACTTCTGCTTAAAAAGCAAAATCATGATGCAGCCTGTTATTTTTTATATGCATCATGAATGTACAATGCCACACTGTGCTCTTGTACTATGCACTGCCTGACCCCTTCTGATAGGACTGCAGGTTGCTTTTTTTTTTTTTTAATGCACACAGCTGCAGGAAAGATTATCCCTAAATACCCTGCAGAGAGCTGGGCGCGATCAGTTCTCAGTGATGACACTGTGAGTTGCAGTCACTTGGCAACTCCCATTCTTCAGTTGCTGTATTATTTGATTGATATAACAGGTTGGACCGCACTCCTACAATTGGGTTGACACCACAAAAGCCTAAGGAATTATTGCACTTACAGGACACACCATGGATTTGATGGGACTTTGCACGGTCTCAGTGATCCTGCCTTTAAGTCTTGAGCCTTGCCCAGTGGACCACAGCTGCATAAAGGGATATTTAATTAAAGTAGCATGTGCTGAATTAATTAGCTAAAGCCAAATTCTGGGTTTCAGAGACTCACAGATTTTAAGAAGGGACCTTTTGATCATCTAGTCCAACTTCCTGAATAACACAGGCCACAGATTTTGATGCAGCTATTCCTGTACTGAGCCCACAAATATGTGTTTGGCTAAAGCCTCTCTTCCAGAAAAGTCATCAAGTGTGGATGTGAAGACTTCACAAGATGGAGAACATGGAGGTTACTGACCCGTAACTGGCAGTCCTTTGAGATGTGTGGTATCTATCTATATTCCACATGATCTGCATGAGACAGATTTCTAGTAATTAGTGACTGTTGGACTTCCACAGTTCTCCTCCTCATGCTCTGACCGGACGGCATAAGGAGCAGTGCAGACTGACACCTCTCCAATTCCCCTTCTTACTGCAACTTGGGACAAGCCAAAGAAGAGGGATAGGAGGGCAGGTCGTGAAATACAGATAGGGTCCACACAGCTTGAAGAAACTCTCATTATAGGTAAGTTCCATTTCTTCTTCGAGTGCTGGTCCCTATGGGTGCGTCTACACCGCACCCTTAGCTCGAAATAAGCTATGCAATTTGCTCTACATGAATTGCATAGCTTATTTAGAGTGTATTTCAAAATAGCTTATTTTGTAATTTGGTACTGTCTACACAGTGCCAAATTTCAAAATAAACTGCTATTCCGAAATGTCCCTTAATCCTCATGGAAAGAGGCTTACAAGGACATCGGAATAGCGCGCCCGTTATTTTGAAACTAATTTGAAATATCAGGTGCACTGTCAAGACGTGGAATAGCTATTTCGGGATACCGGAAGTATCCCGAAATAGCGCTGCAGTGTAGATGTACCCTTTGTGTATTCCACACGTGGATGACTGGTAAGCGGTACTCGAACACAATGGAGGTGTTAGGAATAGACATGTGTAATGCTGCTGTCCCAACTGCAGCGGAGGCCTGGACCAATGCAGAATGCAGGGGAGGAATATGTGGCAACTGCTAACAAAGAATGATGCAGCCAGAAATCCACTTAACTAGTGTCACTGACCAGATGTCTGTCCTTGCAATCACTCCACTATAGCAACAAATCACCCAGGTAATGTCCTAATCAGCTTTGTTCTTTGCAGATAAAATGCCCAAACCTGTCTGACATCAAGAGAATGAAGTCTCTCCTCTCCTCGTTGGAGGCATGAAAATTTGGAAAGAATACGTTGATTCATATGACATTCAAAAATTAGCTTGGGGATGAATTTCAGGTGCAGCTGAGGAGAACCCCTTCTTGTGAAAAATGATGGTGGGTAAGCCACGAGGGCCTGCTGGCTCTGGCTGACAGGGATGGTAATCTACATGGAGAGGCAGGACACTGAATACATAGCTAGTGGTTTAACGGCTGATCTAGAGTGTACAGAGAGTATGAAGTTGCGTCCTATTGTGATGTAGGTTTCGTCACCACTAGGAATGTCCCAACGAGACCTTTGAGGGATCCAGTGGTTGGTGGGTTTGTAAAATGCAGTAGTCTTCTATTGCTGCTATGGACTCGCAGTGACCTAACAGAAAGTCCTGATGTCTTCAGGGTCAAGAGATAGTCTGAAATAGCAGGGATTCCTGTTCATGAGTCCTTGGACTTAGCAGCTCTGGCCTTTGCCCGAGCTTGTGCCTTGCTCATCAATGGAGGCTATTGTATGGCAGGGAAAGGGCGGGCGGGTCACCCTGACTTGGGTCCAACTGAGGTCTCCATAAAGTATTTCTTCAGTCAGAATTCTTATCCATGGCAGGCTTGGGAGGGAGAAGGGAGAGAGCATCAGAGGTACAGAGCAGAGATGCGACCTCTTCAAGGCAACAGAAGCTGTGCTCCCGGAGGAGCAGGGACAGGAGATATAAGATAGGTTCTTATACCCCAGGACTTTGGACACAGTCTTTGTCGGTGGGGAGAAGACTAAGCCATACTAACTATGCTATAATGATAAAGCTCTAACAACACTAATACCAAAAACTGTGTACAATTACATTTACAGCTTCTGAAGACAACGACACAGGCAGTTCTAGGCTCAGAGGATTCCATCCCAGACTATGTGGCGATAAGAAGGACCTGGAGAGGTGCTGATCCCCTAATTACCTTAGTTCAAGGAGGACAAGTGCACAGGTGCGGAGCAACGGACACATTAACTTGCTCGAACTCTCCGGTTTCGGGGTCATGATGTGCACAGGTGATTCGTGGCAGCACCCAGGAGGTGCACTGCCGTCCCGTGCCCCTGCCAAAATGTTGATTGATAAATAGGGTGCTCCCTCATGTCTCCTCCCTGCTCCTCTGGGTAGCCCTCCCTGTACCCCGTTCCCGCCTAGGCACGCATTATGGCATGCATGTGTACTCCCGTGTCAAATATACCTAGGGACCTGCATTTGAAGAAGCACCACTTCTCCATTTGGAAGTTTTTTTCCCCCAATGGCTAATTATCCACACGTTAAAATTTGTGTCTTATTAACTAGCTAGCCAAGGACAGAATTTTATTCCTTGATGTTGAAATCATTGATGATTAATTGGATTATTTTATACATTGAAGATGCAGAGGTATTATTATAAATATGAACCATAAGACCCCCCCCACCCTGTTTGTACACAAGCATAAGTTTGTATGCATCTGTGCTCCGATGTGCCTGCAGCTTCATTGCCATCAAAGACTACATCCATTTAAGTTCAGATCACTTTTCATCCCAGTGTGAACTTTTGAGAGGAGCCCTAAATGAATTACTTCCAGATGAAAGGTTAGGTATCCCATTTCACTGCACAGAGCTCAGAGACTGCAAACAACCCACCAGCCCGTATTATGCCCATGGTAACAAAGCAGTGAGTATACACTATCATATGCCTGCTTGTTTCTTCATTTGTCTAAGTCTTGTTTCACTCTATGCACTCTAGGGTATTTTTCTGTGCTGAACACAATACCTAAAATTTACAAGTGTTTTAAAGCAGGGGAGGTAAAACAGTGATTCTTATAGCAAATTAATCTTGAGATTATTTTCCAGGCAGGGCTTCTTTGACCACAGCCTCTGCATATGACCAGCTGGAGGTTTTTAAAAGTGACGTCACCACTTTGGTTATTTCCACGGTCATCCAGCGCTCCTTTAACAATACAACGCGACTCTCGATGCATTGTGCAGCACCTTCCGTGCAAACGGCATGTCCTCCCCTCCTCGTAAGGCTTTGCAGAGTTAAATGAGGCAATTGCAGTAATGAATAGCAGCAGAGGGCAGGAAGAAACGAGGAGGCATTAGCATAAGAGATAAGCCTGGCTTGGACTTTTAAAAGACTCTCATGTCAAGCATGCTGAAACAGGTGCAAACCATGCAGAGACTGCAATTTTCGTTTGAAAATATGTCTTGCTCCCTTTGCTTCTTGCTGTCAAAGATGACCTAGCTAGCTTAGGTTTTTATATAGCCTCCATCACCATGGTATCTAATGTCGTCAAGAGATCTCGTGATTATAAAATAATAAATAGGTATTTCTAGCCACCCAGGAAATGCCACATCATTTGACATACAGCTTTCCTGTGAAATCTTCTGCACTATTTGGAGTGCATGTATCCAAGCGTTTTATAGGTGACACCGTAGAGTCCTGATTGCAGAGCTTTCTGTCCAAATAATATTTACATTCATGATTTATGATGCCTTCGAGGCTTGTTGGTCTTTGCCAGATGGCCCCTCCTCCTTGCTTGGAACGCTGCAGTGCAGTTGTAGATATCAGCTGCGTAAAAGATCACCTGTTAAAATAAGCTGCTTCTGTAAGCATCCCTTCTGATACTGACATAGGCAGAATGCTGGGCTTAGCTTTTGAATATGACGGAAGGAGGGAGGTAAAGGAGATTTAGAAGTCAGTACTTCACAGTGCACTATTCAGTGCTAGGAAATCAGAATCCTTTGCCAATGCAGGAAACCCTGCCCAACGGTCAGATCTCTTACAGAGGTTTTCCTTGGACACACCCATGTCTAGCCCTGCTATGCACCTGTTTATAGGACTGTTCCATTTTCTTGGGTTCACGGAGATATGGGAGCACCTACACAGAACAGACTGCATAAGGGAGAGCAATTTCCTCCACTGCAGGAATTACTGGGCGAAACTCCATGCCCTGTGCTATGCAGTAGCTCCAGCTAGATGAGTGCAGTGACCTGGAGATCTACAAATACACTGGCGGAAATGTTTACTGTACAACGGAGGCAATATTGACTTGCTTTGCAAATTCATGGCTGCCGGGGGCTACGTTAGCACTAATTATTACCATAGGAGAGAAGGACCGGGGCCAGATACTGATCTCACTTACAGCACTGTAAATCCTGTGGAGCCAAGAACAGAATCTGGCCCCCGCGCCAGCCACCCGCTTACTTGCCTAAGGCAGCACTGAAGGGCCCTGTCCCTTGTCGTTCTAATGATTGATCATTGTGTTTCCCCCCTTAAGAGCGAAATGGCAGATGTAAACTCCAAGAGGGCAGCTCAGTTCTTGCAGAAATGTATTAAGCCGGAGGACAGCGGAGGGGACGCACAGCCCAAAGAGGAGATAATAGAAGAGCCGCCTATGCCTGTCATCACTCAGACATACCCTCAGACAGTGCAAGGTACGTGCATTTCGCTGGCCTCTTTGTGATAATTAATTATACAGCAATGCCATTAGGTTGTTATCTGCCTCAGGCTTGGCTATGAAGAGCCAGGTCCCCGTGTATGGAGCTGTATAAATAATGGTCACACTTCACAGGAAGGGAACATTTTAAAGTAGTTTCCAAAAGATGAATAGATGTTATAATAGTTGATTAACCATTTGTTAAAGAGTCTCACAAGCCAACAGGTTATTCATAACCACCTCTATATGTTAGGAGCCATTCATGTCTGTGGCATGCTTTTAACATCAATGAAACCGGTATAAAGTATTTATAAATGCATCCCCGTTATATAAAGTGGGACCCAAATGGTACTATTAGAGCTTCATAACTAAAACCAAACATGTACAACTAATTTCTGCATGCTGCTGGGCAGTATGCTGAGCAGACCAACTTTCAGGAGGAACTTAGTTCCACATGGCACCAAGAAGCTCGGGAAGGTTGGCTGAACCAGACAGCTTCCACACCAACTCCTGAACTTACACACGTACTACTGGTCTCCCAGCATGCTCAATATTGATCCCTTTCCTACAGCTCTACCGTCCCTGTCCCTTATTTGTGTTCCTCGGCAGCTTGAGGCATGGTTTGCCTGCTGAGATCAACTGGACACATCTCACTTTATCAATTCCCTACTTTTGCATGAGGCTCTGGTGTTGATGGCACCCTGGGCTCTCATGTTCTCTGCCTGTGGCACAGTTTTAAGGCCGGAAGATGAAACGCTTTGTTCTAATTGAAGTAACTGGTCTCAACACAGGGGTATTTGGGTGACATTTATAGTCTGTGATGTAAAGGAGATCAGAGTAGGCAGCTCCTTCTGGCCTGACTCTCTATGCAGTCATGAAATGACCGTGCTTTCAGAGGTTGGGAGGGGGCTAGTACAAGTTTTTGGATTATATTAATAGCGACTTTGGCTTTTCTCCTCCCCCCAGAGGAAATATCAATGGTGTTCAACACCTACAGCGTGGCAACCAATCTCGGCCCTGCCGCCAGGAGGAAGAGAGAGAAAGGTGCGAATCACGACGGCACAAACACCTCCCTTTACGTGGACCGCCGCAAGTCCAAGGTGTGGAACTACTACACCAAGCTGGGAGATGCCTATGTCGAGTGCAACGTGTGCAAGAAGCAGCTCTCCTTCCACAACAGCACCACCACCATGCGGGAGCACTTGGTGAGAAAGCACAGCATTCGTGACACTTTGCTGTCGCAGCTGAAGGATGACCAGGCTTCTGAGTCTGACTACGTGGCTCAGGAGAACATGATAAAGAGGTCCCGGCAGATGACACCAGAAAACTACATGTACCATGCTGCATCCTGCTCGGAACCGAGGACTGATGTGATTCTGGAATTGGTGCTTGAAATGATATTCCGTGACCTCCACCCTCTTTCTGTGGTGAAAGACAAGGGGTTTGGCCTCCTCATTGGGTATCTAGAGCCTAATTTTACCCTCCCATCTCCTATTCAGCTCTCCAGCATGCTGTGGCATAGATACAATGTGGTGAAGCAGCACCTGGAGCGCTATTTGCAAACAGCCCAATCCATAGTCATCTGTGTGGAGTTCTGGGTGTCCCAGCCCAACCAGACATACTTGACAATCACGGCCAACTTCATTGATGGAGAGTGGCGCCGGGCAAGATGTACCCTGGAAACCCTGCTAGTGCACGAGACTAAAGGAGAGGGTGATTTAGGAGAGAAGCTCTACAGCATCCTGTCCGAGTTTGGGCTATCAAATAAGTCCATTTTCTGTGTGATGCATGACACCCTGCAGAACACAATGATGAATTCGCAGCAGCTCAAGAGGGTTTATGGCTGGACCAGCCTTTGCTGTGCTGCCCACATACTGCACTTGTGCATCAAGGCAGGGCTGGAGATTGAACAGGTGCAAGAGACTCTGACTGCAGCCCGGGGCATTGTGAGCTACTTCCAACAGGACGCAAAAGCCACCTGCTCGCTGAACAGCAAGTTGGAAGCGATCAACAAAACTAAGTTGAAGCTGGTGATGGATGTGGGGTCTCGCTGGATAACTACCATCGAGATGTGCGAGAGCCTCCTGGACCTCAAATGGGCAATCATGTCCTTGCTGGAGGAACATCCCAAAGGGACACTGGCTGTGCAGAACTTGGCTGACCACCAATGGAAGCTCTTGCAGGACCTGGTGCCAGTCATGAGAACGATTAAGATCGCCACATCGTTCTTGCGCGAGGAGCAGAACATCTCCATCTCTTCCCTGATGCCGTGCATCCACGGTATCGTCGCTGCCATTGGGCAGCAGTTGGAAGAGTCCAGTGATGTCATCAAGATGGTGGTGGGCAACATCAGGTCAGAGCTGATGCAGCGCTGGAGTATATCGGAGGACGAGAAGGTGCTGGAAAGCCCTGCGATTATTGCCTCATTTCTAGACCCCCGTTTCAAGGAGATGAGGTTCCTGAGCCCCAGCCTGAGGAGTGAGCTGCATAAGAGAGTCAAGAATATGCTGTCGCAGGTCTTCAACCACCAGTCCCCATCTTCTACTCAGTTCTGGGTGCCAAACTCAGATTACAAAGCGGAGGTAGGAGAAGCAGGGAGCCAGATGTCGGCTCATAAAGACAGAGGCCCAAGTGGCCAGTTCCAGAGCATGTATGACATCCTTTTGGGGAAAGACCCAACGGAGAGCATGCCAGAAATCCATCAGCAGCTGGAAAACTACATTGTGGAGCCTCTCTGCAAACGCAGCACCAATCCGCTAGACTGGTGGAAAACCAATGAGCACCGCTTCCCCGCCGTGGCAAGATTAGGCAGGCAGTATCTTTCCATACCAGCCACTGTCGTGCTGCCAGACCAGGCCTTTGCTGCCAACGAGAGCACGCTGGAGCATCGGAGAGCAGTCCTCGCTCCTGAAAATCTGGACCAAATTCTGTTCTTGCACCAAAATTTTGATTTTTTGGAATCAATGAGAAACAGTAATGAGATGCGGGGCAGAAATCCACTTGTCCAGTATTGAAATGCAGCAAGGGTGGGAGAGTTCAGAGGTGACGTGTAATAGTGTGTAATGTGTGTCTATCTTTTTGGTGGGATTTTGGAAAAATGTCTGGCCAACTTCATTGCCATTGAAACGATCCTTTGATGTCAATGGAAACAGAGTTAAGCCAATGCTGAGTGTTTCTCCAAAACCCTTCCTACATGTACAACCCTGTTTTGTTAACCACTTTGTGACCGTTTCATCCAACTCAAATACAACGTAATTCAAGAGCTGAAAGAAAATGTAAGTTCTACCAATTTGGACTTCATGGCCTCACCTCTGACTATGGCCCTCGGGTGTACTAGTAAAATCGTAAAGGATATAAAAATTCACATTGTAGCAACCTTTTTACAAAAGAAACGTCAAATATATTAATATATATAAATGTTACACTATTCACTGCTGCATGGATCCTACTGCTGCCTAGTCTAAAGCTGTGAGTTTTCATGAACCAGGCCACTGTCCATTATTTTGAGATGTTATTCAAGTTGCACTGATGGCTAAAAGCTTCAGCCCTCAGAGCTACTCTCCTCTTTACCAAGAGGTTGTTCTTGGTAACAGAGCGAAGCAAAGTTGTTCACCAAGGGCAGCCCTCAACAACACATCGTCCAATGGGTCACTACACTGGAGACAAATCCTGTCTTTTGTCAGTTTTCAGAGCCTGTAGATGGCTAGGCTGGGGGGGGAAGAGAGAGCAGAAAACTGCACAGAAGTTCCACATAAAGGGGCAGCACCTCCGCTGGTACAATAAATCAATCATCGAGTTATGCTGATTTATATCAGCTGATGACCTGGTCCATAAACTCGATTCTTCCCTCACACGCCTATTTTAAAGCCACGTAACTATCTTCAGTGGAGATATTCTTGTCTTACACTGATCTAAGTGGCTAAAGAACTGGATCATAGGAATTTTGCACACATGGTCTTGAAGCAGTTTAAAGTCCCCCTTTAATTAAACTGATGCAAACCCCCATCTGCTGGAACCCTGAACGCCTCCTCCCAAATCCCCATCTACCAGCTCTGTGGGCACTGGGCCATCCCCAGCATCGGTTCCCAGGACCAGGGCAGCTTTAGCGCTACCCCCAGAACTGAGTTGGGCATCAGTTGGGGGAGAGGATGGAGTATGGGCACGGCCAGGGCTTGGCTCAGTGGAGGTTAAGTCTCTCCTGGCCTATTATACTAACCATCCATCCCTGTGTGAATAGGGATCAATGTAGCTTATGTTGGTACATTTACAGGCCCATGCTAAATAAGTATGACCAATTTTAAATCAGTACACATATATTCCCAGTGGTTTGCACCTGCTGAACTAAACAGGATTTTAACTTTTTTTTTTTTTAAGTGAAACCAGTGAATCTTCTGTGTATAGACAAGGCTTGGGGGCGTGACAGGCTTCAAAGTGAAGAGTACACTGAGCTAGCGGGAGGCAGGTTATGCTGATGCACTGCTCGAGGCTTTGTGTTTGTATTTTCAGAAGACAGCTGGTCGTACTTTAAGGTTTCCCATTGTAGCCACGAAGCTAGAAAGCTCTCTAGCTTCTTTAAACTTTAAAAAAAAAAACCCTCAAATTCTGCAGAAGATAATTGGCAAATTTCCAGAAAAACTGTCCTACTTGCCATTGGTGAGTAAGTTTCTCAAGCCTTTGACCTGAACATTGCTGCTTCAGTAAATGGCTACAGAAGAGCATTTTGACTAGTAGGAGGAAGGATTTCATCATCTAGCCTCGTAAAACAACCTCCAACCCAGCAACACAATCTGTTTTCTGGTTCTTACCCAACGGTGGGAGGGGAAACCCTAGTTCTGTTTTACTTGCCATCCAAGCTAAAGAAATCCAACAACAATGCCACTTCACAGTTCTGCATTATTCTAGTGCTTGTGCAAACAATGTGAGAGGGGAAACTGGTGCAATACTTCATGACCCACTATGGTGCTTCACAATATTCTGAGATATTGACAGTGGGACTTGCAGACCGCTGATAAGATTTATAACAAATCAAACAGACCTTTAGTTTCATTGCTGGATCTTCTGCCATTCTCATCACTGTAGTATCTGAGTGTCTTCCAATGCTAAAATAAACAAGGGACTGACATGTCATGTGTGGCTCTCATTCTATTACTCTCCCTTAGGGGGAAAGTGCATGAGACTAAACATAAAAGGAAGAAGGGCTGGTGTGCTATATGTTATTATTTGTGACGGTCATGTTGAAGAAGTGAGGCTACATTTGAATTGGAAGATGACGAGGTTTGAAATTGCTCTGAATTCTTACAGAGATGGAAAATTCCACAGCCTTGGATGAGCCCTGAGAACGTTCCACCTCATGCATAAAGGAGAGTCATTGTTCCGACAGACAATGCCAGTGTTCCAAATAGGCCGAGTGGTCAGCTGGACTGACCGTCAGTTTTAATAGTCTTAAGATGCTAAAAAAATACCTTGAGGTCACAACCAATATCAAAGTAACTGTAGTAAAAAACAAAGTTCGGCTGGGATTGGATCTGTGGTGCAATTTTTAAAAACTCTTCTCTATCACTTGTAATTTCCAATTAACTAGTAAGCTCAGTTTACTCATGGGAATGGAAGACGTGCAAATTTGTTATTCCCACAGAGGCTGTTGGCTCCATGAAACCCTTTTGTTTTACTTTAGCATTTGCTCTACCTGAGAGAAGCTATGCTTTTTACTAAACCCCAAAGAAACATCCATTCCATTTTAGGTGGGTGTGCACCCTCCTGTCATGAGAGGTATCCGTAGGGCCACATGTGGCACACTCTGGTGGTGGCGCCTGGCCCTGCACTCTCCAGGTTCCTTCTTGTTGGCAATTCTGACAGTGGGATAGGAAAGTGGGAAAATGGACATGAGCAACACATCCCGAAGAAAAACAGTTACAAAAAGGTAGGGAACCGTTTCTTCTTCTTCAAATGCTTGCTCATGTTAGTTCAACTTTAGGTGACTCTCAAGCTGTAACCTAGGCGACTTGGAGTTGGATGCTCCTCCGTACCAGCAGTGAAAGGAATAGTGACTCGAATCAGGGTTTCTGCACGTACTAGGCAGGAATCTCATCGGGGACCTAAGCCTTTTGGCTAGCAAGCTGGGGTGCTGTGCTAGGGTCTGAAGTCAGTGAGAGAGATCTGCCAGTCTCTGCTGCTGCACCCCAATGGACTTGCTTTATAGTGCCAAGGATGGAGCCCCCTCTCTCTCCGGCATGGCACCTGTGAAGCCAGTCAGCTTTGCACTTTAGCCACCAAAACCACTTAGGGCACTGAAGGCCCCATTCTAGGCCCTGGAGCCCTGCCCGGGGTGGGGGATAAGTCCCTGGCCTGGCTTGGGGGTCTTACTGTAGCGATCCCACCGTGAAGGCCTAAAACAGATACATGGCCTGACACAGGTTCTTTGCCCGTAGGCCCTCTGTTCTTGGGCGCCGAGGGGCTCTGCTGCTTTCTGGGCAATGGCGAAGAGGCACAGTGCCGGGTTGAGTTTGGTGCTGGTGATGCGGTCTGCACTGAAATCAAGTGTACTCGGCCATGGAGGGCTCTGACGCAGGACAAACAGTCACCTCCATTAGTAGGGCTCTCGAGCAAATATCCCATTCCTGCTGGGACACATAGGACACTTGTCCTTCCTGTGGCTTTGAGACAACTGTCCTGTGGATCACTGATGGGCACTGGCCTGCTGCATGTTGAAGCCAGGCAAGAGAGGCATAAGTCCCTGCTGCTAACTAACAACAATACTTAAGAACTACTTAACTAATGCTATCAACCAAGTATTTACAAAAGCCTTAGAGATGAAGCCCACTGAGACAAGAATAAACCACCTACCCCCTTGCTAAACAAGGAAAAGTGCTTCGACTAACCACCAAGTGTGACACCAACCACCAAGTGACTAACCACCAAGTGAGGATGAAGAGCACTGCACAGAAGCACCTCTGCAGAGGGCACCACAGCCAGCCCTACAGATACTACTAAGGTAGAAATCTCCAACAAATGCGCACATGGGCGCATGCAGACTTAAAATGAAATCAACATCACATGAGCAAGCACTTGAAGAACTTTAGTTTGGCCTTTACCAGACTCTGCTCACCTGGCCTGTCACAAGTTTCTAAGGCATTTTAAGATCCAAGCAGATATAGTAATGATAATGACTTCTCTGTATACCTCATCCACCAAATAGCTGTATGAAGCTGGCACAGCGTATTGTTTAAACACACGGATGCATAAGATTCCATGGCCAGAAGGGACTGTTGGGATCCTGTAGTCTGACCCAATGTACAACACAGACCACAGATGAGAACTTCCCCAAAGTCACTTCTAAGCAGATTTTTAAGAAAAACAGACAGACTTAAACACTGTCAGTGATGGAGAATCCGCTTTGATAAGCTGCTCCACTGGTTAATAACCTTCAATGTTAAAAAAGTACACCGCATTTCCAGTTGTCTGAGTTGTCTGGCTTCAACTCGTAGCTCCTGGGTTGGTCTGCGCCTTTCTCTACTAGACTGAAGAGCATTATTAAATATTTGTTCCCCACCTAGGTACTCACAGACTGTAATCAAGTCATCCCTTAGCATTCTCTTTGTTATGTGAAATAAGTCTGATTCTTTCAACTCTAACATCCATGTCCTGCTCCATCAACATAGTATAACTAGTTTTGAAATAACCAGCAAAAGCAGTATAACAACTTTTACAACTAGAGCTCAAGAACCCAATTTAATAAGCTATGCAGTGAGCACATACAAAATAACAATACACAGATCATCACAGGACTACCTATTAAATCTGAAATGTAGGGCATGACCATCACGTTCCAGCAAAAAAGATATTAAATACAATGGCAATTTCTCATTGATTTTCCTATTCTGAGCTTTTCTAACAACAACAACTAAACCCAGAAACTGATGATAAGAAACAAGGGCTATACACATCCAACTTTTAAATGGAGGCAAGAGGGCTTTTTTTTAAATTAAACTAAAGCAAAAGTACAGAGCCTCTCATATTTGTAAAACAGCTATTTTACAGTCAACAACAACTATATTTTTTCAACCATGCATAATTGTAATTTAATGCCAGGCATGCATACTTAATTGAACACACAGGTCCTTGCTGTGTTAATGTAAGTGAAGATCATTTAATGCCTTCATGTCTCTTTTTAGTTAAATTTGACGCCAACAATGTTGTATTGGTGTAAATGCTAAAAACATGCAAATAGACGATGACATCCTACTGTATACTAATAGTTACAACTCGCCTTTCAGTACCTTCAAGTAGAGGTTTCTTTTCAGTCTCATCCGGGGCTTCTGCACTAGGAAAAATGGTGCATGTTTTCTGCAGTGCCCACAATGGTACAAGCTGAAGTGTGGGCTGGGCGTACTGTCATGTCAGCTAACCCTGCTCAGAGCTGATCAGATGCTAAAAACCATTTGCATGTTTTCCAAGTTCTGATAAGATTTCTACCACTGATACCCTGAAATCGAGGTTTCCCGGTTACCATTGGAGAAGGTCAATGTCTGAGTTTGTTTCTTTCATCTTTGGCTCATTTTTTAATGTTTTATGGGCCACTTAATATTTATTAGTGGCTCCATCTGCTCCTGCACGCGGTGGCATTTCATGTGAGCATTCCGACTTTTTATCTTGTCGAACACCCTACAAGTGGACAGAAAACAAGGGCCAGTTGTTAGTTTTCTTAAGGAGGCTAAACAGAATGGGAGTCCCACATAAAAGCTTTCCCTAGGAAATGAGTAAGAGACCCCCTTTAGTTTTCCTCTTAATTTTAGGGTGTGCAATGCACATGGAAGTGAGAGCCCAACGTACAGTGAGATACAGGTTAGTTTTATGGAAGCTTTTCTGGGCATCTTTGCAATTGCACCTCAGTTCTGACCCACAGCACTGCTTGGTAGTCTCCTCCCACAATCAGTTATGTCATTACAACTCAGTCCCTAGCTGTAATACTTTCTCTTCCTTTCCAGTGCAGCTTGAACAAGATCTACAAGTCATGTTGCACGGTGGTAAAAGACACATTTGTTTTGTAATGAAAGCAGACATGGAATTTGACCTCCAAGAAAAAGGAGATGATCACAAATGTGTTGGCAACAGCCAAAGGACCTATTTCTTTTTAGTCATATGATTCTCCCACAACATCAATGGCAGCCATGGAGCTAAACCCCCTACATCTCTTTAAACATGCAGGGCTTAGGCTGCAGATAAAATCAGCCATGAATCTACAACAGTGTTTCTCAAAGTGGTCCGCAGAGCCACTCCAAGAAAGCTGCCAATGGGCTGCTACAATTGGTTTATTTACTGGTGCTGTAGCAACCCACTGGCAGCCTTCTCAGAGTAGTTCCGTGGACCACTTTGAGAAACACTGAGCTACACCTTCAGGGTTCATTAATTGAAAGCAACATAAGCAACTTTGGTAAAATATGTTTTTACCTCAAATCATTTTGCCTTTTACAGTTAGAAATAACATCTAACATTACAACGTGAAAGAGATCAGAGGAAGAAAACACTTTCCTCCATCTTTTCTCTTTTTCCCCTTTTTAAAACTTTGCACACAGTTTTGTTGTTTCATTTTTGCCCATTTTCCATTTGTGAGGGTCTTTCATGCTGAAATGGGTGAGAAAAATATTTTTTTTTAAAGTACATGGTCATAAAATCACACAAATTGGCTAAAGAGGTTCAGGGAGAGATGCACCATGCATTTAGCTCATTTTTTAAAATCCTATTTTATATTTTAAAATAACTGGTGCACCTTTCATTAAGAATGTTTTATTTATAAATACAACTGAATTAATTAGACATGTAGAAATCTCTGAACAAAGCAAGATTAACAATATACCCCTACCTTTCGCACTCTTTACATGGAAATGAACCCTGATAGTCTGTGGTCCCAGGCTGGTCCGGCGTTCCCCTCTGACTGCATGCTGGACTATATGTCTTGTGTGATGCTTTTTTGTAATTCTTTGACTTTATCTTCATACCTTGTCTAGGCAGATAGCCATGCATTTTCTTTGGGCTGCACACACTCTGCAAATTATGGAATATTTGTTAAAATAGTAAATTCCACTTATTGACAACAAACCCAAATAAATGGTCATCCATTTCCATCACTATTCTGGATAATCTGTTGTCTCCAGGATGACCAAATCTGCAGATCTTATCATTTGAAAAAAGGAAATTTCAGGTACCCATGAATACATTTTCCTATTCTTCATCATGCCACGGTCACAGATCTGTTGAAAGGCATTTTAATAACTGTGTGCCTCAAGGATCATCCCCTGGGCGTTGAGGTGTAGAGAAGACTTCTGTCACAAGACAGGAAATAACACTGAGTAATACTGGATTACCAATATGCAGAACTTGATGAATTAATGTTTGCTCAGTAGATCTCAGAACAAAAGTTAAGACTGCTCTGCCCAGAGACTGTTAGTGTCCTAAAGGATTTGACTCTAACACTTGACCGAAGGAGGAATATTTATTGAATTTATTTAGAGAATGAATGTTCTAACAGTTCTGAGGACTACTAATCTGAATGAAAGGTACAATGCTGAGTCTGGTTAGAGTAAGCTTCCATCTTCAAATGAAAAACTCATCTCAAAGGCCATCATAAGGCTTACACTAACGGACAGGCGGCCTAATGACACCTGCGAAAGAGTTATCTGTTTGGGTAGAGCTTAAGGAACAGAATGCGGTTCTAAGGTTGAACTTTATGGCTTTGCAAAGTTAGAATAAGGTTAGTGCCCTAAGGAAACATTTAATGTTGGTATTTGTACATAACTTTGTCATCTTCAACATGCTGAGAACATTTTACCACAGAGGTCCGACCTTTGGCTTAGGCACAGGTAGGCATCTACGTAGGCAGGGCTATTCCAGGCTGTTTCACTGGCTTAACATGGTAGTTAAAGTGTGGACTTTCCAAGAGTCAGTAGACTAAGTTCAATATGCTGACCTCTCCTTTGGAATCCATGAGCACAATAATCACTTCATCCAACTATTCAGTTACATCATGCCCAGAAGAATCTGCCCAAGCATAGGGTCCGAACATTTCCACATCTGATCTGTCGTGGTGGCACTCTGTGAAGGTGACCTAATTGCTTTCTGTGATGAGATAACTGGCTCTGTGGCTATGGGAAAGCCAATGAGGTAAGGCAGAAAAAACTGGAGAACTTGAGGAGGTGAGACATTTTCCTCCTTCCAAGGACTGGTAGGCTTTGTTCCACTCCCAAGCTTCAAGCAGGCTGAAGTACTCATTGTATTGGATCTGTGGATCTCAGCACCAAGAACGGGCTTGGTTCTCATTAACATCTAAGGCTCTTTACACGGCTCTGCAACTTTAAAAGGGCCACAGTGTAAATGAGAATCATGCTCAATGGGACTCTAGTATATTTAAAGTTAAGCTCAGTGCTTTCTCGAACATGGACAGACCCAGACAAGTACTTAAGGTTTTCCTGACCTGGGGCCTAAAGTCTTGTCTACACTTGTTTTTTTGGCACTGCTGCCTGCAGCAGCTCAGCTCCACCAGTGGTACTGGTGTATTCAAGGCAGGGCCAGGCACTGCCGTTTTAAGCATCATGTCATGTGGAGCTGCTTTGAGCAGGGTCAGACAACAATGCCACACATGGAGCCCTATCTATACTAGTGCTCCTATCATTGCTAGCACCAGTAGAGCTGAACCTGTGACAGCCGTTGTGGATAACTGTTGCCAAAAAACCCTGGTTTAGACACCTCTAAAATGCCCTGGCTGCTAGAGTGCATCAGATCCAGGTTCTGAGTGCCTTCTGCAAGGTTAAAAGAACACTTCATTCTTACTGAAGCAACAGGAGGTGAAGGGGGCTCAGCTCGATTGTAGGACTGACCCTATAGCATTACAATTTCCCATCATTGAGTATCTTGGTGAAACCATGACAGACACATACACATCTGAGCCAAAGGCATTGATATCAATGGGGCGCTTTCCATTAATTTCAAATGGCTCTGGATCAAGTCCACTATCCTGATCAACTATCATAGTGATAGGTTAAGATTAGTGGCCACAAACCTCTGCAAGTGTACACTGGCAGAGCGCCATTGAGTGTAATGGAACTGTGCTAATCTACACCAGCAGAGAACACAGCTCCAAGCTTTCTGTTGTCTTCCGCAGGATAAAGGAAACATTTCTATGTTTAGCATTTGGAGTTTTAGGGTTCTATGGGCTTCCCCAGACCCTTCAGATTACCATTTGCTTGGAGTGAAGATACTAAAGCTCCTATAGTCAAGCCATTCCCACAGAATCTCTTTTTCTGCTGCTGTATTGCTGCTAGGGCTGGTATTCATAAAGCATAGATACCAGTGCTGAACATATACTTCTGTCTTACTTACAGACCTAAACTCACAGGAACCAACTTAAAAGGAATACTTGTTAAAAAACCAATCCTGCTGAAGACTACATTTTGCAGGCACCAAATTACCATACACAGTCACACTGAGGTGAATATATTTATACCATACATGAATCTGCCTAGTGAGCCCCTTTGAACAGTGAATAACCAATTAAAAACACATTCCTGTAAATGAACAGAACATGCCCCCCCCCGATCTAGTTAGTAAGTGATTAAAAGTGACATTTGCTATTGCATGAGGTGAAACTGCAAAGTTCTCTAATGAAAAACCTGTTAAATGGACACCAAGCTATGAAAATAGCAAACATTTGGAGCCAGATTTGTACGGGTAGTTAGGCATTTACATGAATTTTCAAACGTATGTAGGAACCGACTATCCCTTGAAATGAATGGGTGACAGGTCTCTGTGTGCTTCTGAACATTTACATGGGCACATAAATACCTTTACAGATCGGGCCCTTGCTGCACTGATGCCAGGTTCTCATCAGGTTTCTGCTGCAAAAATTGTTCTGGTAAATTTTATTCCCTACGTGCAGTCATGACACAGCTCAATAATGCGTGTGCGCTGTGTCATGTACCTGGCAGGCTTCTGCATAACACTGGCACGTCAAAGGTGCCACTACGACATCAGCAGTGACAAGCTGAATGCTGACAGCACTACTAACGAGGAACTAGGGATTATTTTGAGGACTAATTAGGAGCGAAGAGTTGTCTTAATTCTCTTGTTTTAATTAGCCATGGTATCATAAAGTCAAGAGCAAATATTGCTACATAACTTCCTACAAGAGTAATGGGAAATGTGAGGCATGGTACAAAATGCTAACTAGTGAACATGGCTTGTTTGGGATTTTTTTTTTCAATATTATTCCATAGTTCTCTGCAAGTTAAACAAGGGTAGCATCAGAATGTTAACTAGGGAGGTGTTTCCTGAAAACAGCTTGCTGCACTCATGAACTCCACATCTCCTAAGGCAGTAGAAGATCTTTAAATTGAAAATCTGAATCTCAGACAGATTCCCCAATCGGTCTTTTTCTACCTCATCCTTCTCTTTCAACCTTCTTTCTATCACTTACTTTTGGTCGACTGAAGTCGAATTTTATTATTTTTTTCCAGATATAGTAATATTCAACACACTGGGACACACTCTTAGTCTGAATCTATCAGGAAAAAACAGAAGTAATCCACAGTTAGTATATCATACTATCATTATTTGTGCAAAATACAACACAAAACCGGTGTCGGGGACGACGACGACTGTATTCACTCTCACCAACAATGGGTGTCCAGACACTGCAACAGCAGGAGCCACATAAGCACCTAGAAACATATATTTCTGATATCTACTCAGCCCAAGACTAGGAGCCAATCTGAGAGGTTTAATTAATTTATGTTTGTAACATGCTTTAATAGTCTTTAATACAATTTCATGCTGCCTCCGCTATAGTAAAGTAGTGTGCCTGAGCCCAACTCCTCTCCTTAGAAAAGACAGGAAGCTGCTGGTAAGGCATTCCCCCAGAGGGCTCTGGGCCTGGTTTCCCGCCTGGGTTGATACAGCCCAAATTTGGTAAACTTCCTGGCAGATTCCCTACAACGACAGCACAGAATTGCCTAAAGTTACTTGGACATATTGCTGCTTGCACATATGTGGTATAGCACACCAGGCTGCGACTTGGCCCAAGTTTACAGGCCAAACCGAAACCACCTGGACAGACTAGTCGCTCTTACACCACAGGTTCCCCAGTCCTTCTGGCAGTGGCTGGACCCACAAGCAGTGTGTATAGAAATATCCTTCTCCAGACCTCAGCCAACACTGTGGTGGGGAATCTGCTGAGATCTTCTATGATGGCCCTCATGACAAGGAAACAAGCTTCCAGAAGAAAAACTCTGGCCTACCTGGATCTAGCAGGGCTCTGATATACTCTACCTTCTCAGTGGGAGTTAAAGTTGATGTTACCACGTTCAGAATGAGTCTGAGCATGAGAAACATGGTCCTCCACACAGGCCCAGCCTTAGGGCAAGGCGAGCAAGGTGTTTGCCTTGGGCCCTGCGCCTTCAGGGCCCCGCGCTCGCCCGCCTGGCTGCTCACTTGCTGCCCTGGCTGGGAGCCCCCCGGCCACACAGTACAGCCAACCACAACATGCCGCCTTGGGCCCTGCAAACTCTTTGGCCGGGCCTGCCTCCACATGGGCCCAAGATTGGCCCTTGATTAGCCAGTTGTTCAGGTCGGGGGATACCTGCACTGGCTGCTTCCAAAGGAGGCCATGTACTTGGTGAACACGCAAGGGCTTGCTAAGAGGTCGAAGGGGAGGACCAGGATCTGATAGTGGGGTACTGTTTACCACACACTGAATGACGGAGATGTGAAAGTACGTGTCCTTCAAGTCAAGGGCAGCATGTCAGTCCCCCGAATCCAGAGAGGGGGATAACGGAAGCCAGGGAGACCACACAGAACTTCAACTTCTTCATGAATCTGTCGAGGTTTTATAAGTCTAAAATAGGCCTGAGCCCTCTGGGATTTGGAAATAACAGGAGTAGAAACCTTTGCCCCGGAGCGCTAGAGGAACCTCCACTATCACCCTGACTTGTAGAAATGTTTGCACTTCCTGTACTAGAAGTTACTCATAAGAAAGGTCCCTGAAGAGGGCTGGGAGAAAACAGAATGGGAGAGAACATTATTCAGCCCCAGGCATGGTAGAAATGGAACGGACAATTCACAAAAAGGGGGAAGGATCCAGGATGTGGACTGGCTGCACCTTCAAAAGGTTTACTTGGAAGCCCGGGATTGCCTTGTCAAGCCCTGGCCCTGGTTAGAAGAGGACTGTAGAGGACTCTGCCCATTTCTCCTACCCCCTTTCCTGCTATAACGCCGAAGTACTGCTTGCAGATTAGCGATTTGATGCTAGAGCCCCCTGGTGGATAGCTGAAGAAGTCCAGTTTCTTTGCATCCGGATTTCAACAGTTCTGTGTGTGCAGACAGTCAATGATGTGGGTTTTGCCTGGGCAGGAGCTGAGTGTCCCATCCCAGGATATACTCCCCAGGCACCATGTCGCTCCACAGCTCTAACAGTTGGCAAACGGTCTCAGTTCCTCTCCGCTTCGTATGCAACAGCAGATTGCGACTCATGCCAAAAGGATGCCAAATTTGTCTTGGGTTTTGGAGAGTGGTGGTGCCATAAGTCTTTGGGGGACAGGTCTTTTGCCGGGGCTGTGGCCTCCCTTACAAGACAGGTACCCTGCACTGCTGGGCTTTGGTGCTGACATGGGCGGTGCCATGTAGGGCCCAGGATGAAAAGCTAACTCCATAAGGAGGAGTTTAAGTCTGAAGATCCCCTCCCTTTTTGTTCTTGATTGGAAGCTCCTGCAAATCTCACCCTTATTGGTCTTATGGGCTTCCCCCAAACACTTGAAGCAGAAGTCGTGAGGCTCTCCCTTGGGCATAGGCTTCTAACAAGACCCACAGGGTTTGAAACTTGAGACTAAGGCATGCCCTGGTTCCCAAAGGGGAGAGTGTGTAGGGGCCAACCTGCATTAAAGGCTTAACTACCAACTAACTACACTAAAGACTAGCAACACTGTCACCCCCCCATGATTTATGAAAATTGGGTTATGAATATGAATATGCATAACTCGAAGATGCGTTAGACAAAATACCTCTTGTAGCCTATCAGTTTTAATCCTACAATCTGCTGAATGTGCATATCCGATTTCTGTGCATGTATCACATTTGTATGTGAAGTTAAAAAAATGAAGTGTTTATAGTTCTAAATGTGCTCAGAAGGGCCATTAGTGATACTTCAGGTTCTTAATGACTCAGTTCTCAAACCAAAGACTTGCTAATGGTCATGTTTGTCCTATAAGCCCAAACTGTGGTTGGCCCTAGAAAGACATGTGACCACACCATCTGGTACTGGAATCCATCTTGAACCTGATATTTTTCCATGGGGATGGGGGATGCCAAACAAAAGATTCCTGCCCTGGGAGAAAGTCAATCTAAGACTGGTCGACACTACACTTTTCTTCTGGAAAAAGCTACGTAAATTGCAAACCGCTATTTGCATATCTTTGTCCGCTTCTTTTTTCAGAAGAGGCTTTTCTGACATTTGGCCCGTCCACACTGGGACAAATGTCAGAAAAAAACCCTTTTTCAGAACATCCCTTCTTCCTTGTAAAATGAGGTTTACAGGGATGCCAAAAAAGTACATCTGCTCTTCCGGAAAAAAATTCAGAAGAGCAGACGTGTTCCCTGGACGCGGCAGAGTTTTTCTGGGATAACTCTGTAGTGTAGACATAACCTAAATAATGAGAAAAACTTAAAAAACAACCAATAGTCTGGTAGCACTTTAAAGACTAACAAAACATGTTGATGGTATCATGCGCTCTCGTGGGCACAGCCCACTTCTTCAGATGACCAGAGAAGCGATCTACCTTCAGCTGGCCTTTGAAACTTCCTGGGCCACCCTCCAAGGATACAAAGAACTTTGAAGAAGCTTTAGATCCAAGCTGATGTAAAGATCAACTCTGATTTGAAGCTCTTTACTGAAGATAAGAACAGCTGTTTAAGGTAAGAATCTGCATGTAACAAGTTTCTTGGTGGATTAGAACTAGCTAAGCGGTTTTTGTTCATTTTAATTTACTAACTTGCTTTGATCTGACCGTTTCACTTGCAACCGCATAAATCTTACCTTTCATACTTAATAAAAACACTTCTGTTTATTATCAAGTGCAGTGTAAATAACTGTTAGCTGGGGGGAAGAACCACTGTGCATTCAGTTGGAGTTTTGGTCCCATGTGGGGGTTGGTTTCCTGTGTGCTGAGAACTGAATCCTCCCAGAGCTGAACTGGATCAGTGCGTTGCTCTCCAGGGGGGGCGGTAACCCCAGCTCTGTGCCTGGTCTAGGGGAGACCAGAGGATCTGGCCCAGGAGGACAGGGAGGTAGGGAGTTCGCAAGAGCTGGAAGGTAGGCATCAGTGGCATGATCAGCATGCCAGGAGACAACCCCAAGGGGACTTCTGTGGCGTCAACCTGTCACAAATACTACGTGAATAAACTACTTACAAGACCAAGAAAGCGAATGCTAGGGAACTGGTTGCCCCAGGCGACAGACCAGAAAGCCCCAACCACCTCACTGGCAGTAAGAAGAAACTGAAGCAACAGCAGGGACCTATATATAGCTCCCTAAAGGCACCACTGCAGGGGGCTCCACAGCTGATCCAATGGGTACCGCTACCCTAATAATGACACGGACTGCAGCAGCACAGTTGGCTTTGTATTGCCTCCAGGAATTGCTTCTCCATGTCCCTTTTTCCATGGGGTATTTTTTTTGGGGGGGGGGTCATACCAATGAGGTCCTTGGCAACTGCAATGCTGTCTTTGGCCACTACAATCTCCTTGGAGAACAATCTGTCTGATTTTCTCTGCATGCTCAAATGCTGCCTCCACCTCTCTGCTATTTTAAATGACATGTGAAAACATTTCAGCCGGAGTTTTCTTTTTTCTTTCCCTCAGGTTAGGCAACTACTCAGCCATTGACAAAAGCCCTGTCCTTGACCATCTGGTTGGTTGGTGCACATGCCATGTCGGAGTTAAACATTCACAAGCAATCACTATTCGTATTGTAGAGAGGCTGTGATGGCATTTTTTTCTTATATGCATATCTGGGTTCTCTCCCTGAGATTCTTTCCAGACTCAGGAGAACCTCGGCCATGTATACTGGCATTTCTGTCTGTGCAGGGTATGCTGTGTGACCCTGCCATTGTGCCTGGGACACTGTCCAGGAGGAGAGACAGAGGTGAGGTTGGGAATGATAGTTCAGTTCTGGCACTGGAGTTTTGCTGTGCTTTGGAGGTGCTTATATGGTGTGAGAGGGGACATCAGGGCCTACATGGGAGTGAGCCATACAGTCATACCCTTTACATTCCACTTTGGCTGTCCTGGCTCTGCAGGACCTGAGACAGGTAAGGAGGAAGCAGAGAAGTGACTTAATTAAAAAGGCAAAGGGCACACCAGTGAGATGCCACACTCAAGTTATTCACCAAGATAGCCCCCCATAAGGGCTACAGAAGCAGAAGGGAATTGCAGACTGTTCCAGGAATAACCATGCAGCTTTTCCTCATAATCTACAAACAACAACTAAGCAATTTCTCAGTCTTACATTTTGCTTTATCTCCCCTGTACGGGGGAACATGGTGAAAAAGCAGAGAAAAACTGATAGGGTTCTGTGATGATTGCCTGAAGCATTTGCTTTTACCAGTTGAACTCTGTGTAAGTCTGTGAAAAGCTGTTAAGAGTTTTGTTATCCTCACAGCAAAGCATATTTACTATAAGAATGTGTGTTACAAGGCATTTATACTCAGCAGGGAATTGTACTCTTTGTAGCTTTATGGGCACACAATGTGCATGTCTACCTCACACAAAGTGAGAGCACTAACCAAACTGCTTTTCCTTTAATCACTGTCTCAATAAACTAGTGCAATTTGCACAAAATAATGTTTTCATTATTTGAATCTGCTGGGGGGAGAGGCTGAAGCTGCACCGTCCTGCCAACCACCATTCTGAGCTAGAGAATGGGGTGGGGGAGGTTGGTGGTACAGGCAGCCTTCCATAGCGTGGGCCTGAAAATGGTTAGTAGTCAGAGTTTCAGCATGAGATTGAGGTCAACTGCCCAGCTGCAGTCGCCACCATTTTGGAAAGATATATGGTGGAGGGGAGAACAGGCAGCCTGGGCTGGAGGCAGGGATCTTGGACTCACGCCTGTCTACAATGGGACACCTAGAACAGAAATGGCACAGCAGTGCAGTTTAACAATAATCAATTAAAACTTATATATTAAATTTCTAATCAATAAAAACACACATGCCAAGGTTCCCTCCATAGGATCTGGTCTGGGTTGCTGTCTGGGAATCATGCAAGCTGGCTGCCATCAGGGTCATGAGTCTTGAAGAGACTCTGACTTTCCAGGGAGATCTCTTTACTTGCCTCCTCATGCTCATTTCCCAATGAATTTTGTTGGTCTTGCCAGTCATTCTAAGAGATGAGGTGGCAGGGAGAAAGCAGGATCCACAGACCACAAGGTTCAAGTGGTCATGCAGTTATGTAAAGTCCTGTCCAGCTCCTCAAAACCTGGACAAGTTACATGTCCTCTGCCATGCTTTTTCCTTTATTGGACTAATGGTTGCTCGTGATAGAGACAAGCTTTCGAGATGACAAAGAGCTCTTCTAAGCTTGTCTTTCTCAGTAAGAGAAGTTGGTTTAACAAAAGATATTACTCACTCGCCTTGTCTCTCTAATATTCTGGTATTAGCACAGCTGCAACAACACTACATACAGCAGATTTCTTCCTGTCAACTTTAGTTTTAACATAAGTGCTCCTGAACTATTTGCTCTTTATTTGGCAATTTTTGTCTTCTCAGTCATGCTTCTTGAGGACATCTACCTAGCAATATCCACAAGATAATTATTCTGGCCACATGAACTTCCTGTATTGATGCTTCTCCCCAGATGGTGATGAAATCCAGGGTCTCAGCTCAGCTCCAAGTTTCTGCTCAAGGCATTTTGTAAGGCTTCTGAAATATTATTGCCACTAATGTGATGTACTAAAAAATGCAGACACAAAAAGACAGAATCTGGCACCTTTCCTGTTTATAAACAGGGGAGGGGACAACTGAATGAACTGACCCCAGAGCAGCGGAGAGTACACAGATTAACAGATAGGTCAGTAATTGTCGCTTATGTGGGATACTCAATGGAAGACTGCCAGGGTGGACAATACATCAGACTAACTTGAATTTTTGCAAAGTCAGTTCAATTTGAAAAAAGACTTCAGAGTTCATGATAAATGTGGAGTCAGAGAGATATATTGTGTATACACAAGGATTTTCAAACAGGATTAATTTGACTTAATCCAGTTTAAATTACCTGTGTAGACAAGCCCTTAGCCTCGTCTCTTTGAACCCCTCACTCTAATAAACTCTTTTTTTCATTTGCTTCTGATTCTTGTTGGGAAACAACAACATTTTGGCTTTGAGAAAGAGTGTACCAATAACTCCTTTAATTAATCCATGAAGGAGTTTTAGTAATCTGAAAAAAAAAAATAACCTCTGCCTAGAGGTCTTACCTTCTTCTGTATCAGGTAAAAATCTTTTTTATGCAGACAAAAAGCTTTTTTAAACAACTGTTTCTCAACAGGTGTCCAAACATCTGAACCTAGTGGTAATAAGATGCAAATTATTAGATCACATTGCATGCTTAATGGACCATAACACAAAATTAAAACACTTGATTATTCATGTACACATTTTTCTCTCTCAGGGAAACTTAATTCCAGTCTATCAAAAACAGCAATCAGTAATATGTTATAAATGTCTGAAAAACTCCAATTACTACTGACACAGGAAATACCACATACTATAAAATATATGCACCACTGAAAAGAATACCACACGATAGTAAGCATCGATCATTGCCATGTTTCAGCATACTTTTCCCATTGGGTGTCACTGCAGGGCAGTGCATGCTAAAACGTCATGCTGTCACAGGAGAACTAAGGAGCTGAACATAAGAAAACAGTATAAACAAGGTTAAAATTGAAGAGGTGATCACATTTTGTAGCACTTCAGGGCAAGAATCTTTTGTTTGCATTTTTAAATGCATGTAGTTTTAAAGCAGAATTAAAGGCAAACCACAGTGTTATCAAATTATTGCATGACTATTAGTACCCCAGTTCACTGATCCCATTGTACAGATTTTGTTTTTAATTTACCTGTATAATGATAATTAGCAAGAGGGTGGGATGGAACTTTCTGAGGTCCTCTGAACAGCAGCATCTCTAGGGCCTCCTGCAACAATTTAATCCAGAATATAATCAGAGCCCTCAACAGTGAAGCAGGGAGATGAGTTTTGTTCTCAGCTATGCTGATGTAAATCTGCTGACTTTACTGATTCATGCCAGCATCACTGGCTATGTTCATGTAAAATTACACTCTCTAGGGGGCTAATCCAAAACCCACTGAAGCCCATGGGCGTTTTTCCACTGTTTTTAATGGCTTTAATTCATGCCTCAAGTGACTGAAGAAAAAAACATATTGCACAAACATCTTGTGGAGAAAGAAGCAGTGTGCTGCCATGTTAGGAGGGGTTCTGTGCTTCCATCATTTTGTGCCATCTATGCTAGTGAAAAGCAGCTCTACTGCAACTTAAGACCACACCCAGCTAGGGACATCCCAGGATGAGGAGTCTTCTCTGCCTGGCACTAAGGCAGACTACTCCCCCTCAGGAATCTCCGGCAGAAAAGACGCACCATGGGACATCTGGGGGCACGTTGCAGGACGGAGGGTGTGGCCATAGTGTTCTATAGGAGCCACTGTTCCTGGAAGCCCAAAGACTTAGTGAAAGCCAAAAGGCTGCTCTAACCTGTGTATTTAAACTCATGTATAAATCCATCCCTGTTCAGGAAAGAACATTGGAAAGGAGAAGACTGAGAGGTTAGCAGTTTTCAGGTTAGCAGTTTTCAGGTATCTAAAAGGGTGTCACAGGGAGGAGGGAGAAAAATTGTTCTCCTTGGCCTCTGGAGACAGGAGAAGACGCAATGGGCTTAAACTGCAGCAAGAGAGGTTTAGGTTGCACATTAGGAAAAACTTCCTGTCAGGGTGGTTAAACACTGGAATAAATTGCCTAGAGAAGTTGTAGAATCTCCATCTCTGGAGATATTTAAGAGCAGATTGGATAGAAAATCATCAGGGATGATGTAGACGGTGATTGGTCCTGCCGTGAGGGCAGGGGACTGGACTTGATGATCTCTCGAGATTCCTTCCAGTTCTAGTGTTCTATGTTTCTATGAAATATAATCCCATTGACTTCAATAGAACTTAAGTAAAATTTTAAACACATTCATGTTTTTATTTGAATAGATTTGTGTTGCTGAATCAGGAACATAGAAAAGAACAGAAATGAATCGTTGGCTGAACGACAGTGAAAACCCAAAGCAGTATTCAATAAGCTAAAGTGGAATAGCAATGGGGGTGTGTGGCTGATCCTGCATCCACCGACATCTCCAATGGAAACAATGATAAATCTTTCTTGATGGCCTATGAAATATGGCAGCATCACAAGTAGTAGTCAATAATTTTAAGATACGGAGATTCAGATAGTGACAATAGGATTCAGAAGGCTGCATTTAAGTTTAGAAATGCTGAGGCAAATTCTACTCTTAGTTGCAAGATGTGTAAATCAGAAACTAAAGGAATTACTTCAAATTCACACCAGCTGAATTTGGTCAATTATTACCGACAACTCAATAGCTACCTTACCAGAATATTGCCTTGTGCTTCATGCAGACAATGCAGGGCTAGTTCTAGATTGGTCCCTCCCCCGGGCATCGCACTGGAGCAGGCCACGTTTAATAGTCCTGTTACTGCAGCCACAGTCCGAAAGCAGAGTCAAATTCCGAGATGGAAATAGGAAACATGCATGAGAATATTAACAGAAAAGAACAATTGCAACACTCAGATGGGCCACCAATAAAACACTAAAAGAATGGCAAAATGTCGTATCTCTGTTTTAAACATGGCTTTGTCTCTGCTAAATCAGTGGACTTTAGCAAAACATCTCCTCTTTCAAAGTCACTGTAGATGAATTGGGACTAACAGAGATGTTCATGACTTTCTGTAATGGAGAGAAGCGAGTGAAAGCCCTATGGCTGTCTAATTTGTTTGCTCCAGCTCTACCAAAACTAAGCATATCACTAGTCTGTAATACAATTGTGTTGAAAAGAAGGTCAAAAAAAGTAACATTTTCCACAGCACAATGTAGTTAATGAGGGAGACAATGAAAAAAAACAAAGTTGCAATTACATCAAAATCATTTCCAATCATAAAATCTTGGGGTAGTCTTGAGATAAAACTTTTAAGACACCTCTGTCCTGTGTTTCCTGGTTGGTTGTGATGTCTCCCCAAGGTTTCCACACTAACGATGCTGCATGTTCATCATTTTCTAAAAGTGCTCTATCCTGGAGGTTTGGTATCTCTGCCTGAAACCGGTTTCCAATGTTAATATGTCTAAAATAATAAAAAGTGGGGGTTGGGAAAAATGAATTGGGAACAAATATAACTCATTAAGAATGCAGGTACACACAAACACGCACACGACAATACAGCTTTCAAAGCATATGAATGAGCAAGACGTAGTGTGATAAAAGTTATTTATGCTGTGCACAAATGTCTTTGCAAACCATAGCTAATGGATCTAATCTGTCCCAAGTAAACAGTAAGAGACAATGAGTATGCCTACACTGCCTGTGGGACTAAGCTTTCCATCCCATGTTATCAGGCTTGGACTAGCAGCATTTCTGCTATCAGTCTAAAATGTAGACTGTGCTTTAAATTTGCAGCTTGAGCTGGAGGGGCTTCTGAGTCTATTGTTCCAGCCCATTCCACAACTTCTAATTGCTGTCTACACTCACATTTCTAGATCGTTCACTAAGCCCTGCTAGCCTGATGCTGTTGACCAGGAAGCTTGCTTCTACAGGCTGTACCTGGTGCACTGCTGTATTATTCCAGTTCTGTGCCACTGTAATATCATCTAAAACAACCATGGTTGAACTCAGCCACATCAGGTCGATTTTATAAACAACTAACAGATCCCTGGGTCCTTCAGGGCAGGACCTTGGGGATGTGGGTAGACGGCATGCAATGTTTTTATTTCATCAGGTACTAGCAGCTTAACCCAGAATCCAAAGGGGCGACAGGAACTGTGAGACAGCTACCCATGGTGCATCACTGTCAAAGTTGAAAGTAGTCGTGCTATTGGAGATGCACTCCATTGACTTCATATGCACAGTGAATACACACGTATTTCTCACCTTCAACTATACAATACTGGGTGCTAAAATTCAACCTTAATAAATTCAACCTCTCTCGTAGTGTAGACATACCCTCAGCATCCAGGACAAGGAGTGAATGAAGCAGAGACGGAACACCTTACATCTATGGTGAGTGTCTCATGTGGTAAAGCACATTGGCAAGACAGGGAAGAAAAGCCTGAACTGAGGTACCTACGCTACTGTTTGTCTGGGAAAGCCACAACTCCAGTTCTGCTGCCAATCTTGAAATTACGAGCTGGTATTTTATATAGAAGAAAACAGTCCAGAGCTGTAGATCGTTCCCAGTGAGAGATATAACAGTGGGCTTAATAACTGATCTTTGGCTGGATTAAAGTAAGGCTTAGAACAGATGTTTAGTCTCAACTTATGGCCTCATTGCATGGCTTATTTCAATGCTATTTCAAAATAGCTTATTTCGTCATTTAGCACTGCCTACACAGTGCCGAATTTCAAAATAACTCGCAATTCCAAAATTCCTCTTAACCCTCGTGGAACGAGGGTTACCAGGATGTAAATTTTGAAATAACGGGCTGCTTCAATAGATGTAGAATAGCTATTTCGGGATACTTCCAGTATTTCGGGATAGCTCCACAGTGTAGACATATCCATATATATAATGAGCATTCAGTGAAATGTGTATGGTTAAAGCATTTTGTGTGCCTAAACTGTGTGTAAAACTCTTAGGATATCAGTATATTTTTCACCAGTATTGCTTTTATCTTCCTTAATTCTCAGTCAGCTCTGGCGACATGTGGTCTTCACACTTTTCCCTTATACACAGCTCGAGGGTTTGCCTTTACAGTTCTTGCTCTTGTAAACTGCATGAAACTCCTCAATGGTTTATCTTATTGCAAGATAATCCTTTCATAGAATTTCTTGTTACTAGGTATATTTAACCTAGATGGTGCAATCTTGTTAACAATGCCCCCTTCCAGATATGTTATCCAGATCTTAGCTTTGCATTACATTGCAAACCTACACAACACTGCTATATCCACTGCAGACAGAACTAATAAAGTCTTATTTCATTATTCCACCCACTATTGTAGCACTGTTACTCTGTCCATGTTACATATCCAATGACAAAGAAGACTCTGTCCTTCCTTAGCTAACCATAGCCCAAACAAAAGGAATATAATATCTATAAAGTTCCTGTTCAACTTTTTTTATTTAACAAGAACAATAATAACTCTCACACTATTAAACTCACTCTGTACTAATAAACTATTTAAAATTGCTAGCCAAGTATTTCAAACTAGCCAATTAGTCCGTCATAAGACGGGATTTTCTGGTCTCTTCTCCACGTCGGTCTTCTCTCCTGAGCCTCCGGTCTCTCGCTCCGTCTCTCTCTCCTCCTCCTCTTCCTGCCTCCCCCCTCCCTCTCTCAGCTCTCCTCCGCCTCCTGCCTCCCTCTCTGTCTCTCTTTCTCTTCTCCTCCCCCTCCCACCTCTCACTCGGGGGACCGTGGAGCCCAAACAACCATTTGGGCTCCGCACTCCCTGTGCTGCATGGGGAGTGCGGAGCCCCAACGGTTGCTTGCGCCATTTGCTCCAATGAGGCAGCCTGGCTGAGCGGCACAGAAGTCAGCTGAGCGCCATGGCGGGAGGTGAAGCGGGGTGGTGACGTTCACAGCCAGGGGGCGGGGCCTGGAGCCGCTGTCATGCCGCACGTCACCACCCCGCCCCCCTTTCCCTCCCGTCATGGCGCTTGGCTGACTTCTCCACCGCTAAGCCGGGCCGCTGTGGGGGAGCAAGCGGCCGTTTGGGCCCCTCACTCCCCATGCAGCATGGGCCGCCCAGAGGGAACAGCCAGCATTTCAGCGTTACAGACTCACAGACATTGGGCTACTATATATATGATACCACCATCTGTCACCTCTGTTGATAAAAATGCAGTTCACAGAATTACAGCTATTAAAGATGGACATTTATATAGATAATAAGAATACTCAGAGTTATAACAGTAAGGATTTTTTAATAAGACAAGCTTTGAGAAGAGTTGTAAGCTCTCTTGCTTCAGGACATAAGCCAATCTAACTAGTGTGGGATCAGGAAAAATCTTTCCCTTGTGATGGGTTATGTAATAACTGCTTTCTGCCTGGTTTTTACACCTTTCTGTGAAGCAAAGGGTAGGAATACATGGGAAGTTCTCAGACTGGAGACAGGTAACTAGTGGGGTCGCCCAAGGGTATGTCCTGTCCTGGGACTAATCCTATTCAACTCTTTTATAAATGATCTAGAGAAAGGGGTAAACAGTGAGGCAGCAACATTTGCAGATGATACCAAAATGCTTAAGATATTTAAGTCTAATAGACTAGTGGAGCACTGATTGGATCCAGTGTGACAATTCCTATGTTCCTAGATCCTAAAGATGGAAAAGACCTAATATGTCTTAGAATGGGAAGTGACGGTCTAAGAAGGAGTACTGCTGAAAGGGATTTAGGGATCATAGTGGACGACAAGCTAAATATGACTCAACAGTGTGACACTGTTGCAAAAAAAGCAGACATGATTCTGGGTTGCATGAACAGGAGTGTTGTGAGCAAGACACCAGAAGTTATTCTTCCATTCTACTCTGCACTGATTAGGCCTCAATTGGAGTATTGTGTCCAATTCTCGGCACCATACTTCAGAAAAGATGTGGAAAAATTGGAGAAGGTCCAGAGAAGAGCAATAAAAATGATTAAAGGTCTAGAGAACATGACCTCTGAGGGAAGACTGAAAGAACTGGGCTTGTTTAGTTTAGAAAAGAGAAGACTGAGGGGGGACACGATAGCAGTTTTCAAGTATCTAAAAGGGTGTCACAAGGAGGAGGGAGAAAACTTGTTCCCCTTGGCCTCTGAGGACAGGACAAGAAGCAATGGGCTTAAACTGCAGCAAGGGAGGTTTAGGTTGGACATTAGGAAAAGCTTCCTACCCGTCGGGGTGTTTAAACACTGGAATAAATTACGTAGGGGGGTTGTGGAATCTCCATCGCTGGAGATATTTCAGAGCAGGTGAGACCGACACCTGTCAAGACAGTGCTTGGTTCTGCTGAGAGGGAAGGGGCTAGACTCAATGATCTCTCAAGGTCCCTTTCCAGTTCTATGATTCTATGTAACATGTTCTACTTTCCCTATTATACGCAGAATTGACACCTGACTGATTGCCTCTAATACATTAGATTCCTTGTAAATCTGGCACAACAAAAATGTTTAGACAAACAACCATTTTCCAAACTGAATTAAAACATTAATTTATTAATTCACACTAGCCAATCTCTCCCTTGTGAGGTAGGTAAGTATTGGTACCATTTTATATACATTGGGAAGCCAAGGGAGAGCGATTAAGTGGGTTGTCCAAAGCAGGGCCAGCTCAAGCCATTCCTGTGCAGCGGGCGCGCGATGCATGCGCGGCTCCGTTCCCGTGCGTGCTGCGCACCTTACAGCTGCAATCGGGTGCCGTGTGGCCCCCGGCCCTGGGTGTGCGGCGCCTGATGGCAGCTCTAAGTGGTGCCGCGCGGCCCCCAACCTCGGGTACCTGATTGCCGTTCTAAGGAGTGCTATGCGGCCGGGCGTGTGGCGCCCCTCACAGCTGCCATCAGGCGCCCCGCATAGGTTGGTACTCCGGGCAGCTGCCCGGCTAGTCCCCACCTTAATCCAGCCCTGGTCCAAAGCCTCAGTCAGAATCATTGTCAGAAATATGATTAGAATTTTGAATTTCCTGGCTTCTATCCTGGGCTCAGACCACTCCTCTCCACCTGCCTCACATTCATCCACAACAATATACAACAAAGCACTGAGGCTTGCCTCCCTTGATTCATCTTAGCACATTAACTTCTTTGCTCTTAAACAATCACAGTTATCACAGGAATTATTTCATCCCTATACAAACAAGAAAACAGATTCTCCTGCTAAGGTTTCTGATACGTAAGTGAGAGGCAGTGGATGAAATTAACAATGGCTAACTAGAAAAGTGGCTATGAGAGATGACAGAGCAGGATATCTAAACAGTCTAAGAAAAAAGGAAAAGACACAGAAATCTTTATTTATTATGCTTGCCTCATGCACAGCCCAGTCAATGTTCAATAGGGATGGCACTGGATATTTTGCAACTTCATTTTGGCCAGCGTCTGACATTATCTGGCCAAAAATGCTATTAATTCATCCAGTGATGCAAGACAGTGAGAGAGCCAGCCAAATGAGGGATTTGTGTGCGAGTGATGGAGGAGAGAGGTGGATGATGTTATTTTAAAAGACCTTTAAAACATTGTAGTTGCAATAGCCAAGATTATTAGCCTTCTAAAATTGTATTTTCCCTACTATGAATATTCTTCCAAGTTCCTTTTTTAATGGAGGTGTAGAAAAAAGGTATGCATCAGATAAAATGACTTGACAAACATCAGGAATTACACAGTCAAACTTTTTTTAAGGACTCTGTATTTCTCCAGTTCCTTTCCTCCAAACACTGAGGGTGTGTCTAGATTACAGGGTTTTGTCAACAAAAGTAAACCTGCGTCTACACTGCTGCTGAGTTCTGTCAACATAACGTTGACAGAACTCAACAGTTTTGTCGACAGCTGTAAACCTCATTCTACGAGGAATAATGCCTTTTGTTGACAGAGTTCTGTCAACAGAAGACGTTATTGCATCTACACTGTTCTTTGCGTCTACACTGTCATGTCGACAAAGCGGCTTGCTTAGTCGACAGAACTGGATGTAGTCTAGACGCTCTTTGTCAACAGAAGCTTTGTCGACAGTTTCTGTCGACAAAACTTCTGTCGACAAAAGCCTGTAGTCTAGACGTACCCTGAGTGCTTTACAACCATTTAATTAAGGATCACAACACAAATGTGAAGAAGGTATGTGTTAATATTTCTATTCAAGGATGGATAAACTGAGGACACAGAAAAAGGAAGTGAAATTTAAGCATGGTACAGTGGTTAAAACACAATAGCATACTTCCAAGTAAGAATATTCTAATTATTAGAAAATTAATAGTAACATAACTCTTATGAACAATGAAGCATCCTGGGGCACCTTAATTTACTGGAGCATAAGCTTTTATGGGCAAAACCCACTTGCACAAAAGCTTATGCCCAAATAAATCTGTTAGGGTATGTGTATACTGCTTTCCTCTTCCGAGAGAGGAATGCAAATGCAGCTGAGCAAAATTGCAAATGAAGCGCAGATTTGAATTTCCTGTGCTTCATTTGCAAAATTGCATCCAGGCACTATTTTGAAATACCCTATTTTGAAAAAAGAAATACAGTTTAGATGCTGTTATTTCAAAATTACCCGTAAATCTCATTTTATGAGGAGTAAGGGTAATTTCAAAGGAAGGGTTTTCTTTCAAAATAATCGCGTCTAGACAGCATTTCTTTTTTCGAAATAGGATATTTCGAAATAGCACCCGAACACGATTATGCAAATGAAGTGTGGGAAATTCAAATCCGCGCTTCATTTTCAATTTCGCTCAGCTGCATTTGCATTCCTCTCTCGAAAAAGGAATGCAGTGTAGACATACCCTCTGTCTTTAAGGTGCCACAGGACGACTACTTGTTGTTATATGCTCTGATACCTATAATTCATACGGCCCTTGTGAGGCTTTATTCATTCATGTTTGTAAGGCTCTTTTGGATCCTTAAATGGAATGATCTAGAAGTTCAAAGCAGGCCTCAATTCAGCAAAGTACTTAAGAATGTGCATAACACTAAGGACATTAGTAATCCCATTGAAGACAATGGGTCTACTAATGTGCTTAAAGTTAAGCATGTGCTGTATTGGTACCTGAACTTGACAGTACATTAGTGTCAAAGAACTGAACCCAGCAAAATGCGTCTAAACTCCTCTTTAGCCACTGAACAACAATTCATCCACTTGAAGCACTGTTTTCCACGTCATGTGAGTTCCATTCTCTCTTTCCCCTGGGATCGTGCTGCCCGCTTGGAGCCCAAAGAACAACTTTGAGTCTGTGGAATTACAGAAAACATAACAGCCCCATATGCAAATATTTTGCCTGTGTCTCTCTTTTTCAAACTCATGCACTGGGCTCTGTCTTGCATTCAAACTTTCTCATTCATTGACTCAGGCCAATGGTCCAGCTAAGTCTAGTTATCCCATCTGCTGCAATAGCCAGTAAAGGATATTGTAGAAGAGAATGGGAAATAGCTCTATTATCATAATGATCTACCCTATACAAAGCTATAGGACAGATTGAGGCAGCCCCACGCTTTGGGGGCCATGTGGCAGATGCCTCAACCGTCCTATGGGTGAGACAGACCTGGGAGATTATGGGGGCCTGGTGTGAGGCAGCAACAGGGGTCATACCACACACTCACCGCAATGGTGGGATCCGAAGTGGCCCAGCAGCCTGCTCTGCTCCACAGCCCTCTCCCAGCTGGCTGCAGTCTGCTTCACTGCAGCAGCAGGAAGCACAGCGCTGTGGCAGACTGGGAGGGTGGCAAGGCAGAGCAGGTGCTGGGCTGTTCCGGCTCTCACAGCCACGATGAGTGTGTATGGGGGTGACCAATGTTCCCTCTAAGTCAGTCAGCTCCCTGCACCAAGCCCTGAGCCTCTGACTGGGCGGGGCTGATTAATCACCTGTGAAGCTGCGCTGCTGCGCTGCTTAGAGGGAACACTGGGGGTGAACCCTGCTACTAGGTTCTGTAATCCCACGGCTCACATGGCTCAGGGGAAGAGGCAAGGGGCCAAAGCAGTGGTGGGGTGTAGGTAGAGCAGGGGTGGGGCAGGGTAAAGAATTGGCAGGGTGGGGGCAGGACTGCAGCAGGAGGGATACCCCAGGCCCTGCACCACCCTAGGGATGGCCCTGCTCAGTCACTTGTTTAATGCTACAATACAGAGTATTGGGGAAGGTTTTTTATTAATTGTTACTCTGTCCCTACTTACGGCTTTATGCTGATTTTGGTGTTATCTTTCACAAGAGAGAATCCAAAGTCTCCATCCATTCTGCCTACAAAAATATAAATACAATGAAGATAAACGCATTCACAGGACCCCTTCCCTTGGCCTGACTCGCCATGCTTATCTAAAACCTCTCAAAACCTACCTTGGCATTCTCACAGATTCCAGCGGAACTACTCCCATGATTATGTCTTTCAAGAACAGGCTCTCAACGTGAAACATCCTCACCCAATTTTTCGGGAGCTTGAGGGTTTTTTGACCACTCATCACAAGTTCTCTTCCAATAGCCATAACAGGCCTTTATTTTAGAATCATAAATGAAATTTAAATATCATACAATATGGGATCTGGAGCCAAATTCTGGCAGGAATTTTATTCCTCTTTTCAGAAACCAGCAGCCAGTACAGGAAGCACAAACTGGAAGATGTCTGCTCCTATTCTTGCTGGCTATCTATGACAGGAGTTGCAAACTCCTGAGCAGTGCTGTGTATACCCCGAAGTCCGCCAACCACAGATTATACATGCTTTTAGCAGGAATAATCAGACTCTGGAGGAGGGAGAGCTATGCCCAAGGCTGCAGAGCAGAAAAATACAGATTTATACTAACTCAATTATGTACACCGCTGTTTTAGGACTGGTAATACTTGGCACTCAGAATGAGAACATATATAATGACTGAATATTGATGCCTCTATACTAATATTTGTACATTTCGGTGTAACTGTCAAATGCTAGAATGCTTAGACCAACACAACAGACAAGTAGTGCAAGAAACAATGAGGAGTCCTGTGGCACCTTAAAGACCAACATATTTATTTGAGCATAAGCTTTTGTGGACTGCAGGTCACTTGGTCAGAAGCATGAAGTTCTGACCAAGTGGGCTGCAGTCACAGGATTCCTCATTATTTTTGCTGAAACAGAGTAAAACAGCTACTCCTCTGCTAATTCAGTAGCATTTTACACCCATTCTGCATTACAGTAAATGTCTGCACAAAGGGCAGGGCAATAACCTGGGCCCATACAGCTAACGCCAGCAAACTGGATTTCTTTTCATTATATTATATTATATTAATTGTTGTTATTATTATTATCTGGATATGAACATTGTGATTTTGATTACCTAGAATGGTACTGTACAGCTTGTTGTGACCAGAACTAGTAGAGGAAGAACAGAGAGTGCTGAAATAAAGCCCTGATCCCTCCCGTATCGGGCTGAGCATAGGAGGCGGGGTATATGGAGAGCTTTGGAATAAGTCTCTCAGGAGGTGGTCAACTATGTAGACTGGTGATCGAAGATTACTCTCATGGCATCCTCCCACGGCTGGCTGCATCTCAGCACACAAGGCCGGAAGAGGTGGAATAAAGAGAGATTTGGGACGAGTTTGCCTCTTCCTCTTTTTTTGGGGCAAGCTTTTCCTGAGGTCCTTCTCATCATGGCTTTCCTTTTCATTAACCTGAGGAGACATTTTATTTGAAATGTTAATTGACCATAGGAACAAGTATGAGTCTCTGACATTTAAGATGTGTAGCTTATGGCCAACATGAGACACTTAAAATCATTTAACAGAGGAGAAAGCTTGAAATTACATGGGACTCATCTCATTTGCATGTTTGGATTTTTCTATAATCTCAATTTTGTGATTTATTTCTGGGACTAGTAATTAACAGTGAACATCAAGATTAATGAACAGAATTAAAGAAAGAAGAGGTTCTGCAGCTCTAATTCATGCAATTAGTCCCATTTAAGTTAATGGAAGTATTCATGTGAGCAAGGAATATAAAACAGAGCCTTACATAAGCTTCCTTGTAATCTTGTAGAGTTGAAAGAGTTATCATTGTGAATTCTTCCTAAAGAGTTCAGATATGCCCTAATTTGCCTTAAATCAAATGATTATCCTACACAATAATCAAATCCACCAAGCAGTGCTGATAGTAAAATAAAGTAAATATTTGCAATGACTTCCTTACAATTTTGCTAGGAAAGCATATTTGCTAACTTCTTAGTTTAAATATTCACCTGCTATTGGTGACAATTACCAGAGAAGGCAAATACTACCCAAATACAGAGAAAAATTATGTTTTGAATTTAACAAATTAAATAAACACAGTTTAATGTTGCCTTAACTGTGTAAATGCACATCATAATGTAGGGTATGTCCACACTACCACCCTAGTTCGAACTAGGGTGGTAATGTAGGCAACCAGAGTTGTAAATGAAGCCTGGGATTTGAATTTCCCGGGCTTCATTTGCATAAAGCCGGGCGCCGCCATTTTTAAATGTCCGCTAGTGTGGACTCCATGCCGCGCGGCTACACGCAGCACGGACTAAGAAGCCTAGTCCGAACTACCTAGTCCATGCCGTGTGTAGCTGCGTGGCACGGAGTCCGCACTAGCGGACATTTAAAAATGGCAGCGCCCGGCTTTATGCAAATGAAGCCCGGGAAATTCAAATCCCGGGCTTCATTTGCAACTCCAGTTGCCTACATTACCACCCTAGTTCGAACTAGGGTGGTAGTGTTGACATACCCTCAGATACTTCTCACAATCTTCTAGATGGGGTTACTGTATTAGCAGATTTATATATTTCCAACTGATTAATCTCATAGATTCTATTCATCAATCCCTTACACTGAAGTGAGATCCACTGCTGTGTAGACAATCACCATTGAAGTGCCACAAATTCTATTTTAAGGGTTTAAGTAGGACCTAAGTGGTGCATAGGCTTTTTCCTAACCATCTGGGCAGGGATGGATTTCACATATTGGTGAACAACTGCTCACAGGATTCATCACACCAAAGTCAATGTCGACCATTTAGAAAAACACAAATCACAACCCACTTTGTTCCTGGTCTGTTGGTTCACAGCTGTCACAGGTACAGAGACTGGGATGACTAGAGGTGCCACTGGTACATCTTCTAAAGTTTTCTTAATTTCTGATGAAGTGTTTCCATCTCCTAGAGACTTGAGTGACAATTTCTGAGGGTTTAAGTTTTCTGCATTGTACACCTTAACACAAAAAAGACTAATAAATAATGACAATAATAACAACAACAGGCATATCTCATAGCATCTTTCACTGAGAATCTCAAAGTGCTTTGCAAACAATTCTCACAATACCCCTCTCAGCTACATCACTATTATTATTATTATTTTATATATGGAAAAAAACAAAGACCCAAAGACTTTCTGCAAAGTAACATAAGTTAGTGACAGACCCAGGAATAAGTAGCAATTCCTTTTTATAACCATTATGCCACACTCCACTCCAAACTTGCCTCTCAAATCCTAAGTCTAGACTCTGATGCCACAGTAATTGAACTTAAAAATATTCTATTTTATAAAAAGTGACCAAAACGCAATATTTCTTATCTACGCAGTAGAAAATGTTGTAAGAAACAGCACTCTGGAAACATTACAATTGTTTAAAGTTGCCTACTAAAACAATAGTCACTTGAAGTATGTCTAATATGCTCACAATTCTAGATTCTGGCCTATTATTCTTAATTTTCAATACAAAGGTTAAGTTGCTTCAAGGCATTTTTATCCCCATAATCTAGGAACAGGTTTTAAAGAATCTTTGTGACTTTAATTCAAACTCCAATTAACTAACAAGCACTGAGGGATTCAATTTACTTTACCTGCTGTTCTGTCTTCCCAGGTGGCGAATGCCATTGTTCACTTTGGAAACACATATGGCTGTTCAAACCTTTTTCAGTATAGAACAGCTGACCGCAGGTCTTACAAACGAAACCACTTGCATATCTGTTACCATCTGCAGGGACACCACTGGTGTTATTACTAAGCATGGAAAGCAAGGTAAAAGGATGGAAAATTAACATTATATAGTTGAACTACTATTTGCAATTTAGTCTCTATCAATATTAGGTGCATGCTCGCATTCCCTTCTTCAGATCTCATTTTATGTCTAGCTGGAAAGAACTCTCTACAGTTCATTTATCAGTAAACTATGTTAACCAGAGAAAAATCCCCATTGGGACATAAATCATCCATGTTAGAAAGAGTTTTAAATATGAGATGTAGTGAAATGCCTTCTTGAGCATTTACACACAATGCTGTTACCACGTATGTATAAATGTCTCTTCCAAAGACAGACACACAAGATGGGTGAGGTAATATCTTTTACTGAACCAACTTCTGTTGGTAACAGAGACAAGCTCCACACCAATTCCTATAAAAATGACAGGACTGTGTAGCACTTTAAAGACTAACAAGATGGTTTAATAGGTGATGAGCTTTCGTGGGCCAGACCCACTTCCTCAGATCAAATAGTGGAAGAAAATTGTCACAACCATATATACCAAAGCATACAATTAAAAAAAATGAACACATATGAAAAGGACAAATCAAATTTCAGAACAGAAGGGGGATGGCGGGGAGGGAAGGGGGGAAGTTAAATGTCTGTGAGCTAATGATATTAGAGGTGATAATTGGGGAAGCTATCTTTGTAATGGGTAAGATAATTAGCATCTTTATTCAAATTTGAGCATAAAGTGTCGAATTTAAGCACGAATGACAGTTCAGAGGATTCTCTTTGAAGTGAAGTCTTAAAAGGTCTTTGAAGCAGGATGCAGGTAATCAAGTCGTTGAGACAATGTCCTTTCTGGTTGAAATGGCAAGAAACTGTTTTTTCTTTGTGATCCTGTCTGATATCTATTTTTGTGGACATTGACCCTTTGGCAAAGTGTCTGAAACGTTTGTCCAATGTACATAGCGGACGGACACTTTCGGCACACGACTGCATAAATTATATTTCTGGATGCGCAGGAATATGTGTTCTTGATCTTATAACTCGCTTGGCTGGGTCCAATAATGGTATCAGCAGAGTGAATATGTGGACAAAGCTGGCAATGGGGTTTGTTGCAAGGGAAGGTACCAGGGTTGGTATTAGTGTGGTATGTCCTGTGGTTGTTGCTAAGAATCATCTTGAGGTTAGGTGGTTGTCTATAGGAGACTATGGGTCTGTCCCCCAGAGCCTCTTGGAAAGTATCCTGTTCCAGTATAGGCTGTAGTTTATTGATAATGTGTTGGACAGGTTTAAGTTGGGGGCTGTAGGTGATGACAAGCGGTGTTCTATTGTTGGTTTTCTTGGGTCTGTCTTGAAGTAGATGGTTTCTAGGTATTCGTCTGGCTCTTTCAATTTGCTTTTTTATTTCTCTGGGTGGGTAGTTGAGGTTTATAAATGCTTGGTAGAGATCCTGAAGTTTCTGGTCTCTGTCAGTGGGATTAGAGCAGATGTGGTTGTATCGAAGGGCTTGGCTATAGATGATGGATCATATGGTATGTTCTGGATGGGAGCTGGAAGCATGTAAGTAACTGTATGAGTCAGTGGGTTTTCTGTAGAGAGTGGTGTCTAATTTTCCATTGCTGATTTGTAGTGTCGTGTCCAGGAAATGGATCTCTCGTGTAAAATGGTCCAGGCTGAGACTGATGGTGGGGTGTAGGTTGTTAAAATCATTGTTTAAGTTTTTTCTATTAGGGTGCGTCTAGATTGCAGGGTTTTGGGGTTTTTTTTTGAAAAATGGACATTTTTCTGAAAAAAACTTCACTTATATCCACACTGCTATTGCGTTATTTCAAAAGTAAATCGAAAAAAACAGAGGGGTTTTTCTGACATTGGTAAACCTCATTCTACGAGGAAGAACGCCTTTTCCAAAAGAGCTCTTTCAGAAAAAGGTGTGTGTGGATGTGGAAGAGAGAGAGATCACTTTTTCGATGCGCTTTGGCAGTGTGGATGCTCTCTTTCGAAAGAAGTTTTTTTGGATGATCTCTTCCAGAAAAGCTTTTTCCAAAAGAAACCTGCAGTCTCTAGACTAACATGGCTACCCCTCTGAAACTTTTGATATGTGGGTGATTGTTTTGATGTGGACACGTGTGACATTGTTTTGGGAGTGCCTTGTAACCCCTATATTCCTCATTTTTAGACCATCATGATCTTGTAAGGAATAAAGGAAAGATTGTGATCAGCTGAAAGTTATTTCTCTGTCCGTATATGTATAGCACCAATGCATATGAAATTACGTGAATGTGGTGTATGTCATTAAAACGTGATGTAAATTAGCCAATCAGCCAGATATTAGCTTACCAGAGACAACAGCAAGGACAGTAACCAACACCCAGGTGGGATGTCAGTGGCCACTGCCCAGCAAGGGAGCTACAATGCAATGACTCATTTGCACGAGGCCACACCAGCTGGGCTGTGTCTACACTGGGCCACTTATTCCGGAAAATCAGCCGCTTTTCCAGAATAAGCTGCGAGCTGTCTACACTGGCCCTTGAATTTCCGGAAAAGCAACGATGCTCTACTGTACAAAATCAGCCGCTATTCCGGAAAAACTATTCTGCTCCCGCTCGGGCATAAGTCCTTATTCCGGAACACTGTTCCGGAAAAGGGCCAGTATAGACAGCCCAGTAGTCTTTTCCGGAAAAAAGCCCCGATTGCGAAAATGGCGATCGGGGCTCTTTTCCAGAAAAGCGCGTCTACACTGGCCACAGACGCTTTTCCGGAAAAAGGGCTTTTCCGGAAAAGCTGCCTGCCAATGTAGATGCTCCTTTTCCGGAAAAACTGAAAACGGAATAGTATTCCGTTTTAAGCAGCTCCGGAAATTCATGCCAGTGTAGACACAGCAGGAGATTGCTTAACCTGGCCTGAAGACTCAGCAAGGCTGACCAGACATGCCTGGATTTCTATTTTCCAAGCACATGGTCTGAGGGCATAAAAAACAAACACAGGGGCCTATACTTTGCCTTTCTCCTGCCTCACCATGCTGCAAGCAATAAGGACATTCTGAACACTCCAACAGAGGGAACTGGTCCAAATTTCAAAGGTGAAATCTGTACTATGGATTGCAATATTCAGTAGTGTGAGGAAAAACTGCTTGATCTAGTTGTTGCCTAGTCTAATAGAGTTGTGTGCTTACATTATACATTTTTATTTTATTTTATTTTGATAACTACTCTGATGAATTGCCTAATTTATAGTCACTTAAATCTATCTTTGTAGTCAATAAACTTCTTTTACTGTTTATCTTTACCAGTGAATTTGCCTGTAGGTTGTGTCTACACTGGCATGAATTTCCGGAACTGCTTAAAACTGAAAACCGTTTTTCGAAAAAGTGCTCACACACGATTATGCAAATGAAGTGCAAGATTTGTAAATCCACGTTTCATTTGCATTTTTGATCAGGCTCATTTACATTCCTCTTTCGGAAGAGGAATGTAGTTTAGACGTGCCCTTAGTGGCACTGTAGGAAAGGCAGCTGTTTGTGCAGTTCCATGCGAACAGTCTTAATAAAGGATCATATTACATTAATCAATGCACTGTCTATAGAAGAATAAAATCAGTAGTCCATATTCTGCTCAAGCTACACTCGTGTAACTTCACTGAATTCAACTAGGCATGTGATAGTGTATACATGTAAATAGTTAACCAATGAAGGTAACATGGTTACATGCAGCATCCCTCCCCCTCCCCACCATGTTGCTGCCTCTGAGAACAGCAGTGCGAGTGGAGTGGGCGGATGACAGGTGGGAGTTCTCCGCATATACTGGCTCCCGTAGAGCTGTATGCCCCTCATCATGCTGCTGCCTCTGTATCAGAGGCAACAGTGCGGTGGGGGGAGGTAGGTGGGAACCAGTGATCATGGGGAGCCAGCTTTTAAGCAGGGAGCTGGGTCCAGGTGAGTACCGACAAGGCTTCCTCACAGTAGGAGCTGGTTGTAGCAGGGTGCATAACAGCCCTGGATACCACAGGAAGTGTCAAAAAGGTTCAGACTTAAGCACAGGGCAGCACATAGTTGCATCATCCAACGAGGAACCACAGGAATGAACCCAAAATCACAATTCCTCCTCTTCTTTTCCAGGGAGAAGTAGGCTTTGACACTCCCTTCCAGAGAACAGTTGACTTCTTTATTCAACAAACAATCAACTTTACTGGCTGGCACATAGGAAGATATACCCCAGCTTGCTTGCAGATGGAATATCAGGTGGGCAGTCCCTGCTCTCTAAACCAGTACCCCAGCTACCACAGAGATAAGTTCTAAGTAGCTGAACAGAGGGAGTGGAAAGGGAGCAACAGAGGACCAGGACACAAACTTGCTATAAAATAAATTACTGGTCATAAAATTATCCATCCAGTACTTTCCTCTCTGCCCCTACAATACATTTCAAAGGCTGGCTACTCATTGTGGATAGAATTCAGCACAACACCTGGGCTCAACTTAAGATCCAATTAAGCTCTTTTTGCACAGTGGTGAATCTCTTTTAATTTTATCTTAAATCTGCTTTTCATTCTTTTATTGCGAATCCTCATTCATTATGGAAATGTGTGAAAAGAAAAGGACTGGTCAGTTTTTATCATCTTTGTAATAACCTTCAATACTGCACTCAACTATCCCTCTGTCATACTTAAGATAAGTTACGATATAGCTTTCATGCTTATAGATTAGAGTCTGAAAATAGTTTTACGAAAGCTTTGTGGCTCTAATTCAAACATCTATTAATTAGCATAATCCCAGAGCTAGCAAAAAAAAAAAAGGATACGTAAAAATCCAACCCTAAGGGAACAAATGCATCATTTGGACTTACTGCTAACCACACTTGAAGCCAAACCTAAATGTACAAATAAAAAACTGTCACACTATTTTATGTGAAGCTCTGTTAAGACTACAGTGCACCCTGCTTACCATCCAGCTGATCCAGCTGACAAGTTTTCTTCCCTCACTGCGTTATTAAGGCTGTAGATATTTCCACCCTGCAGTTTAAAAAAATCAAAACCAGATGTTATACTGTCCAAGATTGAAACTTACAATATAGTATTCCATCTTGAAACAAGACACAGAATGTCTGAGTTGTTTCATTTGTAAAAATAACACTTTGCAGTTATATTGTTTAAAATATTCTTAATGGGATCCCCAAGCCTATACGAAGATTAATGAATTTATCCTCATAACCTCTGTGTGCTTATACAAACAACACATGAATTCCAATCAATACCGTTTGTGTATCATAGGTTACATGCTTCCCATTACAAGACCCTCTAAAAGAGAGAGCAATTGTCAGCACAAAACCTCCTGCAGAGGAATGTCAGAGAGGGAGGAGACTTTCTTCCAACTTTCCAATCTCTCCAAGTGCTTGGTGGCCTCATGCAGGGATTTGTGGAGGGAAGCAAGATGTCCCATATAGACTCCAAGGAGCTCCTATAGCTTCTGGACCTTATGCAGGTATCCTAGAGCTGATATTCTTCTGTCCCAACTAGCATCTCACCCCTCCCATGGCAATGGCAGATGCCAGAGTACAGAAAGCCTTCTGCAGGGTCCCAGGAGAAAGGTGGGGAATAGGGTTGCCAGGTGTCTGGTTTTGAATCAGACAGTCTGGTATTTGAGCTTTCTGTCCGGGAAACAAATTGAGAAAATACCGGACATATAAATGTCCGGTATTTTCTAATTAAGTAAGTTTTATTATTATCATGAGTATCAGTACATAGTTGCATACTGCCTGGCTGGGACATGCTCACACTGTGTGAACGTGTCCACTAGCCAGGCAGTATACAACTACACAGTAGAGAGAAGCGGGGTGGGGCCAGGACGGGATGGAATCCCTGGGGCCAGACTCGTCCGTGCGCCCCACCAGGACCGTGCACGGGATGGGCAGCACCCCAGGATCTGCGTGCGCCCGGGCCAGCCCCCCTGGCCAGTCCCCCCTCCTCCCCTCGCGGCCAGCCCCGCTCTCCGCCGGCCAGTTCCCCCCTGGCCAGCCCTGCTTCCCCCCACTCCCCTCCCAGCTAGTCCTGCTTCCTGCCAGCCGTTTCCCCTCCTCCCCCAATCTCCCCTGGCCAGCCCCACTCCCCCCGACCTCCTCCCGGCCAGCCCCACTCCCCTCCCGGTCAGCTTCCTCCCCCCCCCACATCTGAGATCAAGTGTGTCCAATATTTTTTTGAAATCATCTAGTAACCGTAGTGGGGAATGGTACCACAGAGGCAGTTCAGAACTTGCACCCACATTATGGAATGGCCCTGTAGCAGAGTCCCTGCTCCGGCCCCTTGGGCTGGTCCACAAAACAGTCACAAGCCTTCTGATGCAAACACCTGGGCCTTTATTGTAGGTTCCCACCACCTTCTATTTACAACATTTACCATCCAGACAGCCAACTGCTCGCTCTCTCTCCACCTAGAAGCACACTGAGCCATGTCCTGGCTCCTTACTCCTCCTTCCCCTCTGTCTTCCTTCCTTTGCCTTATATAGCCCTCCTGCTGTAAGCCCCACAGCTGCTTCTGATAGCCCTGCCAGCCTGGGCTTGATCAGCTGTTTCCCCTTAACCAGGCTACTGTGGCAGAGCACTGGCTTAGCCAGCAGTCTGTCACAGGCCCATTGAGAATTGTCTGAATAAAGGTCATCTCTGTGCACAAGTGACCTTTCAGACTGCAGAAACAGCAGCAGCTCTTGTAGAGCCTAGTCAAAAGATGCATAAGACCCAAAAGGTTCCCTTTAATGCCTGATGATCTGGTGGACAGTTTCTCTGTGTTATCACAACTCTCCATCAGAGTAGTAGTTCATGAGGATGAACTGTTATCCAACTGCATGGGACAGGAAGTGCAACTAATAATGAACACAACAAAGAAATGATTCTCCACAAAACCTTGAGACTCAAAACTATTCAGCCACAGAACAGGTACAGCATGGATGGCATTCATGTGAGCTTCCACACCCCATTCCATCAATGACTACGTCTACATTGGCAAGATTTTGTGCAAATACTTTTAACGCAAGAGTTTTTGCATTAAAGTATTTGCGCAAGAAAGTGTCTACACTGGCATGTACTTTTGCGCAAGAGATGTGCTTTTGCGCAAAAGCATCCGTGCCAGTGGAGACACTCTCTTGCGTAAGAAAGCTCCGATGGCCATTTTAGCCATCGGGCTTTCTTGTGCAAGAAATTCATGTTGCCTGTCTACATTGGCCTCTTGCGCAAGAACACTTGCGCAAGAGTGCTTATTCCTGAGCGGGAGCGTCATAGTTCTTGCGCAAGAAGCACTGATTTCTTACATAAGAACGTCAGTGTTCTTGCGCAAGAACTTGCAGCCAGTGTAGACGTAGCGAATGTGTCTTGTATCTGACCTGAAAGGACTGTTTCTAAGGGTGAGAAGTTCACTATGTATAACTATTCAGCTTCTGCACTCACTGGTTATGCAAGCAATTAATTACCAGTCATTCCCAACTGAGAAAGCGATTTGTACATATGTCCTTTACTATACTCGCGCACTTCACCCAGCTCACTGAACAGTCTGATGTTACCAATGCTTTATTACTGACTAGACAGATTTATCTGGCATTGCTTGGGTCCTTAACTGAAATAATTTTTGTTTTTCTTTCTGTTAATCATTACTCTATGGTGGACCTGGGGATGGGGGTTCAGAATGCAGGCTTCCTTGGAGAGAGAGGACAACCGTGGCTCTCTCTCACCGCAGCAGCTGGGGACAAGTGAGAAGCACCTCTCCATGGTTATTGCAGCTACAGCAGGCATAGAAGGGGAGGGGGGTGCATATCCCCCGGCTGGGGGATGAACAGACATACAGACAGACAAACTCTCTACAATATATAGAAGAAAGCAGTCTCTTTCTCCAACTCTGCCCCCTGCTGTACTAATGCGTTTATAGCTGCCCTGGTCACCTCTGGTCCCTTGTCGTCGTCCCCCTCGATCATTCTACAGTACAACTGTCCCTCCTGCCAGATTGTTCCCTTTCTGTTTTATGCAAAACAATCGAATTCCAGTCACATCCCATTGTCCTGGCACAGCCAAACCACTAACTTGTTTTTAAGTTGTAAGAGGAAGATAAATTTGTACAAAATTTGGTGATCCTTGCTCTTACAGTTTAGTATTTACTGAACAAAAAGACTCATAGACAAACACACAAACTCTCTCAAATATATAGTAAGCTAGAGCTCAAGTTGATTCAAGAAGCGAGTTGAAAGGGTTTGTATTACATTACTAAGCATCCTGTGTGACTCCATCTTGTTAAGTCATTTTAAACCTCTAACACTGGCTTAATTAGTTAATGCTTTTAATTCACTCTGAAATATGTAAAATGCCATCTAAATGCTAAATATTTTTAGTGACACTAAAGCTGTCAATGCTCATAAAATGCACTCAAAGGAACACAAAGAGATAATGAAGTCCATTAGCTAAGGCTAGAGTTAGGAATTGTAGGTCCTATTTCAGACTGGAAACTAACTTAATACATCATGTAACATATCTGTGCCTAAGTTTTCCAATCTATAAAACAGATATAATGTTAAACCCCCAAACAGAGGTAATTATAAATGTTTGTGAAGGGGATTAAAAAGTATTTTCAGATCTCAGGTTAAAAGCACAGCCTAACGTCCCATATTTTTATTCTTAAGCAAAGAAAAACATAGTTGTGCTGTGTAAAAGAATGTTGGGCCCACTTTATCACATCCTTCAAGCTGAATTTCAAAACAGCAACACTGACAAATAAGGCTTTTGTCAGACTACCAAGTGTGAAGGATGTCAGACCAAGCTTTACTGTTTTTGATTTATGAAAAGTAAAGAAATATTTCTGTGCAACCCATGGGAGCACTGAAAGATATCTTCATGATTAGTGACTAAGCCTAATACATAATTCACTAGAAGAACTGAATGAATTATGAGCTTTTCTCCCACATGTTAAAATAATGTAGTAATATGATCTTGACAAAGACATCAAGATCAACAGTAATGGTGAAACTATTTATTTATTCTGTGGAATACTAAATTTTTTTCAGTTCTGGTGTACTGTTTTTCGCCTGGAAAAAAGTTTATTCTGCAACCACAGTAACATTAGAACTTATCAGGTGAGCTGATTAGAATCCCATCACAATCCTGAACCAGATTTCAACTTGATTCCTCTTGGCAATACATTACTATAGCATAGTCTACCAGTACAGCCCTGTTAAAATGTGTATTTCCACTACAAACTGAAGTCTTCTGTACACGTTTGGTAAAGGAGGTCTTAGTTTTAAAATAATTTCCCCTATATATTTACACCCCAACATTTGTAAAGAAAATTTACGTGCTCGTTTTATTTTGTTTTTAACCTCAAAAGTTACAATGGTGATTCCACTTCTCAGCTAAAAAAATGGCACTTTGCGTCACTGCTCCAGTAATATGTCAGGACTTTTCAAAGGTTGGTAAGTATCATTAACCCCATGTTAAAGATGGAGAATCTGAAAAGGTTGGTTCAGGTTGAACCTCGCTAGTCCAGCACCCTCAAGACCTCACAGGTACTGAACCAGAGAATTTGCCGAACCACAGGAGGTCAATACTGTAGTGTAGGGTTACTCAACTTTGGAAGCCCCGGGGGCCACAATGATACTCACAGCACATGCCGAGGGCCTCAACTTAAGTGTGGTTGCATATACATGCCAATATATGCAAATTGCTTCTTTCAGACTGATGGGCATGAATACAAAGATTAAAGCAAGACTACATAACACGCAGGCCCATTTAAGTCAGTTTTGCTGATATTAATAAAATGCAAGATTTACCCAATTTCCACCCATATGACAGAACTTTTAATAAGAACATAAGAACGGTCATACTGGGTCAGACCAAAGGTCCATCTAGCCCAGTAGCCTGTCTGCTGACAGTGGCCAGCACCAGGTGCCCCACAGAGGGTGGACTGAAGACAATGATCAAGCGATTTGTCTCCTGCCATCCTTCACCAGCTTCTGACAAAGAGAGGCCAGGGACACCATTTCTACCCCCTGGCTAATAGCCTTTTATGGACGTAACCTTCATGAAATTATCTAGCTTCTCTTTAAACTCTGTTATTGTCTGTTACATAATGAGCAATGACAGTCCAGGAATGTAACTACTAAAACACATATCAACAGAAGACCATTATATTGACTCACCATTGTGGAGTGTGTTCCCAGCAGAGGCTATGTTCAAAGCATCCCACCTACAGGTCGCATGCTAAGCCCTGCATAAACCCAAACCACACTGTGGGCCGCAAACAAATGGCCCGTGGGTCGTGTGTTGAGTAACCCTGCTGTAGTGAGTGGGTCTCATTTTATTTTGCCGAGACAAATATATGGAATGATACTTGCAATGCATGACTGTACTGATGCACCATATATAAGCCTATGCCTAGCTACGACTTATCAGCTCTTTTCATAATAAAGTGTTAGTGTTGTATTGGCACAAGGAATAAATAGATAAAACATAAAAACCATGCTAATGCGTACTGGCATTACCAACACTTCCACTGCTTGCATGGCTAATAGAAGATATTTGGGGGGAAATTAAAGCTAAATAATTGTCCAGAACACTGACAGCCAGTCTTGGTAGCTGTAAACAAACTTTACACAGCTGGCCGCGGGAAACTTGGCCACACCCATCATAAGCTGACATCCAGCAAACTAAAATCATGCAGGACCATGGATGTTACTGGACCAGAGAGTGCCGGACTAGAGAGTTTCAACCTGTATCATTATCCTTGTTTTAAAGATGGAGAATCTGAGATACAGATAGACAGATATACAAAGTTATTTAGCTACCTAAAGATGCAAAAACTCCCAAATGAATTAAACACCTACCTCCTAGTGACTTGCTGTAAGAAAAGCCAAGATTTCTGACTCCTCATTCTCAGCTTTAACCACTAAGATGCCATCTGTTTTCTGTTTATTAGTTTAAAAAATTAGAAGTTTTTTTTTCTTCGTTAAAAATAAAAGATTTGAACATACCTGAATCCTATTGAAAATGGTGAGTTTGTGGGTTTTTTCAGGCACATGACTGGATGAAGTGCCAGGTAAAGAAAAGGAAGCCATGGCTACTTGACTTGGAGAAGCTGAACAAGACAGGTCAAACTTTAGCTTCTCTTTGCGGACACTGGGCAAGCGGCGAGGTCTACCAGTACTGAAATGCAGTTTGCCACCTGTTCCTTTGCAAAATTCTTCATTCTTCTCTTTGTTGCTATATACAGAAGTGTTATTTTCCCGCTGACGTGATTTCCGATAAGTAGAGTTTCCCATTGCTTTATCACATACTGTAGGCTGAGGTTGGCTGGAGTTGGCAATATCTTTGAACCCCACACACCCTTTTAAGGGTCTAGTCTGCTTGGCAGAGTAAACAGTGTCTGAATTTACAACAGGGTCTGATGGGGAGTGAAAAGGTTGCAAAGTAAATGCTGCTTGCTGCCTTCCTTTATGGCCTTGTTCCTCACTAACAGATGCCACATCCTTCTGATACTGGGTCAAAGTCTTTTGCATAAACATAGGCGACCCTTCATGCTCTGTGCGCTCTAGAAGAGAATGAATCACATCAATCTGCTGCTGCTGTTGCAGAATACTTTGGAGTGGTTTTTCTACAGTCTGTTTCACCTCAGAAGTTGCTTGCTGTGATGGAGCCACCACCTGAGTGTGGGACAAAATGTGCTGAGTTTTGGTGAACATTTGGAGTAGGTGCTGCTGCACTTGCATATGCTCTTGGTTCACTGAGGATTCCATGAAAAGCTGCCTGAAGTGTGGGTTAGTGTCATTCTGTAACATACTATGCTTCTGAACATTTGGCCAGTGACAGGAATCAATGTCACATTCCTGTCTTTTTGCTGGCCTAAAGGTTTCCTCAAAACTGCTGAGCTTTGTTTCACTTGAGATTTCTCCTTGGGTCTTCACAAGTGCAAATGACACAGCCTCTGGACACTCATACATCTGTGAAAATGAGTCGAACACTTGCGAAGGTCCAGAAAATCCACCTGAAATATTCTGAGCTGTAACAGATGGATTATCAGTAATATAAACACTGTTCCCTTTGCTTTTAGTACAAACTGGCATGTTTCTGATCCACTGAAAATTACTGCCTGACTGATGGGAGGAGTTTGCAGAAATCTTCTGACCCCTAAATAATGGAAAACAAGGTAAAGTGCTGTTTGGCCAATAATCCAGCCCTGTAGTCTCTAAAGGAAACTGTGATTCTGAAAGCAGCGATGTATCAGTCAAACTGGTAAGTATGTTTTCTCCTGGTGCGATCACAGATAAATTACCAGGATTTATTATGGCATACACATTGGAAGAGGTGGCATTCTTTTGGCTAGGATAATGCTCCTTCAACATGTTCTCACCTGTCACTTCAAACAGTGCAGTCGTGCTAGATGGGATGCAAGAAACCTGATCAGAGGCAGAGGAGCAGGACTGCAGGGAACCTTTCAAGTCAGCCTCTGACTGCCCTGTAGAAGATGCTGGAGTTGATGGAAGCTTTTGATTTACAACGCTAACAATGCATTTCAGAAGGTCTCTATTGGGCAGGCCAGGATTTGGATATTTGGATTCGGAGTGTACAGCCAGCTTCTCCATTCTCATGCCATCTTGTCCATTTTGGACAAATGCATCATGAGAAGGTGATGAGACTTTACAGGCATCTTCATCACAGGTGGCCTCCTTCAATATAGACAAGCCATGTTGCATTTCATAATGTCGAAGCAATGAACGATGGTCACAGTAACTCTTATTGCAACCCTGTTCTACACACATAAATGGCTTTGTTTTCTGGTGTGTTAGCATGTGTCCACTCCTGAGGTAAAAAGACAAAAGACAAATGTGAAGACTCATATTTAAAATGGCCTGCAGAAATTAAATCACTTCTGAACTATTTCAGTTATCACTTCTACTGTTTTATTAAATCTTGAGGGTCAAATTCTGCCCTGACATATGCAGTGCGACTACAGAACTACAAAGGGTTTGCACAGAGTGGACCAGTACTGCTACATCAAGAAACCAGAATTGACCATTGAAGGTCCAATATGTCAAGACTCACTAGAGATCAGAACAAATGCTATATAGCATGTGAAAGCATGGAATCCCAGTTATAAATGGCACAAAAAAAATAATCTTTTACTGTAGTTCACAACATATTGGTTGCTAAAAATCACACAGTTGGTTGTCTAGTACAAGTGCTTCCAACACCTGTAAGTTTTTCCCTGGACCACTGATCAGAAAGAAAAATAAAAGGCTCTTAGTTGCTACTGCACAATACAAACTCAACAATTCTTCTGTAGCTGAACTATGTTTTATATGGCCCTTTGCGGCCCTTTCTGCACCAATGTGTTCTAGAAATTCCAGATATAACTTGCTTCTGCTATTGATATAGTTTTGTCATGTAATTTGATGGGGTCTGCTGACCTGACAAGTACCCACACAAAATACCAAGCACTGTAACTCTGCGTCTCACCCAAAATGAAACAGGAAAATGAAATACTACTGAAGTGGATACTATCAAATTGTTTTAAACATAAACTGAAAATAATTTTATGCCTTTATATTAGTAAAACGCCTACATACAGGTGGTCCTGCCGTTTAAAAGCCTTGCTGCAGATTTTACAGATGTATTTCCGTTCCTGGCTGTGAGTCAGGTTATGTTTGCTAAGAGAGCTGGCACTGCTAAACACCTTCCCACAGAGACTGCAATCCAGGACAGGGTTTTGAGAAGAGCTGTGCTGATGCTTCCCTTTCCTGGTACTACCAGAACGGGACTTGCCTTCTTGTTCAACTTCTTTAGGTGCTGTTGGGACTGGAAGCCCCAATTCTAAATAAAGGGTGAAAGTTATACTCATTAGATTACACACAGTGTAGTATTTAGCTACCCCAAAAATATAAGGTTTCTTAGATTTCCCTTTTTTAATTACCCTAATATTTTTGCTGGGAGCCTAGTTAAAGGGTAGGATAACTAATATAAACATGATGCATCAGTTTTATGTCTAACAATGTAACCTGTGATATGCAACACCTAGTTCAGGCCTATGTTCTCATACAGCTCTGACAATGCATCTTAGTTGCGGCTTGATATTTTAATCCTAAATCTCTTGAGTAGAGTCAAGTGTGCTGATTTCTGCCACAATGGTTTCCCCCTTTTGGGAAAAAAAGGGACAAAGGAGACTTTTCTCAATTATTTTGCCTTTATTGTGACCTAAGCAAGTTTATACTGTCTTCATAAATCTAAGATTCATTACCTATGAAATAGAATGAAATTCTGGAATATATCACCCTCTTTCCTATGAGCTGGCCTAATCAGTTAAATAAGATATGCACCAAATTTTATCAGAAAACTTGTATCATTCCCTTATTTGAACACTCCCAGTTGTACCTTTTCATTTTTTCTGTCTTCAAAGTTAAGCTATTGCATGATCACTGATTTGCATTAGCAGTGATGCTACCCTGTTCTTTTAATAACAATATTTTACTAAAGACATTCCCATTTTAATTTCTAATTGCAAATTTTGGAGAAAGTTCATTCTGCTAAATCCATTTCCCAGAGAACCAAGAATTAAACAGTATGTCTCTTTTATGCTTCAGTGAAAGCTTGTAATGTAGATGTTATCAGCATATTTAGCAAATCTATCTTTGTAATTTCTTTGAATTTTCCATTTGCAGCATGCGAGCAAGTTGCACGTGATTTGAACACTATATATTCCCAGCCTCGGGACAATTTTAAGGTGAAATAGTCCTATTATAGTTAATATTACAATTATTACTAGTAACTATTTTCTATAGAGCTATACATTTGCATGACAAATTACAAGACAAATAAAGACAACTGGCAAAATTTTCAAAAGCAACTAAGAAACCTATGTTTCATTTTCTAAAGGCAATTGAAAATTAGATTTTGGTTGCTAGTCACTTAGGCCATGTCTTCACTAAATGGAAGATCGCTGCTGCCATGATCAATCTTCCGGAGTTCAATTTAGCAAGTCTAGTTAAGACTTGCTACATCGAACTCAGAGGGCGCCCTCATCCCTCAGTGGCTGGTACTTCTGCTTCTGTGAGAAGTAAGGGAAGCTGACGGGAGCTGACGGGAACCTTCGGCTGGGGGGGACAGCGTGGAAACTCGAGACAAGGTACAACAACTCCAGCTATGTAATTAAAATAGCTGGAGTTGTCTATCTTGATTCAACGTTACCTTTTAATGAAGACTTGGCCTTAGTGTCATTTGAAAATGTTACCCAATGTCCCTGCCACAATGAGATTATCACTAGATTTACTTCAGCGTCTAAATTAAACTATTGAAGAATTGTAGTTACACTGAACTGTAAAAGGACATCCTCGTCACAACCCTGCAAAATTATAACCAAAGGAGATTCCAATGTACTCACCACACAAAGAAGGCTGTGGGCCAAAGTCAGACTCATCAAAGAGTTTAACAAAATCACAATCCTTCACAGAATACAAAGACAGTGCATCTAAATTGTCCTCCAAAGTGTCATTAGCCATATCTGCAGCTGAAAGGTTAGGATCTATATCTAGGCTGCTCAGACCAGTATACATTATGTCTCCTGTCTCTGAACACAGTTTAAGGTTGAGAGTGTCACTACAGTTCAGCCCTTGACTCTCTGAAAATCCAGGAATATGCATCTCTGATTGGATGAAGTTTTCATCAGTGAGGTGGTACTGGTCCATGTTTATCCACCTTTAAGGTCTGATCAGGGACTATGCTTTTGTTTCTGATAAACTAGGGCAAGACTCAGAGCTTGAAAAATGCATTAGTGTATATAGCAATATTCCTAAACAGAAGGGAAAAGGGAAAAGTTAGAGAATAGAGATGAACAGAGAATACACTCTAAAAATTAAAGCAAAACCACTATTGATGTACACCCATATGCAATCCTTATCATATAGGACTCAGGATAAATACTTCTGGTTTGTATTTTAGATGGAAATATGAGTTCAAATTAAAAGTGTTTTCGAACAATTGGAACTTTGCATGTGCAGCAGTTTAACCCACACTGATCATCGCGAACAGGTGTAGCAGAATTCATATTTTTAAAAATATATTTTTAATGAATACTGATGTTTATGTTTAAGCATTTTAAAAATGTTTATCAATTTAAATTTTCACAGTTGCACAAAATTGTTAGTTTTAAGCATTATTTTCTATTTTTATTTATTTAATTTTTCATAAATGCGAGAAAATATGGGGGGCTAAATCAATAACTATTTAAAGATAGGATATGTTGAGATTCAAAAAGTTTGTTTTATACAATTAAAACACAATCTGTCAAAATCATATAAATCAAAGCACACAAAATGCATATTCTTAAATCAAACTCTAATATGCTCTCAAACAGCCATTTTCTTACTTTTTCTATGCATAAATTTCAGTTATCAATGGAATATTTGTCATAGGTTTATTATGTATGTAAGGTGAAAGTGAAATTTACCAGTAAAAATCTAATCCTTCCAAGATTAGTCATGAACATGAACATGGTGAGAAAGTTTAATCTCTATTATATTATTTTAGGAAATGCAACCTGCAGAAAAGATATTCAAATCAAGTTTGTGCACTGTATATAAAAAACATTATAAACAATTGCACTCCGTTAAATGCCAAATCAATGCATGTATCAGAACTCTGAATTATCCATGGAACATGCAACTCCTTACAATCACCCAGTTCTGCTGCAAGCATGAAAAATGTTCCCATTTATTCACTACATCATTTCAAAAAGTTCCGTGAATTACATGTATTTCACTGGGGTCAAAAGATTCCCATAAAAATATCCCTGTTGATATGTTTGTAACTTACGATACTATATGCCTAGAAAAAAAAAGTCTAGAGTACAGGATCTGCAGAGAGGTGAATTTCATCCAGTCTGCACCATCTCTCCAACAGAACATATGCATCTCAGAAGTACAATTTCCACAATCAACACAAAAACAGATTCTGCATATCTGAAAATAAAGAATTTCCTCACAGTACTCCTACCAAGGCAATAATATTTTCAAGGAATAGGTTTAAATCATATAGGAGATAAAATAATAAAAATGATGTGATTTTTGTTACAACTTCTTCTGTTTAGCTTTGTATATATTGGGTATGCTTCCTTTGTTTTCTACTTTCATATCTTGAATAACAGGAAAAATATTTAAGTCCTTTCCCACCCCCAATTTTTAAGTAATATTTTCATTTTAAGATCAAATATATTAAATTTCTTTCTCTCCCTCTCTATAGTTTTCTTTGTTTTAAAAGACAAAGAAGGTTGGAAAACTGATTCTATTAAATTATTACAAAAAATAATGCGACTAAAATTACATCCAACACTTCCATAATGGATCTTGCTGTTCAAGCAAACCTAATTTAAATCACTGGGAATTTCTGCTAAAATAAGGATGTAACAGGGACAAAGACTTCAGAAAAAAATAAAGACAATACTTCATTTTGTTAAATCAAGGGCACCCAAATTTGCAGAACTGGGGGTAAAACTAACTTCTACTTCTATTTGTAGAATGCCCCTCATGATAGCATTTAATGCCCAGCAATGCAAAATGTATGCTTAACTTTATGTACATTGGTCCCTTTGACTTCAGTGAAGCTACTTACATACATAAAGTTAAGCACATATGTAAGATCAGGGCCTAAATTTGCCAGAAGCAAAAGTACTGTAGCTAATTTACAGATAAAGGTCCCAAACATGAAGGCATTTATATCGACAAAGCTACTCACGTAAACTTGGCCTCAATCACATCAGGTTTTTAAATTAACAATAACACACAGAGCACTAATAATCTACTGATGCTCTAATCTATGTTGTTAGATTAAAAGCTCACTGCTTGCATTAGCCAACAATCAAAACCTGGAGTTGACTGATTTTGTCTTCACATTGTTACAGGTAGAGGCAGCTCTGGATTGCATTTTAGAACTCTTCAATCCACAGGCTGAAATGTTAGGATTGTGATCTGTTGGGTCAAAAGAATTGAGAGAATTTCAGTTCTCACAATATTTTTTTAATTCATCCTTTTAAAAATGGGGTATTAAGGAAATAAAATATCCTTAATATCCAGAACATCATTTATAATGTGTGGGGGAATGTTAAATTCTTTTTAACATGTTGTCTTTAAGGGCTGAAGACTAATAAATACATTATAATGGCAAAGCATTTGGAATTTTTGTTGTGGGGGTCTGAATTGCTTATGAGTAAGGAGAAAGAGCCTTATATTATAACCAGGGGAGATGTTAGTGGGTTGTAACTAGACAGTCAACGCAGCATGATAATGGGAGCATAGGATATTAGGGACAGAGAATCTTAGGTCACTGAATTTATGCTGTAACAAAGAAAGATCCTGAGATTACCCTAAAGTATGACCTCCTCATTCTTTTCTGAAGAATAAGAAGGGTGGTGGCACCTTTCCTAGGCTGAATTGAGGTGAAAGAACTTAATATTAACTGGCCAATGAACTAAACTAGTTGAATAAACTCAGCTGAAGACAGTATTCTTTGCACCTGAAGAGGTTATTGCTGTCAATATCTGGTTTAGCATATCAGCAAATTCTGGTTTTAGGTGCTTAGTTGGCAACTTCCACCAGTCTGATTGTTTTACTTTAAACTTCAATAGCAAACGTGCTTCTTGAATTATTTGTATTTAGTTTAAATGATTTTAATTTAGTAAATGTGTATGTCTTAATATAGGTTGAACATTTCAATTTTAATTTTCAATGGGTTTATTTTTTTAAAAAGAAAAATGCATTTAAGTAAATACATCTGATTTCAATTTCAAAAGAATAAAAAAATGTTTAAATCACTTTTTATCCACTCTGACCCCTGGCCCTGTGAGAGATGAAAAGGAGGGAGGAGTCAGCCAGCCTCTGGCAAGGAGGGGGGATTGTTTTCTAGCTCTAGGCCCAAGTGGGTTGGGACAATGCTCCTGGCACTGTGAGGATGGGGAAGACTGCTGTCCATGGTAGCAAAGGGAGGGGAGAGTTCCTGTTTGGGTAGAGACTACCTGTCCGGAGGGATGCAAAGGGACTGATATTACCCCTGGGGAGTTGCTCCTGGCTCTGGTGGTAGGACTCTGTGGGTTCCTTCCCCTGGTGGGGATAAGGCTGCTGCTCAAATTGGGAAGGGGGATGCTGCTCCTGACCCTTGTAGGATGGATACTGGACTATGATGGAGGGGTATCCTGGCCCCTGGAGGGAATAACTCCCTCCCTATGAGGGATGCCCCTAAGAATGTGTGGGACATCCCTACCCATGATGGGGATGGTGATCCCAACTGTGATGGGAATAGGGTGTCCCTCCACCTAGGGAGATGGGAGGGGGTCCCTGCCTATCATGGGAGTGATCTCCGCCCCAAACATATGGGCAGGGGAATTCCCAACTGTGCTGAGGGTGAGGGGGCAGAGAGGTCCCTGAGTGATGTGAGGGTCCCGGGCCCTGGAGGTGATGAGTGTGGAGGGCTTCCTGTCCATAATGGACGGGAGACTTCCTGCCATTGGCGGGGATGGGTGGGGGGTACTTGTTCCCACAGAGAGGGGGGGTCCCTGCCCTAGTGGGTAGGGTGGGAGGTCCCTGTCTGTAATGAAGAATCCTGGAGGTGGCTGGCAGGGGAGGATGAATGGGAGTCCTTAACTGGGCCGGGGGTCCCATCCCTAGGGTGGGGGGGTCCCTACACCTGGCGAGGGGGTGTCCCTGCCCAGGATAGGGGGGCACTGCCCTGAGAAGTGGGACGCTGCCCAGGAAGGCGGGGGTTGTTGCCCAGGGAAAGGGGGGCACTGCCCCGGGGCGAGGGGCTGCCCTGGGGAAGGGGGTCTGTCCCGGGCGGGGGGGCTGCCCTGGGGAAGGGAGGGCTGTCCCAGGGGGGGGGGGCTGCCCTGGGGAAGGGGGGGCTGTCCCGGGCGGGGGGGGGCTGCCCTGGGGAGGGGGGGGGCTGTCCCGGGCGGGGGGGGGCTGCCCTGGGGAGGGGGGGCTGTCCCGGGAAGGGGGGGCTGCCCTGGGGAGGGGGGGGCTGTCCCAGGCGGGGGGGCTGCCCTGGGAGGGGGGGGCTGTCCCGGGGAAGGGGGGGCTGTCCCGGGCAGGGGGGGCTGTCCCGGGCTGCCCTGGGGGGGGGGGGGCTGTCCCGGGCGGGGGGGGGCTGCCCTGGGGGGGGGGGGGCTGTCCCGGGCGGGGGGGCTGTCCCGGGCTGCCCTGGGGAGGGGGGGGCTGTCCCGGGCGGGGGGGGCTGCCCTGGGGAAGGGGGGGCTGTCCTGGGGTGGGGGGGCTGCCCTGGGGAAGGGGGGGCTGTCCCGGGCGGGGGGGGGGGGGCTGCCCTGGGAGGGGGAGGCTGTCCCGGGCGGGGGGGGCTGTCCCGGGCTGCCCTGGGGAGGGGGGGGCTGCCCTGGGAGGGGGGGGCTGTCCTGGGGAAGGGGGGGCTGTCCCAGGCGGGGGGGGCTGCCCTGGGGAGGGGGGGGCTGTCCCGGGCTGCCCTGGGAGGGGGGGGCTGTCCCGGGCGGGGGGGCTGCCCTGGGGAAGGGGGGGCTGTCCCGGGCTGCCCTGGGGAGGGGGGGCTGCCCTGGGAGGGGGGGGCTGTCCTGGGGAAGGGGGGGCTGTCCCAGGCGGGGGGGCTGCCCTGGGGAGGGGGGGGGTGTCCCGGGCTGCCCTGGGAGGGGGGGGCTGTCCCGGGCGGGGGGGGCTGCCCTGGGAAAGGGGGGGCTGTCCCGGGCTGCCCTGGGGAGGGGGGGGCTGTCCTGGGGAAGGGGGGGCTGTCCCGGGCGGGGGGGCTGTCCCGGGCTGCCCTGGGGAGGGGGGGGCTGCCCTGGGCGGGGGGGGCTGCCCTGGGGAAGGGGGGGCTGTCCCGGGCTGCCCTGGGGAGGGGGGGGCTGCCCTGGGAGGGGGGGGCTGTCCTGGGGAGGGGGAGGGGTGTCCCGGGCTGCCCTGGGGAGGGGGGGGCTGCCCTGGGGAAGGGGGGGCTGTCCCAGGCGGGGGGGGGGCTGCCCTGGGGAGGGGGGGGGGTGTCCCGGGCTGCCCTGGGGAAGGGGGGGCTGTCCCGGGCTGCCCTGGGGAGGGGGGGGCTGCCCTGGGGAAGGGGGGGCTGTCCCGGGCTGCCCTGGGGAGGGGGGGCTGTCCCGGGCGGGGGGGCTGCCCTGGGCGGGGGGGGCTGCCCCGGGCGGGGGGGGCTGCCCTGGGAGGGGGGGGCTGTCCCGGGCGGGGGGGCTGCCCTGGGGAAGGGGGGGCTGTCCCGGGCTGCCCTGGGGAGGGGGGGGCTGCCCTGGGGAAGGGGGGGCTGTCCCGGGCTGCCCTGGGGAGGGGGGGGCTGTCCCGGGCTGCCCTGGGGAGGGGGGGGCTGTCCCGGGCGGGGGGGGGGGCTGCCCTGGGAGGGGGGGTCGCTGCGAATCGCAGCCGCCGCCTGAGGGGAGCGAGCCGCGCACGGGAACCAGCAACTTTACCCGTCGCCTCGCGCCCTTCTCGCCCGCTCCCGGCACGCGGCGCCGCCCCGCCCCGCCCCGCCCCGCGGTCACGTGACGCCGGGCTGGGCGGGAAACGGGGCCGAGCGGCGGCGCCATTTTGTGAGAGGCAGAAACGAGGCGTTCTGGGGCGGGGAGGGGTGAGAACCCGGGAGAGGAGGTGTGAGGGGAGGGGCATGTGGAGGGGAGGGGCGGGGACGGGGGAGGGGCGAGCAGGTGTGAGGGGAGGGGCACGTGGAGGTGAGAGGAGGTGTGAGGGGAGGGGCACGTGGAGGGGAAGGGCATGCGGGACGGGGGAGGGGCGAGCAGGTGTGAGGGGAGGGGCACGTGGAGGTGAGGGGTGAGGAGGTGTGAGGGGAGGGGCACGTGGAGGGGAAGGGCATGCGGGACGGGGGAGGGGCGAGCAGGTGTGAGGGGAGGGGTGGAGGAGGGGTGAGGGGAGGGGCACGTGGAGGGGAAGGGCATGCGGGACGGGGGAGGGGCGAGCAGGTGTGAGGGGAGGGGCACGTGCAGGTGAGGGGTGAGGAGGTGTGAGGGGAGGGGCACGTGGAGGGGAAGGGCATGCAGGACGGGGAGGGGCGAGGAGGTGTGAGGGGAGAGGCAAGTGGAGGGGAGGGGCATGCAGGACGGGGAGGGGCAAGGAGGTGTGAGGGGGAGGCAAGTGAGGGGAGGGGCATGCGGGTCGGGGGAGGTGGAGGGGAGAGGGTGGAGGGGAGGGGCATGCGGGTCGGGGGAGGGGCAAGGAGGTGTGAGGGGAGAGGCAAGTGGAGGGGCATACGGGGGGGGAGGGGGAGGAGGTACAAGTGGAGGGGAGGGGCATCGGGGGAGGGGTGAGGAGGTGTGAGGGGAGAGGCAAGTGGAGAGGAGGGTGGGAAGGGGAAGAGCTTGGAGGAGGGACATAGGGGCCAGGGGGAGGGGAGAGAAGGCAGGAGAGGGAGGGAAGGGAGAAGTGGAGTGGGGGGTAATGGAGGGGGAGACGATGGGGAGGGGGCGGTGAGAGGAGGGCAGGATACATGCAAAGGTGGGAGGCTATGAGGGGACAGATGGCGGATGCGTGAGTGGGAGGAGAGACATGAGGGTGTTGAGAGGAGGAGGTGTTGTGGGAGGGGGAGGTGTGATGAAGAGAGGGGGAGAATTGTGAAGGGGAGCTTGGGAGAGACATATGGGAAGGTGCAGGTGGAGGAGTGAGAGTAAGTGTTTGGGGAGTGGGACCTGTGAGGGAGGAGTATGGAGACAGACTAGTTGTGGGGGGGTGGGGGGGAGGTAGGAACCATGCAAAAAGGAAGAAGCCCAAAGAAGGAAGGGGTTGGTTAGGGGTGGGGATGGAAATATGAGGGGGCTATAGAGGGAAATGTAAGGCGAGGGAGGAGGTTTATGAGACGGGAGGCAGAAAGTGTAACAGCACAGTTTGGAGAAAGTGTGAGAAAAGTGGAGAAAAAGCAGGTGAGACGGTGCTGTGACTGTTTCCTCACTCCTCCCTCCCTTCCCAAAGGTGGCTCATTTAGTTGTGAATTGAACATCTTTCTAAAGCTATAGCACATCACAAACCAGAAAAAAAAAGAAAAATGTGATGAATTTACCCCAATTTTAAGCAGGTGCACTGATTCTAATAATGGTTTTTGGACTTTTTACTCTGCATATGGTAGGGGTTTGCTCTTGGTAGGACATTTTACTCTGCGTATGGTAGGGGTTTGCAACTACACTCTTGGCTAAAAAGGAAGCAGATCACTAGTCCAGGCAAGGCTATAGAGAGGAAGACTCCTCTGTTGTGGGCATGTGATTCCAATGTCTCATGGTGTTACAGAGTAAAGTGTTGCAGGAGATGAGGAGAGTTGTACCATGCCTAACCATGATTGCCAACAAGTGTGGTTAACTGACATGGTAATGAAACTGAGCCTGAAACAGGACTACCCCAGTGCCTTGTGTAGTTATGAACAGTAGTGCAAAGGATAAATAAAATGCTATCACATAAAAATGATACCTCTTTCTACAAAGTGACATAGGGTTACATAGCTACATGGGGTGTAAGGGTGTGGGAAGCCAAGCCTAATGTTTTTATTCATGATCAGAGTTATTAACCTTTGTGTGCTAATGTAATTTTCATTGGGGTGTTACAATTCTATCTACTAAAACTCTTTTTGCAGTTTCATTTGAAGAAATAGCTGGTGTATTCTATCCCATAGAGGTTGCATTTCAGTAGAAAGCTGTGTGCATACTAATCAGTGAGCTAAAACTGGCATTAAATTGGTATTCAATATTACATGTTTGACAAGTGATCACAGCTTTGGTTTTATATTTTCAACAGCTAGCCCTTCATACTGTAAATTTCTCTAATGTACTTTGGTTTTCAGCTTAAAACATTCAGGCTGAAACATCACCAGGAGAGATGTGAACTTCCACCATTTACCTTAATACAGTATTAAGTTAATTTAATTTATTTCAGTTAAAATTCAAATGCTAATCATGACCAGTCAAATAAAGAACAATGTTAAATGTATCAGCATTTGAACAAACACATCAAGTTACTGCACTTACTATAACAGGGCCTATTATAGTCTACCATTTCCATGGTTATGGAAACATTCCATGTCAATAAAGCTGCAAGTTTAGAACAGGAAAATAATCAAATATCCTTTTGATTATGTAATTGTGACATTTGCTGCTATCCATTGCAATTAAATAAACGTAGATTTCAAAGTACTATTAGCAGAATAGATCTGGGATTGCCATGATGAGGTTGGCAAGATTATGTGGCATTTTTATATAAAATCCATTTTGAACTGATATAAATGACTACACAAGGTGAAGGGTTGTCCTGATTCAGATCCGGTTTCGTTACTGTGTCAGCTAACCACAATTGCTGGCAATCATGTTCAGACATGGTACAACTCTGTCAAGTAGGTTAGGATGAGAGTGACTCCCCTGAACTTGAGAATGCATGGAGAGGCCCCAGGCTTCCTATCTCTAGCTCAGGTAATCAAGCTGAAAGCCTTAAAAAGTGGCTAGACAGATTTCAGAAGAAAGCAGATGACAGCTTACTCTGGAAGCTGGGAAGAGAGCTTTGGAAATATGGCATGTCCTGTTCATGGTTTTTTTTTTAATGTTTTTGTTTGATTTGGTGTTTAAAGCCTGTTCATCTGAACAAAGGGAAAGTGGCCAGAGATGTTATTAACCTGCTTTAGTATTGGCTCCACCAGAAAACATGCCCATAAACTTGCAACTCAAAAAAAGTCCAGGTTTTTTGAACCATATGAACCCTGCCTCTAATATACTACATACAAAACTATGTGTGTAAGACAGATCTCAATAATTACATTTTATGTTTATATAGAGAGAGATATTCAGGACAGAGAATATCTAATTTAAAAATATATATCATTTAAATGTTTTTCCTGTCAAGTTAGAAATTAGAGGCCAAATTTATTTCTAGTTCGGCTCCAAACCGGACCTGAATTTGTCTCTATCTATATTTAAAATGTTCCTTTTTTTCTGATGTAACCAGTGCTAGAGATGTAAAATTCCAATGAACCAGGTAACCCATTAAATGGTAGGTTAACCTAATGTTTAACTGGTTAAGTGACTAAGAAGGATCCCAGGAGGGAGAATCGTTCTGGCACGGGACTATAGGTAGGGCTGCTCCCAGGGAACCAGTTAATTGTTACCTGATAGCATCACTGAGGAAGGGTAATGCTTATTGGGTAACCAGTTACCCCTTCACATGCCTAATAACCAGTGAGATTATTAAAACCAGTGCTTTTTTTGTGCTGGTAGTGCCCACAATGGCGTACTGTCACCTATTTTCCCAGCCCACAGAAAAAGAATGGGATTTTCCCTGAACATACTGGCACCTGTTTCCTGGGGCAGCTCGGCTCCTGACGGAAGCCTTCTTGGGACGCGCGGCATTTTTTTCCCCCGGCTCCCAATGCAGCACTATGGCTCTTAAAGGGGCCGTGACCACATTTCAGCCCCCGACATGAGGCTGGTTTTTTTGCTCAACAAGTTTGCCCCAGAGTACCTACACCTTTTCCCTTACAAAAAAAGCACTGATTAAAATTCAAGAGATTTTAAATGTCTTGTTTGACATCAATCATTACGTTGTTAGTTTTCTTTCTGTACTTCATTTGGATTGGAACAAAGTCAATCAGTTACCTTCTAGCGGTTGATTCTCATTTTTTAGCAAAATGCTGTCATATTTGATTTGCATACTTACAAAAAAATGTTTGAGTTCAAAAGACATTTTAATGGGCATTTTCTGCGTGTGGGTGTGTGTACTGAACCTTCAACCGATGGAGCTCATATTCTATGACACCGTTGGTGAGCGACTAAGCCAATGCTTGTTTGGCAAATCTGATTATAGAGGTCACATCAAAATCTGCCCTCTGTAGATGTTGTGAACTCTTCAGATCCTGCACTTTTCCTGTAATGTCTGGATACATTGACTCTTGAAGTGTTTGAGAGCCTGTTCAATAGTTTACTGCCAGAATAGTCTAACCTGAGCTATGATTTCCAGGTCATCGGGAGATACAGCACTTGACTTCACATTGGCCTTTAAAATATCTTTATAATGCTTATAATAACCACCAATAACAGAGTGCTTTCTATGAACAAGCTGGTCATAGAAGACCATCTTCAGCATCCATATATCATCTGTTCTCATGACATCACCATGAAACTGTTTTGTTCATAAACATTGCTTCCATGCCCATGACATCACACAGCCTGAGGACCTCTTTGTTAGGAATTTTGTCCCACCAATCTTCCTGAGGTAGCACACAGGGGCAGATGACCGTTTTGCAGGGCCCTGGGCAGCATAATTCCGTGGAGCCCCCCCTTTGCCACGGCGCATGCGCAGTGACGCTATGCGCATGCGCAGCGGTGCCACGGCGCATGCGCGGGGCTTTCTGAAGCGCGGGGCCCGGGGCAGCCGCCCCGTTCGCCCTGCCCTATATCCGTCCCTGGCAGCACATATGAAATTGATCGAGATTCAAAATGTGACAGTGATATATGGTCAATGACTCTGAGTGATACAGCAGGCTATTCAGGACAACTGCCTGATAAACTTCATACAAAAGTAACAATTTATCACTGTGGTCATTCCATAAGCACTTGGTC